>NC_134354.1:398728352-399087102 GCF_048569485.1 Anomaloglossus baeobatrachus | reverse complement strand
GGCACGGGAGGGTGTATAGGCAGAGGGGAGGGGTTACACTTTTTAAAGTGTAATACTTTGCGTGGCCTCCGGAGGCAGAAGCTATACACCCAATTGTCTGGGTCTCCCAATGGAGCGACAAAGAAAACTTCACGCCGAGTGGAGAAGTCTTCAAAAAGACCGGAAGAAAACATCGGAAACTGCCAAGAACAAATTTAAGCAGTGTTGAAAAGTTGAATGATCTCTTTGATATTGCTCAACAAGATGCGTTGGCTCTGATGAAATCAGAAGAAGATAAGGCGTTTCTCGTGAAACAGAGGCAGAAGGGCCGCCCAGGTTCCATGGCTGGAGTGGATCTCAAGTTGTCTCGAGCTGAAGAAATCAAGGCGCAAAAGGAACTTGCAAAAATGAACCGACAAATTCAAGAAGAAACTTTTGATATTGGTGAGTTTATTTTATTATTCTAAAAAGTAGATAAATAAGTAAATAGTTCCACTATAATTGAAAGAAAATTGTACATGAGAGCATCATTTGGTATCTTTATGATTGAGTTTATATTCTTAAAATAATACCTATTGACAATTAGAAGTAGGTAATTTAGTACCTATGTATTATTACTATTCTGCTAAAACGACAAGTTTTTATAGTCTTTTTTTTTTCCCCTCTTTCTTTTGTTGCTTCTTAGAGACGGATGATGAAGACAAGCTCGAAGAAGGAAAAGAAGAAGATACTGAAGAGGACAGCATCTACCAGGAACTTGAGAGCTTGGAGGAAATGGACATCCCTGAAGAAGCTGCAGAAGATCCAGGACCATCTGAGAGCAAGAGGATGAAAGTTTCATTTCCAAGGGGCGTTAAAGAGATTTTAAAACATGAAATTATCCATTGTGTTAGATCGAAGTAAAGTATCCGACAGAAATGCCACGAGAATTTTAATAGCTACTCTAGAAGCACTAGAGCTTGACCCTCTTGAGTACAAAGTCTCGAAAACTTTATTACATTCTAGAAGGCAAATGTTCAGAGAACAATATACTAAATTTTTTTTTTAGATAAAGTAAACATTCCTGAAAAAGAGCCCGTGGTTGTCCATTGGGACGGTAAACTTTTACCGGGTGTTTTAAAACATGAGCAATGTGAGCGAATAGCTATTGATATTTCATATGGCGAAAAGGAACAGCTGCTGGGAGTTCCTGTAACAGCAAGCAGCTCTGGAGAGGAGCAAGCCGTAGCCGTATATGAAGGTCTACAGGAATGGAGTCTTCCCAACACAGTCAAGGCGATGTGCTTCGACACTGCAGCATCGAACACGGGAAGACTCAAAGGAGCATGCGTCCTATTGGAGAAAATGTTAGGAAGAGAATTGCTACACCTAGCTTGCTGTCACCATATCTTGGAAATTGTGTTAAGAGGCGTATTCGACACAAAAATGGGGTCAACCACTGGACCTCATCCAGACATTTTCAAAAGATTCCTCACTGCGTGGCCCAAGATAGACAAAGGAAAATACGACACAGGTATCAGTGACAATCTAATACACAAGCAGCTAACTCCAGAAGTAATTGCAAATGTTACTGCTGAATTCGAGACCAAATTAACTGAGAGCCACCCCAGAGATGACTACAAGGAGCTGTTGCAGTTGGTTCTCGTATTTGTTGGATCACTAGACGGCAATGTTGTGGGTTTTAGAACTTCAGGAGCCATTCATCACGCTAGGTGGATGGCAAAGGCTATTTACTGCTTAAAAATGTTCATTTTTCGTTGTCAATTTAAGATGTCTAAGGCCCGTTTCACACGTCAGTGAAAAACAGTGACGTTTTTCACTGGCGTGTAAAACACGCACATGTCCCTGCGTGTGCCGTGATTCACGGCACACGTGGGTTGTCTAAGTGCAATCCGGGCTCCGTTCTCCGTGGCCCGTGATTGCACTTAGAAAACAACTCACCTGTGCGCGCTCCCGCTGTCCATGGTGCTGATCGCTCCCGCTGTGCAGCATCCGGCCGGCGGTGACCTCTGCAGCAGCTGCTTCCGGGTCGGCTGTGTCGCGCATAATGAATATGTGCGACAATAATGAGCCGGCTTAGAAGCAGCAGGGAGAACGGGCTGCAGAGGACATCGCTGGACGCCGGGTGAGTAAAAATGATTTTTATTTTAAAAGTACGTTTTTTTCTGGCACGTGTTTCACGGACCACACCACTGCGTGGTCCGTGGAACATCAGTGATGCCAGAAAAAAATGGACATGTCTCCGTGCGGCAATCACGCACACGCGGGTACGCCGCACGGAGACACGTGCAGTGAAAAATCACTGACGTGTGAGCAGACCCATTGATTAGAATGGGTCTACGTATGTCAGTGATTCTGGTACGTTTTAAAAAAAAAAAAAAGCACAAACGTCCCAGAATCACTGACGTGTGAAAGGGGCCTAAAGAAGAAGAAAGTTCTGTGCATGCCATTTCTGTTTTCCTAATTAAAATTTATTGTAAAGCTTGGTTCAATGCTCCAAAATCTCATCTTGCACCAAAGCAAGATTTAGGTATTTTGCATAGTCTGTTAGACTATAAGGAATGTGACAACGACATTGCAGAAATAGCCCTGACCAAATTTTCGAACCATTTGTGGTATTTGAATGCAGAGTTGGTGGGATTATCGTTTCTTGATCCCACCATTACAGACGATGAAAAGTTGTTAATGGCTAATAAATTGCTCAGTGGCACAGATGAACCATCAGAGCACGCTAGGGTTGTAAATCCAAAAGTTAGGAAAGAAAAATTAAAAGAGGTAGTTGATGGAGGATTGGTAAATTTACTTACCAAAGAAACATTTACATTCTTTGACCGATTTAATATAAAAACAGATTTCCTAAAACAAAATCCAAACACCTGGCCTCAAAATAATGACTTCCAAGAAGGATTGAAAATTGTTAAAACATTAAAAAGTAGTTAATGATATGGCTAAGCGTGCTGTTAAATTAATAACCGACTTTAACGACCTTCTGACAAAAGATGAAGAACAAAAGCAATATGTCCTGCAAGTTGTAAGCAAATGCCGAGCATTATATTCTGACGTTACAAAAACTACTTTAACAAAAGCTCTAGAATAGATTAGATTAGATAACTATGCAAAATTATCAACTCATGTAGGTACTTGATACTCATGTATCTTTTCTGTGTCTGTTTTGTATGTATTATATACCTCATTTTTATATTTTAAAATGAAAAATGTCATTAGACTTATCAGTATTACTTGTTTTTTTTGTTATATTTCTACTTTAAACTCAAAAATATACCAAAAAAAAAAACACAAACCCCAAAATTTATCACTTAACAAAATATACGAAGTATGCTCCTAGTGGTACCAGGTCACGTTCTTGGGGCTAAAAGCTGTTGTAACTCAGTTTGACTTAAAATAACAATTACGTATAAAATAGAAATTTTGAAGAACAACATTAGCTTTCTTTTGAGATATTAAGCGTGTTTTTATTATTTACCGTTCTGGAGTTATGGCTCCATATGTCAGCTTTTTGGCCAAAAATGTGTTGTTTTTTTTTCAAACTTTGAGCGTCGAGCGGCATGGGTTAACGTCGTTTGATCGAGCTCAAATTTTGGCTCTCTCAATATCTGGAAAGGGGAATCGTTTTGTGGGGTCCACACAAACAAAATTCCGACATCGATTTTTTGCGGTCACCCTAGTGAACATAGCCTAAGATGAATTTTTTTTTGCCTAAAATACAAAAGGAAATGTGTTATCTTTGACTTTTCGGATCCAAGAAAATGAAAAATAATGATGACAGGCATTGTCACAAATGCATTGTCCAATTGCAGCAAGGTGTGCCTGCTCTGACCTTATAAGGCTAGGTTCACATTTCCGTTGTTTTAAATCCGTCAGGTCCGTCAGCAACGGATCAGTTGTTTTTTAGATGTCAACTGATGCAACGGATGTGTTTTTCACAGGATTCCTTACACAGGAATCCTGTGAAAAAACTGATCCGTCGCGTCCGTTACATCCGCTGTGCGTATGTTTTTTGACGGATCAGTCATGATCTCTGTGTTTGGGACAGCCCAGTGGGTGTGCCAAACATGCTGGGCATGCTCAGTAGAGTACGACGGAATCCAGCGCTGGATTCCGTTGTAAGACGGATTACGACAGAATCCAGCACCATAGACATCCATTACAAGCTTGACAGATGGCAATGGATTCCTGCGCGGTGCGTTAATTTTGACGGCCAGAAAAACGTTACATTCTGCGTTGCTCCCGCCCAGCGGTCAGTCAAAAAACGACTGACAGCGGCGCAGCGGATGCAACACAAGGTCATCAGTCGCAAACCGCCACTAATACAAGTCTATGGGACACAACGGAATCCGCTAAACGGATTGCGTTCTTTACCATAGCCGCGGATTGTGACTGATACATTTTAACGGAAATGTGAACCTAGCCTAAGGCTGCTTTCACACTTGCGTTGTTTTGCATCAGTCACAATCCGTCACCTTGAGGAATTACGGTATCCTGCAAAATATTTTGCAAGAATCCATTTTTTTCCCATAAACTTGTATTATCTACAGATTGCAACTGATGGCCCTGCGTTGCATCCGCCGTGCGACGTATCAGTCGTGGAATGACTGACCGTCGGGCGGTATGAACGCACAATGTAACGTTTTTTGGAGCGGCAAAAAAACGCACTCCGCAGGATTCCGTCGCAATCCGTCAAGAGCTATAATAGCTGTCTATGGTGCTGGATACCGCTGGATTCAGTCATGTTCTACTGAGCATGCCCAGCATGTTTGGCACACCTATTGGGCTGCCTCAACCACAAACGGATCACGACAAATCAGTCAAAAAACGGACGCACAACAGATGTAACGGGACGTGGCGGATCAGTTTTTTCCCAGGATTTCTGTTAACGGAATCCTGTGAAATAACACATCCGTTGCGTCAGTTGACATCTAAAAAACTATAGACCTGGCGATTTAAAACAACGGAAGTGTGAATGTAGCCTAAGACTTATCAGGTCAGAGCAGACACACCTTGCTGGAATTGGACAATGAAGTTGTGACAACGCCTGGCATTATTTCTCATTTTCTTGGATCCATTTGTTGGGGAATACGATGAGGTGCAGCAGTTCATTCATCTCATGCCTTCACCAGAGTTGTGCTTAATTAGCGCAACTCATCCAGGGAAGCAAATCCATGCTGTGCACCCGATTTCTTTCTGGCTTACACACAGGAGAGCGCCTTGTACCTTTATTTTATCTTTAACTTTATGCCTTTTAGAGACCATTAAGGCTGCTTTCACACTACGTCTTTTTAACATGCGTCCTGAACGTTTTTTTAACGCAGAAACGGATCCAGTGCAAATGCGTTTTCATTTCAATGCATTTGCAATGGACTTGCGTTAACATGCGTTCACCTGCGTTTGCGTGCGTTATAGTGAGGATCCAGTGACTTGCAGTTTTTTTAACATCTTTCAAAAACGCTACTTGTAGCGTTTTTGAGCTGCGTCCAACTTCTGCAAATTGCTGGATCCTGACTAAACAGCACGCAAACGCATGTGAACGCTGGCATGCTGATAGACAGGATCCTGCTTGCTCTACTGAGCATGCACAGAAGCCAGCCTCCGTGATCAGTCTCTCTCCTCCCTCTCCTGTCTATCTCTCCCACCTGAGAGCTGCGGACACTCGTAACCAAGGTAAATATCGGGTAACCACTTATCTTAGTTACCCGATGTTTACGTTGGTAACGTGTGCAGGGAGCCCGGCTCCTAGCAGCTGCAGACGCTTGTAACCAAAGTAAATATCGGGTATCCAAGCAAGTATGCCCGATGTTTACCTTGGTTACGAGCCTCGCAGCTGTCAGATGCCGGCTCCCAGTCTGGCACGTTTAGTTCCCCTCACTCCCGATCACATGACTCCAATGCCCGCCCATAAACATCCAGTGACAGGATCCTGCAAAGTAACACATGCGTTTGCATGCATTTTTTGCTGTAAAAGCAGGATCCGCTTTTGCAGCAAAAAAACGTTCAGGACGCATGTTAAAAAGACGTAGTGTGAAAGCAGCCTTACTCTTCAACTCGCTTAACTGTTCACAATAACAGTAATTTTGATCAGGGGAGTGCAAACCTTTACATGCCACTGTATTCCATGTGGCAAAAAAGGTCCCTCTGGTAGACAGATGCCTCAGCAGCCATCCTGACTATGCACACTATAGGCATATACAGTACCTCCTGAGCGTATGTGCCCAACACAAAGCACAGAGGGCAGGTTGAACCTTGTGTACATTGAAGCTTATATATAGAGGTTTCATCCACAGGAGAACTAGAATAAAACACTAGCAAATGACTCGACAAGGACAGGGTCGTGTGCAGAAATACTGATCCCACAGCAGCACTCATAAGTCTGCTCCATAGGAGAACAGTGTACCCGGCAGGAGCTGCTCTAGGGCCGTCACACGGGGGTCCCGGCAGGAGCTGCTCTAGGGCCGTCACACGGGGGTCCCGGCAGGAGCTGCTCTAGGGCCGTCACACGGGGGTCCCGGCAGGAGCTGCTCTAGGGCCGTCACACGGGGGGTCCCGGCAGGAGCTGCTCTAGGGCCGTCACACGGGGGTCCCGGCAGGAGCTGCTCTAGGGCCGTCACACGGGGGTCCCGGCAGGAGCTGCTCTAGGGCCGTCACACGGGGGTCCCGGCAGGAGCTGCTCTAGGGCCGTCACACGGGGGTCCCGGCAGGAGCTGCTCTAGGGCCGTCACACGGGGGTCCCGGCAGGAGCTGCTCTAGGGCCGTCACACGGGGGTCCCGGCAGGAGCTGCTCTAGGGCCGTCACACGGGGGTCCCGGCAGGAGCTGCTCTAGGGCCGTCACACGGGGGTCCCGGCAGGAGCTGCTCTAGGGCCGTCACACGGGGGTCCCGGCAGGAGCTGCTCTAGGGCCGTCACACGGGGGGTCCCGGCAGGAGCTGCTCTAGGGCCGTCACACGGGGGTCCCGGCAGGAGCTGCTCTAGGGCCGTCACACGGGGGTCCCGGCAGGAGCTGCTCTAGGGCCGTCACACGGGGGTCCCGGCAGGAGCTGCTCTAGGGCCGTCACACGGGGGTCCCGGCAGGAGCTGCTCTAGGGCCGTCACACGGGGGTCCCGGCAGGAGCTGCTCTAGGGCCGTCACACGGGGGTCCCGGCAGGAGCTGCTCTAGGGCCGTCACACGGGGGTCCCGGCAGGAGCTGCTCTAGGGCCGTCACACGGGGGTCCCGGCAGGAGCTGCTCTAGGGCCGTCACACGGGGGTCCCGGCAGGAGCTGCTCTAGGGCCGTCACACGGGGGTCCCGGCAGGAGCTGCTCTAGGGCCGTCACACGGGGGTCCCGGCAGCAGCTGCTCTAGGGCCGTCACACGGGGGTCCCGGCAGCAGCTGCTCTAGGGCCGTCACACGGGGGTCCCGGCAGCAGCTGCTCTAGGGCCGTCACACGGGGGTCCCGGCAGCAGCTGCTCTAGGGCCGTCACACGGGGGTCCCGGCAGCAGCTGCTCTAGGGCCGTCACACGGGGGTCCCGGCAGCAGCTGCTCTAGGGCCGTCACACGGGGGTCCCGGCAGCAGCTGCTCTAGGGCCGTCACACGGGGGTCCCGGCAGCAGCTGCTCTAGGGCCGTCACACGGGGGTCCCGGCAGCAGCTGCTCTAGGGCCGTCACACGGGGGTCCCGGCAGGAGCTGCTCTAGGGCCGTCACACGGGGGTCCCGGCAGGAGCTGCTCTAGGGCCGTCACACAGGGGTCCCGGCAGGAGCTGCTCTAGGGCCGTCACACAGGGGTCCCGGCAGCAGCTGCTCTAGGGCTGTTATGTTGGGGTCCCGGCAGGAGCTGCTCTAGGGCTGTTATGTTGGGGTCCCGGCAGGAGCTGCTCTAGGGCTGTTATGTTGGGGTCCCGGCAGGAGCTGCTCTAGGGCTGTTATGTTGGGGTCCCGGCAGGAGCTGGTCTAGGGCTGTTATGTTGGGGTCCCGGCAGGAGCTGCTCTAGGGCTGTTATGTTGGGGTCCCGGCAGGAGCTGGTCTAGGGCTGTTATGTTGGGGTCCTACAGGAGCCGGCCCAGACAAGTCGTCCCCCACAGCAGACATGACAGCAGCAGTAATCCGGGGCCGTAGTGAGGAGGATGTGTCAGGAGAGCGCTGCCTGCAGCTTCCCGCTCTTTTCACAGCAGCGCAGCCGGTAGTACCGGCCTCCCCAGCTGCCAACCATCACACGAGGCTCAGGCAGGCTTCTCACTGCACCAAAACAGGCCCAGGCCTAGCTAACAGGTCTCTGTCCCGGAACCCCAGGACGACACCACTGTCACTAAACCCACAAGTGTACGCCCCACCATCAACAGCACCACACAACCCGCCATACTGTCAGGTACACAGAGCTCCCCGCCTTTAAAGCGCCTTTACTCACGCGGAAGAAGCCCGCGTCCATCTTGCCTCGTTCTCGCCTCCTCACGCAGCTCAACTCCCCGATTCCCACAAGTCAATGCGAGGGAAGAAGGCGGAGCTTTGAGGCACGTGGTGAGAGGGAACCAGGCTGCCAGTGACGTCAGCAGCTGAGTGTGTGTGAGGTGCCAGTGGTGAGCGGGAGAGAGCGTGGTATAACGTGCACCCTGTGTGTGGAGCAGCAGCTGCCGCCGTCCATAGCCTCGGTGACCTCAGCAACACAAAACACTGGGATTTGTTGTATAGTTCTTATCTGTAGTGACGGTGAGACCGTATAAATACCAGGAATTCCCCGGTATATGGGCAGATGTGTCATACACTCCAGAGAAGCGAAAGACATACTAACCAGTGTCACTTTATGAGGTAATAAGGCTGCTTTCACACCCGTTTTTTGCTGAGTGGCACAATACGGCGCTTCGTAGAAAAAACGCAACCATTTTTTTGCCGCCGGTTGCGTTTTTCCGCATAGACTTGCATTAGCGCTGTATTGTGCCACATGGCCTTGCGTTGTGTCCGTTTTTTTGCCAGATGCGGCATATTTAGCCCATGCGGCAGCCGGATGGAACGTTGCCTGGGACGTTTTTTTGTGCGGCGAAAAAACCGCATCGTGCCGGATCCGGCGCAATTTACAATGCAAGCCTATGGACGCCGGATGCGTTTTTTTTAACTGCGCATGCTCAGTATCAAGCCGCATCCGTCAAAAAACGGACAGGCCACATGGAAAAACGTATGCAACGGATCCGTTTTTTTCGCCGCATCCGTTGCATAGGTTTTTGGGCCGGATTGAGCCGCAGTGCAAAAACCGGATGTGTGAAAGCAGCCTAACTGGAGCTTCAGCGGATCCCAGTGATTCAGAGACTTTTTTGTGACATTGATAGTGGGAAATTTAAGACGATATTTTTGCATTTATTTGTGAAAATATGGGAAATTTGGAGACAATTTTCAAATTTTGAATTTTTCTGCCCTTAAGGCCTCATTCACACGTCCGTGTCTCCAATTTGTGTGACATGTTTTCACTCGTACCGGAGACCCGTGCACACGTAGACCCGTTAAAATCAATGGGTCTGCGCTCACATGCGTGTTTTGCCATGGACCGTGTGTCCGTGTGGAGCATCCGTGTGCTCCACACGTAGACATGTCCGTTTTTCTCCGGCATCACGGGTTTCATACGGACCGCACAGATGTGATCCGTGGGACACGCACCGGAGAAAACACACGTGTCTGTCAATTAAAAGGAATTTCTATCTCCAGTGCTGCTGTCTCTGCCGCTGCTGTCACTTGCTTCCAACCCCAGCTCATTATGCTGATTACATATTCACTCCACTTCGGGCCGGAAGCAGCAGCAGTGGGGAGTCGGCAGGGTCGGAGAACGTAAATCAGCACCACGGACAGCAGCAACCAAGACAGGTGAACAGAAAATTCCTGTTCTCCGTGTGTTATCACGGATAGCACAGAGAACACACATGTGCCATAAACACGGCACACGGAGGGCCATACGCACCTTTTACACATCTGGGAAAAACGTGCATGGTTTTAACGGATGTGTGAAAGAGGCCTAAACCAGAGAGTAGTTATGGGCAGACCTGGACTGTAAAAGCCTGGATCCGCTGCGCGGGTTAAAAATTAAAAAATACCCAAGCACTGACCCTGGGCCCGGAGTTTTCAGGAAATCCGGTTAATGATCCAGATCCGGCCACTTGGGTAATAAAAAAAATCAACGGAAAAAAGGGAAAGCAGATGCATTGTAGTTACCAGTCTCTGACCACACTGCTTCTGGGGCCGCTCATTAGTCTTCATACATATGCACTGCTTCCCCCGCTCATCGGCAGTCTCTGCGTCTCTGATTGGCTGCAGTGAGATGCGCCCCCACTCTGTGTGACATTGTGTCTGCTTTTGAACCACAGGTGCTGTGTGTGTCCCTATTGTGTAAAAATAAAAAAAAAATTGGCAACGAACAGACAAAGCATATGGCTACAGGCTGCAGGCCCCAGCCTTGCGCTTATCTTTGCTGTGAATCAAAATAAGGGGAACCGCATGCAGACTTTTTTTAGTTATTTAAATAAATAATTTTAAAAAATGGCTTGCGGTCCACTCCAATTTTGATACTCAGCCATGATAAAGCTGACAGCTTTAGATGCAACAATCCCAGAACTTTACCCTGCTCATCCCGATTGCCCTGATGCGGTGGCAATCGGGGTAATATGGGTTTAATGACAGCTCTCAGCTGTCACTTAGCCCTAGATTAGTGATGGGAGGCGTCTATGAGGCGCCCATTACTAATCTGTTAGTGAAAAGAATAAACACAAACACCGAAAAAATCCTTTATTTGAAGTAAAATACAAAAAAGCCTCTTTCTCCCCTTTATTAACTCCCCAAAACACCCAGTTCTGACTTAATCCACACAAGGTCCCACAACGATTCCAGCTCTGCTACATACTGAAGGCACAGCGCCGACACAGAACATGACCGCACGTTGTGGGCTTCAGGCAGAGACTGAGCCACAGTGATGAGCGGTGATGTCACTCAGGTTATTGGCGGTCACAGCTGGAGGCTCCCTCGAAAGCCATCTTAGGCTACATGCGCACGCTGCTTCTTTTTCGTGTTCACAAACTGCAGCCAAAACTGCAGCCAAAACTGCACCTTGTCAGAGAGAGCCTGGAAATGTCACAAAAAATGTAGGTGCTTTTTTGGTGCATTTTTGCTGCTTTTTTGGTGCGTTTTTGGCTGCAGTTTTGTCAACAATTGTTTCATGTATTTTTCAGTTCAAACAAGCCCATAAAGCTTGTTGAATTGGAAAAAAAAAAAATTAGAAATAAATAAATAATTAAAAAAAACGGCGTGCGGTCCCCCCCAATTTTAATGCCAGCCAGATAAAGCCATACGGCTGAAGGCTGGTATTCTCAGGATGGGGAGCCCCACGTTATGGGGAGCCCCCCAGCCTAACAATATCAGGCAGCAGCCGCCCAGAATTGCCTCATACATTAGATGCGACAGTTCTGGGACTGTACCCGGCTCTTCCCGATTTACCCTGGTGCGTTGGCAAATCGGGGTAATAAGGAGTTATTGGCAGCCCATAGCTGCCAATAAGTCCTAGATTAATCATGTCAGGCGTCTATGAGACACCTTCCATGATTAATCTGTAAGTTACAGTAAACACACACACCCGAAAAAATCCTTTATTAGAAATAAACACAAACACATTCCCTCATTACCAATTTATTAACCCCGACAAAGCCCTCCTTGTCCGGCGTAATCCAGCATGCTCCAGCGTCGCATCCAGCAGTGCTGCATGGAGGTGACCGGAGAAGCAGCAGACACCGCCGCTCCGGTCACCTCCATGCAGCTAATGAAGACAATAGCGCGATCAGCTGAGCTGTCACCGAGGTTACCCGCTGTCACTGGATCCAGCGGTGGCCGCGAGTAACCTCTGACAGCTCAGCTGATCGCGCTACAGCGTGGAGCCGGCGGCAGGAGCGTGGAGCCAGCGGCAGGAGCGTGGAGCCGGCGGCAGGAGCGTGGAGCCGGCAGGAGCGTGGAGCCGGCAGGAGCGTGGAGCCGGCCGGCGGCAGGAGCGTGGAGCCGGCCGGCGGCAGGAGCGTGGAGCCGGCCGGCGGCAGGAGCGTGGAGCCGGCCGGCGGCAGGAGCGTGGAGCGTGGAGCCGGCCGGCGGCAGCAGCGTGGAGCCGGCCGGCGGCAGGAGCGTGGAGCCGGCAGGAGCGTGGAGCCCGGGACTGTCAGCGGCGGTGGCGGTGAGAGGGGTCCATCATCTCCCCTGTGCGGGGACCGCGGTACTTCGGGGAACACGGGGAGGACGGGACTATCAGCGGCGGCGGCAGCAGCAAGAGGGAAAAATCAATGTTTTCAGCTGCCAATGTCCATCCCCCTCTCGCTGCCGCTGCTGATAGTCCCCGTCCTCCACATCATCTCCCCTGGGGACAGCGGTACTTCGGGGAACACGTGGAGGACGGGACGGGACGGGACCACTTGCCTGACCTCACTTCCTGACAAATCACCTGCGTTTTTGCTAGCAAAAACGCAGGTAAAAGGCAGGTAAAATGCACCACTTTTGATTAGCATGCATTTTTCCTGCGTTTTTGATGCCCTCATTGATTTCAATGGGTGACAAATGTTGACAAAAACGCAGGAAGAATGAACATGGTGCATTTTTTTTGTCACAAACTTTTGACAAAAAAAACGCTGACAAATAAACTGCAGTGTGCGCATGACAAATCTGACTTCTCATAGACTTTGCTGGGAAGTCAGATGTCAGAAAGTTCTGCTGACAAAACTGCAGCCAAAAAAGCCGCAAAAAAGCAGGAAAAAAAGCAGCGTGCGCATGTAGCCTAAATCACCAAGAGTTCTCTATTGCCAACATCATAGTTTCTCTCTGCCAAAGGCAATTTCTTGAAAACAAAAAGCACAGTCCCAATCCCTACCTCCGATGCATCAACCTCCACCGTTGAGAGAAATCTGACCCCTTTTTTGTCATGTCAGAGAGGTTTCACAATTACCGAATAACTCTGAATAAATTTCCGGTAAAAGTTGGTAAACCCTAGAAAGCACTGCAGTGCTTTCAGGTTTTCTGGACGATCCCAGTTAAGTACCGTACTGACCTTCTCTAGATCCATCTGAAACCCTGAAGATGACAACAGCTATCCCAAAAATTGTACCTTTTGGACAGCGAAAACACACTTCTCCAGTTTGGCATACAATTCGTTATCTCTTAAAATCTGTAGTATTTGTTTTACATGTATCTGATGTGTCTCCATATTGAATGAATAGATCAAGAGATATCGTCCAAATAAACCACCACAGACTTGCCCACCAAGTGGTGAAAAATATCATTCACAAAATGTTGGACAATGGCAGGGGCATTAGTAGGACCAAATGGCATGACCAGACTTTCAAAATGCCCCTCAGGCGTATTGAAAACAGTTTTCCATTCATCCCTTCTCTGATTCTAACCAGATTGTAAGCTCCCCTTAACCTCTCACTGACATTGGACGTACTGGGTACCTCTTGCCTCATGACTGTACACTCACTGCTGGCTGCCGCAGATGTCAGCTGAGTTGAACAGCTGACATGCAGATATCAGGCACGAGTGGATCAGCTCTCCACTTGTGCCTGTTAACCCCTTGCACTGCGCTGTCAAAATGTGACAGCACGGTGTACATTCCAGCTGTGGTAAGCACTCACCCGGCTCCATCAAAAGTCACATGACGTAATCACGTGGAGCCAATGGTTGCCATGGTAGCACGAGATCATGTGATGACTCCTGTAGCTATCATGAGTCAGTTCCTCTTACAGCAGGCAGAACGCCGTTTCTAAGAGGAGAGCAGCTTTTCTGCAGATGAGAGCAATGCAGTTGTGATCTACAGGAATGAACCAGTGATCAAACTGCTGATCTTTATAGTCCCCTAGAACAGTGATGGCGAACCTATGGCACGCGTGCCACCAGGGGCACTCTGAGCCCATTCTGCTGGCACGCGTGTTGTCGCCTGATCCTGCAGTTTTGGTCTGCTAGTGCAGTCGCGCCGGCAGATCAAATCTGTGTTGGAGCGGAGGAGACATTTCTCCTCCACTCTGACACTCCTCCTCCCCCAGGCTGCAGGTGTGTTGCCTCGGAGACGAAGGAGCGTCAGCGAGCGGCGCCGGCGTCGTCTGCTGGCCGCGAGGGAACTGAGGACCCAGCAGCGCGCAGCAGTGGAGCGGGTGCAGGTAAGTTGGGTGTTGCTTTTTTTTTTTTTTTTTATAACTCGTGTGCGGCTGTGCCAAGGTGGGGATGGGGGGGTAGGGCCAGCATGGGGTGGGGGAACGCACATGCCAGCGTGGGGTGGGGGTGGGGGAATGCACATGCCAGCGTGGGGTGGGGGGAACGCACATGGCAGCGTGGGGTGGGGGTGGGGGAATGCACATGCCAGCATGGGGTGGTGTGGGGTGGGGGGAACGCACATGCCAGCGTGGGGTGGGGGTGGGGGAATGCACATGCCAGCGTGGGGTGGGGGGAACGCACATGGCAGCGTGGGGTGGGGGAATGCACATGCCAGCATGGGGTGGGGTGGGGGGAACGCACATGCCAGCGTGGGGTGGGGGTGGGGGAATGTACATGCCAGAGTGGGGTGGGGTGGGGGGAACGCACATGGCAGCGTGGGGTGGGGGTGGGGGGAACGCACTTGGCAGCGTGGGGTGGGGGAGGGGGAACGCACATGCCAGCATGGGGTGGGGGAGGGGGAACGCACATGCCAGCATGGGGTGGGGGAGGGGGAACGCACATGCCAGCATGGGGTGGGGGAACGCACATGCCAGCATGGGGTGGGGGACTCGCATGCCAGCATGGGGGGGGGGACATGCATGCCAGCATGGGGGTGATGACATACATGCCAGGATGGGGGGGAAACATGCTTGCCAGCATGGGGGGGGGACATGCATGCCAGGATGGGGAACAATGCATGCTAGGGTGGGGAACAATGCATGCCAGGATGGGGAAACATGCATGCCAGGATGGAGGAAACATGCATGCCAGGATGGAGGAAACATACATGCCAGGATGGGGGGAAACATGCACGCCAGGATGGAGGAAACATGCATTCCAGGATAGGGAAACATGCATGCCAGGATGGAGAAAACATGCATGCCAGGATGGAGGAAACATGCATGCCAGGATGGAGGAAACATGCATGCCAGGATGGAGGAAACATGCATTCCAGGATGGGGAAACATGCATGCCAGGATGGAGGAAACATGCATGCCAGGATGGAGGAAACATGCATTCCAGGATGGGGAAACATGCATGCCAGGATGGAGGAAACATGCATGCCAGGATGGAGGAAACATGCATGCCAGGATGGAGGAAACATGCATGCCAGGATGGGGAAACATGCATGCCAGGATGGGGGGAAACATGCATGCCAGGATGGAGGAAACATGCATGCCAGGATGGAGGAAACATGCATGCCAGGATGGGGAAACATGCATGCCAGCATGGGGGGGAAACATGCATGCCAGGATGGAGGAAACATGCATGCCAGGATGGGGAAACATGCATGCCAGGATGGGGAAACACGCATGCCAGGATGGGGAAACATGCATGCCAGGATGGGGGGGAAACATGCATGCCAGGATGGGGAAACAGAAAAAAGATAACCCCGGCACACTACAACTCCCAGAAAAAGGCAACATGCAAAATTTGTATGCAAAAAAATTTTTTTATTAATACAGTAACCTCTTGGATGCTATTCAGAAAAAATGAATATGGTCCAACATACATGGACGTTTCGGCCACAGGCCTTCGTCAACATGGACTATTATCTGACAAATACATAAAAAGTTACAATCAAATATACATTCACAATGGAAAGAAAAAATTCATATACCATCCAACATCATTTTTGAGACAAGGAAAAAATAACGAGGTAGAAACATAGAATGACATATAGTACATCTGACATCATATGTCCATAAAAATAAAAATAATATAAAATAAATAGTGGTAAATATACGGTGCATATTCTAGGCCTAGGATGATCATAATGTGAGTTACGCCAGTGGTAAAGGTGTGTACCCAGCTTTATCTATGGAAGTCCGACCTGAGTAAAAGGGGAGGAGAGAAAAGAGAAGCAAGAGAATAAAGAGAGAAGAATGATAATGAACAAGAGAGGAGAGAGAAAAAAAGAAGAAAGCCAAAGAGGGAAAAAAGAAGAAAATAAGAGTAAGGAGGAAATAAAGAGCAGGAAGGAAAATAAGCGAAAAGATAAAAAAAAAAAAAAAAAGCTGAAGAGGAAACAAGCATATGGAGTGGCATGTAAGGTCAACAAACGTAGCACTCACCGTGCAAACTCAAATGCATATAGACACTCAATTTAAGAGGCTAGTAGTCATGGGGATGAATCAAATCTCCTTATGTATTTTACTACAATGAAAAAATCCGTGTTAGCCAGACATAACAAACAAACGTGATATACTCACAATTAATCTCTAAAGTGTATTCTATATATAGAAAATCACGGTACCTGCATAGGTTCATATATCCCCAATCTAGGCAACATTAATCATCAAGTGTACTAAGTGTTAGCACAGGAATTCTGTGTAGGGTATATTGGTAAATGGTGCTATATAGACAGACCCTAATAAAGAGAACCAAACTTCATGTTACGGACCATAATGGAAGAAGTGATATGCACATAACACCTTAAAAAGGATTTACCTATATGTAAGACGCCAAAGAAGAACAGCGTGCGCTGGGTCAGATAGCACAAACAAGTAATCTTAAGATTAACGCTTGAATTGAATCCTATCTCCAAATGGATGGAACTACAAGTATATCAAACAACATGCCCATGAGTGATAGAATATGACCAATAAGGTATATAACATAATTATGTGGATAACAATAATTACCTGCTAGGAAGCAGTGAAATAAGAAAATTGTAGCCACTATTAAGCGAGCCTGCTCTGTGTCTGTTTGATAGTTCTGTGGTGGAAGTGAACAGTCATTAATGTTATAGCCTGTGAAATTATCCTCCATTCAAAACTATACCATCTTTAGATACAATACCTATAATGTCCTGCAAAGTCGACAAGTTTTTTAGAACAACGGAGACCACCCACAAGAAGACCAGGCGGGGGAAGAGACCGGTACCCCAACAACCAAGACAATCGGATATGGACTCCGTCACATGTAACTCCAACCTCGTCTATAATATCTCTTCCTACAGTCTATCGCCGGCAGAACACTTAGTTTTGCAAAAGGGTTTGTCGTTTAGTCCTACTGCAAAATATGATACCTTCCAAGTAGAACAAGAATTGAATCAATTTTTTAGGTCCTTAAGATTAAAAGTCCACTTTAATGATAGTGACATGAGAATTGGGCCTCCAGTGGCGAGTAATGTCTGTTTTAACCCTAAAGATCTTGGTCTGAGTATGACCAGTACATACATGCCGCCGAGACACTACCACCCTGTTGAGACCTTTGTCTCATTGGTTACCAGAGATGTTGATGAGCTTAATAGTAAAATACATAGAGGTGACTTCCACATTAGCCACAATCTTAGTCTTGAAGAGTCAAGGGCTATCAGGAGTCTAAAGGAGAACCCTAATATCATTATCAAGCCAGCCGATAAGGGTGGGGCAACAGTCATCTTGGACCGCGAGTATTATGTCAGTGAAATCCTAGGCCAATTGGCAGATACTAGTACCTATGAGGTCATAGCCAGAGATCCCACATCTCAGATCTTATCCTTGATAAAGGACATTTCTGCCCATTATCTACGATTAGGCACTATTGAACAGAAGCTGGCTAACTTCCTCATTAATCCACACCCTATCATACCTGTATTTTACACGTTGCCTAAAATTCATAAAAATCTAACACGTCCACCGGGTAGACCGATAGTGGCCTCGACTGACTCGCTTTTATCCCCTTTGGCCAAGACTATTGAAAAAATATTGTCCCCATTCATATCACTGATAACTTCATACGTGAAGGACACCTCGCACTTCCTTGAGATTGTCAAGGACCTACATCACATTCCCATCAATGCATACCTTGTAACACTAGACGTCAATAGTCTATACACTAGCATTATGCATGATGAAGGTATCACAGCAGTCAAATGGTTCCTGAATGAGTTCACGACCTTACCTAATGATAACAAGCAGTTCTGCCTAGATCTCCTGAAAGTAGTATTGGAGAAGAATCATTTCATGTTCCAGGATTGTTTCTATATGCAGCGCAGGGGGACCGCCATGGGAAGTAACATGGCGCCTCCTTACGCAAACATCTTTATGGCCTACTTTGAGGATCACTTCATCCATCCCAACCCACTCATGAACAAGCACGCCCTGGTGTGGCGAAGATACATCGATGATGTGTTCATGGTATGGGATGGTGAACTGAATACCCTGTTGGAATTTTTTTCGGATCTTAATGGGTTCATGCCGGGACTCACCTTTTCTATTCATTATGATAGACACCAGATCAATTATTTGGACTGTATGGTTATTGCTGAGGATGACGGCCTCCTGACGACGGACATCTACGTTAAGCCCACCGATAGGAATAGCCTCCTATACTATACCAGCAATCATCCCAAACATGTTAAGAAAGCCCTTCCCATCTCCCAACATACGCGGGTTGACAGGATTGTCAGCAAACCTGAGACCAAAGTTCTTCGCCACAATGAGATGAGTCAGAAGTTCATTCAGAGGGGTTATCCTAAGAGGATAGCTGAGGTCACACATCCTACATCCAGCCGGAGTAATATATCACACAATCCACTGACGTGTATTACCACATATCACCCTTTCCAACCTCTAGTGAGGAAAATTATTTGTCAACACTGGCCCCTCTTAAAAACTGCATACCCCAAGATTGAATCCTTTCATGACTTACCTCTTTTCTGTCATAAGAAATCACCCAATTTAAGAAACCATCTTGTGCGCGCCGACATCGGATCAACTAAAAAGGTCCCACGTCAGATTTTCCTTGACACACAGCAGAAAGGCACCTTCCCATGTCTGGGCTGTGCACAATGCGCTAATGTGACTAAAGGCAGCTTTTTTACACATGCCAGAACGGGCAAAACTTTCCAGATTAAGGGCTTTTATACATGCGAAAGTACGTATGTTGTCTATTACATCAAGTGCCCTTGCGGTCTCGGATATGTTGGGGAGACTACCCAGCATATCCGAGACCGCATTAGCCGACACAAATCAGACATTAGATGCGGGAATACCCTGTTACCTATTCCCCACCACTTCTCAACAACCGGACATCAGATTTCACAGTTGAAGTTCCAGGTCATTGATCATGTCGATTTAGCACGCAGGGGTGGCAATAGGACGAGACGCTTGCTGGATAAGGAGGCGAGATGGATACATGTTTTAGGCACACTAGAACCGTTTGGTCTGAATAGGAAGTATGAGACAGCTGTGTCATGATTCTTATTAAATTCCCAGGTTTTTGAACTAACCCCTATTATTTTGGGGCCAATCGAATATGTAAATACATCGAGCTGTGGCATATCCTGTAAAAACATAAATATGAAGGGGGTATGATTCCCTTATAGTGTATAATGTAGTTTGCATTTCCTCATGTCCAATATGTTGCGGTACATTTCCTTTACAGGTAATTCATACTTGCATATATGTGATTCTCGCATATGTTTCAAAATTATCCATATGTTGACATTGTTTTTTCTCTCTCTTACAGAAACGCTAACTCTTTTGTGGCACCTATCTACACTCACATGGCTATGTGCACCGTTCCTGTATCTGTCTAGGCACTTAGGATGAGCCAGACCGGCCTCCATCCAATAGAGCTCACGATCTGTGTGTTGTCCCAGCAATTCCTCCTCCCCATCACATGACACAGTCACTCTTACACTTGTCAGTGAAGTCGGGCCGGGAACGCACACTGCGCATGCGCGGTGTGCGTTCCACCGCCCTGACTTCCTGTATTCCAAATACAGGAAATGGTAATCCTGAACCCGCCGTCACTTCCCTTTTAAACCGTCTCCATGCTGGTTTTAGCTCACTGTGCAGCAGTATTTACACAGAACGCACGTCCAGCGACGGTTCAGTAAGTAGATGGCAGCCGAACCTTCTTCTTTTCTATTTTCCTTTGTTCTCAGAATCTCCACATTACATGTTACTCACATGTTATTTCATCTTTGTGTTATAAGGTCCTGACATTCTACACCTCCGGTTCTACCGGATCCAATCCTCCCACTTTGCAGGACATTATAGGTATTGTATCTAAAGATGGTATAGTTTTGAATGGAGGATAATTTCACAGGCTATAACATTAATGACTGTTCACTTCCACCACAGAACTATCAAACAGACACAGAGCAGGCTCGCTTAATAGTGGCTACAATTTTCTTATTTCACTGCTTCCTAGCAGGTAATTATTGTTATCCACATAATTATGTTATATACCTTATTGGTCATATTCTATCACTCATGGGCATGTTGTTTGATATACTTGTAGTTCCATCCATTTGGAGATCGGATTCAATTCAAGCGTTAATCTTAAGATTACTTGTTTGTGCTATCTGACCCAGCGCACGCTGTTCTTCTTTGGCGTCTTACATATAGGTAAATCCTTTTTAAGGTGTTATGTGCATATCACTTCTTCCATTATGGTCCGTAACATGAAGTTTGGTTCTCTTTATTAGGGTCTGTCTATATAGCACCATTTACCAATATACCCTACACAGAATTCCTGTGCTAACACTTAGTACACTTGATGATTAATGTTGCCTAGATTGGGGATATATGAACCTATGCAGGTACCGTGATTTTCTATATATAGAATACACTTTAGAGATTAATTGTGAGTATATCACGTTTGTTTGTTATGTCTGGCTAACACGGATTTTTTCATTGTAGTAAAATACATAAGGAGATTTGATTCATCCCCATGACTACTAGCCTCTTAAATTGAGTGTCTATATGCATTTGAGTTTGCACGGTGAGTGCTACGTTTGTTGACCTTACATGCCACTCCATATGCTTGTTTCCTCTTCAGCTTTTTTTTTTTTTTTTTTTTTTTTTTTTATCTTTTCGCTTATTTTCCTTCCTGCTCTTTATTTCCTCCTTACTCTTATTTTCTTCTTTTTTCCCTCTTTGGCTTTCTTCTTTTTTTCTTTTTTTCTCTCTCCTCTCTTGTTCATTATCATTCTTCTCTCTTTATTCTCTTGCTTCTCTTTTCTCTCCTCCCCTTTTACTCAGGTCGGACTTCCATAGATAAAGCTGGGTACACACCTTTACCACTGGCGTAACTCACATTATGATCATCCTAGGCCTAGAATATGCACCGTATATTTACCACTATTTATTTTATATTATTTTTATTTTTATGGACATATGATGTCAGATGTACTATATGTCATTCTATGTTTCTACCTCGTTATTTTTTCCTTGTCTCAAAAATGATGTTGGATGGTATATGAATTTTTTCTTTCCATTGTGAATGTATATTTGATTGTAACTTTTTATGTATTTGTCAGATAATAGTCCATGTTGACGAAGGCCTGTGGCCGAAACGTCCATGTATGTTGGACCATATTCATTTTTTCTGAATAACATCCAAGAGGTTACTGTATTAATAAAAAAAAATTTTTGCATACAAATTTTGCATGTTGCCTTTTTCTGGGAGTTGTAGTGTGCCGGGGTTATCTTTTTTCTATGGACATATTTTACCCTAGAGCACCTACTAATCAGTGACGCAGAGCTTCCCTTTTCAGGATGGGGAAACATACATGCCAGGATGGAGGAAACATGCATGCCAGGATGGAGGAAACATGCATGTCAGGATGGGGAAAACATACATGCCAGGATGGGGAAACATGCATGCCAGGATGGGGAAACATGCATGCCAGGATGGAGGAAACATGCATGCCAGGATGGAGGAAACATGCATGTCAGGATGGAGGAAACATGCATGCCAGGATGGGGAAAACATGCATGCCGGGATGGAGGAAACATGCCACGATAAGGTACATTTACCAGGAAGGGGTACATTTACCTGGATGGGGGTAAATTAACCAGGATTGGGAACATTTACCAGGATGGAGGACATTTAGCAGGAATGGGGTACATGCCGGGATGGGGGAACATTTACAAGGATGGGCAATATGTCAGGATGGGGTACATTTACCAGGATGGAGGACATTTACCAGGATGGGGCCGTGATGGGGACAAATATACCAGAATGTAGGAAATATATATCAGGATGGGGGACATGTTTACCAGGAAGTGGCCGAGGAAGGGGACAGAACTACACAATGATGGGGAGGGGAGCCACTCGTACGTCTTTATGGGATTTCAAGATGTTCAGACTTTGAAATGTAGATGTGGATTACAGGGGGACATCTGATTGCATTCCAGGCTAAAATCTCTGTCTAATATGATGCAATTTGTTCCAGAAAGATCAATCCAACTGCTGTGTCTGGAAAGGGCAGGGGCTCAGCTTCAATGTGTGGCATGCATGAGCGTGATGCCCCCTGCTGAAGAGAAGACAGCAAAGGTAAGATTAAAATCAATTCTTTACATAATAGGATTGGTTGGCACTTCGGAAAAAAAATTGGGTTTAGTGCTACAGTTTGGGCACTCGGCCTGTAAAAGGTTCGCCATGACTGCCCTAGAAGGACTAGTCAAAAAAAAAATTTTTTTTAAAAAAAACCCTAAAAGTTCAAATCATCCCCCATTCGCCACATTGAAAATTAAAGGGTTAAAAAAAAAAAAAAAGAATTATACACACATTTAGTATTGCCGCTTTCAAAAACGCTCGAGCTATCAAAATATAAAATCAATTAATCTTATTGTTAAACGGCGTAGCGGCAAAAAAATTACAAACGCCAAAATTACAATGTTTGGTCGCCACAAATTTTGAGCAAAATGCAATAACAAGCGATCAAAACGTAGCATCTGCAAAAAAATGGTACCATTAAAAATGTCAGCTCGAGATGCAAAAAATATGCTGTCATTGAACCATAGATCCGAAAAAATGAGAACACTACGATTTTTGGAAAATGGTGCAAAAAGTGTGCCTTTTTTTGGACAAACTTTTGATTTTTTTTTAACCCCTTACATAACAGTAAACCTATACATGTTTGGTGTCTACGAACTCGTACTGACCTGAGGCATCACACCAACACATCAGTTTTACTATATATTGAGCACGGTGAATAGAATATCCCAAAAACAATTGTTCAATCACACTTTTTTTGCAATTTTTCTGTACTTGGAATTTTTTTTGCCATTTTACAGTACACTATATGGTAAAACTTATGGTTTCATTTAAAAGTACAAAAAAATAAGCCCTTATATAGCAAGATTGACGGAAAAATAAAAAAGTTACGGCTCTCGGAAAAAGGGGCTCAAAAAAGAAAAACTGATAATCGTCCGGGTGTGAAGGGATTAAGTCCAACTTGGAGAACCATTTACTCCCACAATCTGGTTGAATAAATCCCGAATCAAAGCAAGAGGATATGAGTCTTGAGTGGTAATCTGATTCAATTCCCATCTAAGGCTGGGTTCACACATAGCGACAGCGACAACGACGTCGCTGTTACGTCACCATTTTCTGTGACGTAACAGCGACCTTGTAAGTCGCTGTTATGATCGCTGCTTAGCTGTCAAACACAGCGACGCAGCAGCGATCATAACGTCGCTACATGTGCAGAGAGCAGGGAGCCGCGCACACTGCTTAGCGCTGGCTCCTTGCTCTCCTAGCTACAGTACACATCGGGTTAATTAACCCGATGTGTACTGCAGCTACATGTGCAGAGAGCAGGGAGCCGGCACTGGCAGCGAGAGCGGGGAAGGCTGGTAACAAAGGTAAATATCGGGTAACCAGGGAAAGGGCTTCCCTTGGTTACCCGATGTTCATCTTGGTTACAGCTTACCGCAGCTGCCAGATGCCGGCTCCTGCTCCCTGCTCGCTTCATTTCGTCGCTCTCTCGCTGTCACACACAGCGATGTGTGCGTCACAGCGGGAGAGCGCCTTTGAAGAAAACGAACCAGGGCTGTGTGTAACGAGCAGCGATCTCACAGCAGGGGCCAGATCGCAGCTTAGTGTCACACACAGCGAGATCGCTAATGAGGTCACTGTTGCGTCACCAAAACCGTGACGTAGCAGCGATTTCGGTAGCGATCTCGCTATGTGTTAAGCACCCCTAAGGGTGGCGACCCCTGTTAATATAATCTTTCATGGTTTATCTCTGTTGACCAGAAAGATTATACAATCTGATTTAGATAGTTTTGCTCCAGGATGCAGTTTAACCTCCGTCAGGCTGCATAATTTTACAACGTTAAGGGTGGTGTCACACACGACGACAACGACGTCGCTGCTACGTCACCATTTTCTGTGACGTTGCAGCGACGTCCCGTCGCTGTCGCTGTGCGTGACATCCAGCAACGACCTGGCCCCTGCTGTGAGGTCGCCGGTCGTTGCTGAATGTCCAGCTTCATTTTTTGGTCGTCACTCTCCCGCTGTGACGCACACATCGCTGTGTGTGACAGCGAGAGAGCGACGAAATGAAGCGAGCAGGGAGCAGGAGCCGGCGTCTGGCAGCTGCGGTAAGCTGTAACCAGGATAAACATCGGGTAACCAAGGGAAGACTTTTCCCTGGTTACCCGATATTTACCTTTATTACCAGCGTCCGCCGCTCTCGCTGCCAGTGCCGGCTCCCTGCTCTCTGCACATGTAGCTGCAGTACACATCGGGTAATTAACCCAATGTGTACTGTAGCTATGAGTGCAGGGAGCCAGCGCTAAGCAGTGTGCGCAGCTCCCTGGTCTCTGCACATGTAGCACAGCGACGCGTGTTGTTATGATCGCTGCTGCGTCTGCTGTGTTTGACAGCTAAGCAGCGATCATAACAGCGACTTACAAGGTCGCTGTTGCGTCACAGAAAATGGTGACGTAACAGCGACGTCGTTGTCGCTGTCGCTATGTGTGAACCCAGCTTAACAGCGACCCCTTATCTCGGAAGGGGGTGGAGATATTTTATTGAAATTTGGCCAATATATTCTGGACCAAAACTGCAGAGATGTCACGAAATTTCAGCCCTCTACAGCTTTTGGAAAAAAAAATGTATTGCAATTTTAAAACGGAATAGTTACAATTGTACCTATTCAGCCGGACAAAGGTTAATGGGGCAGTCGTATGATGGAGAGGCAAATCCTGACACCCCTTGTCTGTAAATACATCCTCAAAACCCGACAAAAATGTAGGTAAGATCTCTGTAGAGACCGCAGAGAGAGAAGTGTTCAGGCAATTACCAAGACAGTAATTTCCCCACTCCACAATTTCCCTCGATTGACAATCCACTACAGGATTATGTTTCACCACCCAGGGTAGACCCAGTGCAATTAGAGTGGGAAGGCCCTCCAGGACATGACAGGAAAATACTTCTCAATGCAGGGGTCTTACCCTTAAGCCTGCTTTACACGTTACGATTAAGCATACGATATCGTATGCGATCGTAACTGCCCCCACGATTATTTGCCGTCACACGTAATTACCCTTCCATACGACCTCGTTGTTGGCGGCGAATGTCCACTTCCTGGAGTGGGAGGGACGTTCGGTGTCACATCGATGTCACGCGGCAGCCGGCCAATAGAAGCGGAGGGGCGGAGATGAGCGGGATATAAACATCCCGGCCACCTCCTTCCTTCCGCATTGCCGGCGGGAGCTGCGGGACGCAGGTAAGCTGCTGTTCATCGTTCCCGGGGTGTCATACACAGCGATGTGTGCTGCCTCGGGAACATTGAACAACCTCACGTTCAATTTTTAGGAATTGAACGACGTGCGTGCGATGAACGTTTTAAAGTTCAATCGCAATCGCACGTAGCTGTCACACGTTACAATATAACGTACGATGCCGGATGTGCGTCACTTATGACGTGACCTTCGCCGACACATCGTAAGATATATTGTAGCTTGTAAAGCCCGCTTTAGTCTGTTATATCATGTACAATCTGTGTCAGGCTTCCCAGAGCAAGCGACGCTGAGTTGATGGCATACATGGAGCTGAGGTTAGCCAACCTAGTGCAGGTAAGCCCATGAGTTTTGACAAACAAAGCATTTACCATGCTGACTCCTGCTCCACTGTCTACAAACAAACAGGGACATGTTCTCAGTCCTGCTCTCTAGCGCCACCTCTGTTGTCAGAACAAACTGAGAATTACATGTAGAAGACAAACACACACTATGATTGTCCACCCCCACACTACCAAGAGGCAGCTGAGCCCCAGATGTTTCTTTTTGCTTAGGAATCGAAGGGCAGGGTCCAATAAAATGGCCTTTTTTTCTTAGAAAACAAACCCCTTTTTTTATAGCAGATCTCAGTCGAAACAGATGAAGTAATAGCTCCCCCTAACTGCATGGGCTCTTCCACACTCATGAGTGATGGTTCCCCCCCCAGATTGCCCCGCCGACAATGAAGTGCTGCCTCGAGGTAGGGTCTCCGGGGAAAGTGGTCTAACGATTCTATCTTGGAGGCGTCTATCCACACGTATACCCAAGGACATTGTGGCCTCCAAGGTCTCAGAGGTTTCATAAATCACCAAGGCATCATTTAAACTCTCTGAAAGTTCCTTGCAAAAATGACTTCTAAGGGCTGGGTCATTCTACTTTATGTCAGTTGCCCATCTATGAGACTCAGAGCAATAGCTTTCGCCGGCCGACTCCTGGAGGAGACACGGTCTTTATAAATGAGACTCAAAGCCTCAAAAAATCCATCCACTGACAGGAGGCAACCAGGGCCATATGGCAAAGAGAAAGCCCAGGATTGTGGATCCCCCTGCAACAGCCAGATCACACTTGCTGCTCTCAATCCTCGGAGGAGTAAGGGGTACTTTGCATGCTGCGACATCGCTAGCATCGGCTAGCGATGCTGAGCACGATAGTACCCACCTCCGTCGCACATGCGATATCTTCTGATAGCTGCCGGAGCGAACATTATCGCTACAGCAGCTTCACACGCACTTACCTGCCCTGCGAAGTCGCTCTGGACGACGACCCGCCTCCTTCCTAAGGGGGCGGGTCGTGCGGCGTCACAGCGACGTCACACGGCAGGTGGCCAATAGAAGTGGAGGGGCGGAGATGAGCGGGACGTAAACATCCCGCCCACCTCCTTCCTTCCGCATAGCCGGTGGAGGCAGGTAAGTAGATGCGCCCCCTTCCTGCGGCTTCACACACAGCGATGTGTGCTGCCGCAGGAATGACAAACAACATCGTATCTCCTGTTGGTGCGACATTATGAAAATGTCCGACGCTACACAGTTCACCGATTTTCGACGCTTTTGCAATCGTTTATCGGCGCATCTAGGCTTTACACGTTGCGACGTCGTTACCGGCGCCGGATGTGCGTCACTTTCGATTTGACCCCGACGATATCGCAGTAGCGATGTCGCAGCATGCAAAGTACCCCTTAGGCTGAAGCCTAAAGTACAATCTACAGGCCTCATTGAACACCAAGAATTTGTCTCTACCCACTGCAAACCTGTCAGGGAGAGCAATCTTGGGCTTTGGGTGAGCCTTTTAACCCACAGAATCTCCAAAAATCAGGAGTCTGTGACCGCTGCTGCTGCTGAACAGCTAACTTAAGGTCTGCTACCTCTAGGGACAGACCATGAAGCCGCTGAGCCAGAACAGTGACGAGATCTATGAAAAAAAATAAAAACTCTACAACAACCAAAGAAAAAAACCAAACAAATACCAGCCTGTCAGGTTTTTTGTGCTGCTGGTGATAATGTCACGCTAGGTACGGAGAAGCACCTAGCGAACATCAAAATGGAAGGGAAACTCTGTGTTTAGGGAAGGGGGAGATGGTGACCCCTGACCAAGCCTACTGTTGGAGCCTGGCTTCCCTCACCACCCTAGATAGGTTCCTCATCTATGCGCCGAGCCAAATACCTGACCCTGGCTGACCCTTAGGTAGGCCGTAGGTTGGGAGCGGATGGGATGAATGCTTAGGGGTACTTCTCACATAGCGAGATCGCTAGCAAGATCGCTGCTGAGTCACAGGTTTTCTGACATACCAGTGACCTCATCAGTGATCTCGCTGTGTGTGACACTAAGCAGCGACCTGGGCCCTGTTGTGAAATCGCTGATCGATACACACTGTTCTGGTTAATTTTTTGCTTGTTGGTCTCCTGCTATGCATCACACATCAGCGTGTTTGACGGCGGGAGACCAACGAGCACCAACTCTGTGTAAGCGGTGTACGCAGGTAACCAGGGTAAATATCAGGTAACTAAGCAAAGCGCTTTGCTTGGTTACCCGATATTTACCCTGGTTACCAGCGTACACCACTTTGCGCTGGCTCCCTGCACACGTAGCCAGGGTAAATATCGGGTAACTGAGCAAAGCGATTTGCTTAGTAACGCGATGTGTACCCTAGCTATGTGTGCAGGGAGCCAGCGCTAAGCGGTGTACGCTGGTAACCAGGGTAAATATCGGGTAACCAACCAATGTGCTTTGCTTAGTTACCCGATATTTACCCTGATTACCAAGTGCAGCATCGTCACAGGAGTCGCTGGTGGCTGGTCGCTGGTGAGATCTGTCTGATTGACAACTCACCAGCGACCATGTAGCGATGCACCAGCGATCCTGACCAGGTCGAATTGCTGGTACGTCATTTAGTGAGACAGTACCCTTAGTCACCTCACTAAGCTCTAAAGAACTCACGGGGATAACAAACGGGAAAAGTAAAGAAATAACTCCAGATGACTCAGAGAGGACCTGCAACCACAATAAAGTTTCTTCAGATGTATACAAGCCGACTGCACATGTTCTGCTGCTACTAGGAGGCTGACACTATGCTATAAAAAAAGTTATTTCCTCAGTAGTATACACCCACCGACCAGAGACAAGCTGGCCAGTTTAAAGGAAACCTGTTACTTACTCATTTGTGGAGCGGTCTGATCCGGTCCAGTCCAATCCATTTGATCCAGCTTCCTCTATCCTTGCAATCGCCATCCTTCTTCCCGCTTCATGTGGATGACGCATCCTACGTCATCCGCACAGTGTCCTCTTGCGCACGCGCACTTCTCTCTGCCATGCTGAGGCAGAGCAAAGTATTGTAATGCGCAGGCGTGGGGAAAGGTCAAAGAACTACCGCACATATGCACTACAATACTTTGCTCTGCTCTCAGTATGGCAGAGAGAAGTGCGCTTACACAGGAGGGCATTGTGTGGATGATGTAGGAGGTGTCATCTACACGAAGCAAGAAGGAGGATGGCAATCACAAGGATCGAGGAGGCGCCGGACCGAAACCAGTGACGCCCATTGAACTGGAAGTCATTGGATCGCTCCGCAGGTGTGTAGGTGACAGGTTCCCTTTAAGCTTAGTGTCTGTAGGAGGCAGATGCAGGTCTGCAGTCAGATCCATTTCCAGCAAAATCTTTGTTGTATGTTTTTAATCTTTTCCTTTTATTTTACAGATTCAGCATATAACTACGGGCAACAGGGTATAATCTCTTACTCTGCTTTCCCCGCCCAAGAGGCAGAGAGAACAATGTGGTCTGATCCACATTGTACACTCTCTGGCCTAAAAGATAGGACCAAGTCTCCTCCAACACTCCGTGTCCAGGGTCACCACAGTCCGTGCCATACGCCCCCCCCCCAGCCCGCTTGCCTAGCAAGACGTTGCCGTGAGGAAGACGGCCATCCACCTGGGGAAGTCAGAGATCCGTCGGGACTGACTTCTGCACTGTTCTGTCACACAGTGCCGGGATGAAGAAGTATCATCCAGTGACACATCACCTGGCTGAAGTACTCTTCCCA
Organism: Anomaloglossus baeobatrachus; assembly: GCF_048569485.1. Lineage (NCBI taxonomy): Eukaryota > Metazoa > Chordata > Amphibia > Anura > Aromobatidae > Anomaloglossus > Anomaloglossus baeobatrachus. The sequence goes on along the minus strand of NC_134354.1, from coordinate 399,057,393 downwards.
TACATTTGACGGAGCATCAGTAATGGATTCTAAAGCGGGCTTTACACGCTACGACATCGCTAATGCGGAGTCGTTGGGGTCACGGAATTCGTGACGCACATCCGGCCGCATTAGCGATGCCGTTGCGTGTGACATCGATTAGCGATTTTGCATCGTTGCAAAACAGTGAAAAATCGCTAATCGGCGACACGGGGGTCCATTCCCAATTATCGTTACTTCAGCAGTAACGAGGTTGTTCCTCGTTCCTGCGGCAGCACACATCGCTGCGTGTGACGCCGCAGGAGCGAGGAAGCTCTCCCTACCTGCCTCCCGGCCGCTATGCGGAAGGAAGGAGGTGGGCGGGATGTTACGTCCCGCTCATCTCCGCCCCTCCGCTGCGATTGGGCGGCGGTTCAGTGACGTTTCAGTGACGTCGCTGTGACGCCGCATGGACCGCCCCCTTAGAAAGGAGGCGGTTCGCCCGTCACAGTGACGTCGCCGGACAGGTAAGTATGTGTGACGGCTCTGGGCGATGTTGTGCGGCACGGGCAGCGATATGCCCGTGTTGCGCAACAGATGGGGGCGGGTACCCACACTAGCGATATCGGGACCGATATCGCAGTGTGTAAAGTAGCCTTAAGGCTTCCTTGTACCTAGACCACCCGCAGCTCACAATAGATATATATATCTATATATATATATATATATATATATATATATATATTGTGAGGTAGCACGGTCGGCTGCGCAGCAGAAGACACGGGATCCAGGCATTAAGGTTCACAGCACACGGTTTTAATGTCCAACAAAAGTCCATAACACAATACATGTGCCTCTCCAGCAGAAAACTCAGGGAGTTCTGTTCACTCCCTCACACCCGGCACACCTGCCCTTGTTCCTGATTCTATTTAACCCTTCCTTCAGCCTGTAGGGAAACAGCATTAACCCTAGAGTGGATTTACTTTCTATCATGGAGTGAGCACAACCGGGGCGAGACATACCGGCCGTCATAGATAACCCCGGTCACAGTCTCACATACCCCCCCCTCAGTTCAAGCGTGCGGGGTTGAACTCCCGCCATCAAACACGGGCCGCGGGACAAGGCATCGGCGTTGCCCTGCAACCTACCGGCCCGGTGTTCAACCGTAAACCGGAAGTTTTGCAGAGAAAGGAACCACCGGGTAACCCGGGCATTCCGTTCCTTGGCGGACCTCATCCAGACCAGTGGAGAGTGATCCGTCACCAAGCGAAACTGCCGTCCCAGCAGGTAATAGCGTAGGGACTCCAAGGCCCACTTGATCGCCAGGCACTCCTTCTCCACTACGCTATAATTCCGCTCGGGAGGGGTGAGCTTCCTACTTAAGAAGGTGACGGGGTGTTCCTCCCCCTGAACCACCTGAGACAGCACTGCCCCCAGGCCGATCTCCGAGGCGTCAGTCTGTACTATGAACTCCTTCCGGAAATCAGGGTTGACCAGAACGGGCTGTCCGCACAGGACCTCCTTCAGGGCCCGGAAGGAGTCCTCGGCCTGCGGAGTCCAGCGCACCATGACGGACTTCTTGCCTTTGAGAAGGTCCGTCAAGGGGGCTGATAGTCCCGCAAAATCCTTTACAAACCTCCTGTAGTACCCCACGATACCCAGGAAGGCCCTAACCTGCTTCGTGGTCAGGGGTCTAGGCCACTTCTGGATCGCCTCAACCTTGTTAATTTGGGGCTTACTCACTCCTTGGCCTATCACGTAGCCCAAGTAGCGGGCTTCCGTGAGTCCCAATGCACATTTCTTGGGATTGGCTGTCAATCCGGCTGTTCGAAGCGCGTCCACCACCGCTTGTACCTGTTCCAAGTGGGTCTGCCAATCGGAGCTGTAAATAATGATGTCATCCAGGTACGCTGATGCATACGCCTGGTGGGGTTCCAGCACTAAGTCCATCAACCTCTGGAACGTGGCCGGAGCGCCATGTAACCCAAAAGGCAAGACAACATAGTGGAAGAGACCCTCCGGCGTAACAAAAGCGGTTTTCTCCTTGGCGGACTCCGTTAGTGGCACCTGCCAGTACCCTTTGGTCAGGTCGAGCGTGGTAAAATATCGCGCCTGTCCCAGCCTATCAATCAGCTCATCCACCCGGGGCATGGGGTAGAGATCGAACTTGGATATTTCGTTCAATCTCCTAAAGTCATTGCAGAACCTTAAGGAGCCATCGGGTTTTGGTATTAGGACAATCGGACTAGCCCATTCACTCCGGGATTTTTCGATGACCCCCAGGCGTAACATTGTCTTTACTTCCTCCGATATGGCGTGTCGTCGAGCCTCCGGTACCCGGTATGACTTCAGGCGTACCTTCAGGTGGGGCTCGGTGACAATATCATGTCGTATCAGACTGGTCCTACCGGGCAGCTCGGAGAAGACATCGGGGTTCTGCTGAACCAACCGTCTGGCCTCTCGCCTCTGTTGCTTGGTGAGGGCTTCTCCAATCCTTACTTCCGGTTCGTCCTCTCCGGAGGTCGCTGGAGCCGGATGTGAACGACCCGAAGAAGAGGGAGGTGGGGAAAAAACAGCCATCAGGCTTTCCCGTTCCTGCCAAGGTTTTAATAGGTTGACATGGTATATTTGTTCAGGTTTCCGCCTACCGGGCTGCAATACTTTATAGTTAACCACCCCTACTCTTTCCTTTATCTCGTAGGGGCCTTGCCACTGAGCCAGGAATTTGCTCTCCGCCGTGGGGATCAATACGAACACCCGATCCCCGGGTTTAAAGGTCCGCACGGTGGCTTGTCTATTGTAGCGGCCTCTTTGCGCGGCCTGAGCCTCCTGTAAATGCTCCTTCACAATTGGCATGACCGCGCTTATGCGGTTCTGCATACCCAAAATGTGTTCAATCACACTCTTATGGGGGGTGGGCTCTTGTTCCCATGTTAGCATGGTTTTCAGGGTTTTATTGAAACGCTCGACTAAACCGTCCGTTTGAGGATGATACACAGACGTACGCAACTGCTTGATCTGGAGTAGCCGGCATAGCTCTTTGGTCACTTTAGACATGAATGGGGTCCCCTGATCCGTAAGGATCTCCTTGGGCAATCCCACCCGGCAGAACACAGCAAACAACTCCCGAGCTATAAGCTTTGCTGCAGTATGTCTGAGAGGTATCGCCTCGGGATACCGGGTGGCATAGTCAACGATCACTAGGATGTGTTGGTGCCCTCGAGCGGACTTTACGAGGGGCCCCACCAGATCCATCCCTATCCGTTCAAAAGGGACTTCTATAATGGGTAACGGTACCAACGGACTGCGAAAATGGGTCAGGGGTGCAGTAAGCTGACACTCCGGGCAGGTTTCGCAGAACCGTTTTACCTCCCCAAAGACCCCGGGCCAATAGAACCTTTGCAATATTCGCTCCTGCGTTTTCTTGACCCCTAGGTGGCCACTCATCAGGTGTTTATGAGCCAAGTCGAGGACCCGCCGGCGATGCGGCTGGGGCACCACCAACTGTTTTACCCCTACGCCCCGTATTTCATCTACCCGGTAGAGTAAATCCTGCTTAAGAGCGAAATGGGGGTACCTTACCTGGGCACCGGGCAGCTGTGCCACCCCGTCAACTACTGTCACCCGACTCCGGGCATGTATTAACGTAGGGTCCTGGAGTTGGGCTGTCCCAAACGTATCCGGGGACGCCTCCAACTCCGGGATGGGCTCGACCGTCTCAGCCTCTCCTGCCAATACCTCTAGGGGCGACCTATCGGGTTCACACTCTGTCCCTATCATGGTGACCCCTACGGCAGGTGTGCCGGATTCAGGATTGTAGGGCTCAGGTCCCGGACCGACCAATATCTGAGGGGACTTAGGGGGTCCCCTCCATAAAGTCCAAAAATAGGGCAGATCCCTTCCTAGGATCACGTCATAAGGAAGAGTGTTAAGAAGTCCCACCTCATGTTGCACCTGACCGCAAGGTGCTGTGATGGTGACAATCCCCGTAGGATAGTCGCGGCGGTCCCCATGTATGCAAACCACCCCCACGGTGCGTCCTGTGGCCTTTACTTTAGCTCTCAAGGTGGATCGCACAAGGGTCACTAAGCTTCCGGAATCCAACAATCCTGTAACCGGACATCCATTCACCTGTATTTGGCACAAGTGGGGCTCCGTCTCTGGGGAGACCAGGTCAGCGGTACACACCACCTGAGCATACATTGAACCCCGCCGGGTAACCCCACAATCCATGGGCTCCGTGGTGAGTGGACACTGGGCTTCCATATGTCCCACCCGCTGGCACCGCCAACATCTAATGGGGACGGAAACCCCCTTGACGGGTTGTCGTTTAGGGTACAGAACCTTCCGGACCTCAGGAATGGCGGCCGCGGCCTCAGACGGGACGGTAGGGGACTCCTGTACCGTTGTCAGCGGTGGGTCCTTGGCCCTAGGCTTGGAGGGGCCGGACCGACGGGCGGTACGCAAAGTCTCAGTGTCCCGTATCAAGTCCTGCGTAGCCACATGCCGCTCTACCAGGGACACTAATTGGTCCAGGGTACTCGGGTCACCCTGTCCGACCCACCGTTGAACGGTGACGGGTAAAGTGCGCACAAAACGATCCACTACTACCCTTTCCACCATTTGCGCCGGGCTCAGAGTGTCAGGCTGCAACCACTTTTTTACAAGATGCAACAAGTCATAGGCCTGGGAGCGTACGGGTTTGGCTTCCTCATAGAACCACTGATTTACCCGCTGAGCCCGTACATAGGTATTCACCCCCAACCGAGCCAGTATTTCGGCTTTCAGGGTCACATAGTCAATGGCGTCCTCGGCACAGAGGTCCAGGTACGCTTTTTGGGGTTCCCCCTTCAGATAGGGCGACAATACCTCAGCCCACTGCGGGGTCGGCAGCTTTTCCCGCTCGGCCACCCGCTCAAACACCGCCAGGAACGCTTCCACATCATCACCCGGGGTCATCTTTTGCAACGCTTGTCTCACCGCTTTCCGGACGCTGCCGTCGTCACCCGGTCCCGGGGTTGTTGCTGCCGGTCCGGCACGGATCGACTTGGCCAGGAGAACCATCTGTTCTTGGTGCCTTTTTTCCTGCAATTGCAAGGCTTGCTGCTGACGTGCATTGGCCTGCTCCATCTGTTCTTGGTGCCTTTTGTCCTGCACTTGCAAGGATTGCTGCTGACGTGCATTGGCCAGATCCATCTGTTCTTGGAGTTTTTTTTCCTGCACTTGCAAGGATTGGAGCAGGTGTGCATTGGTCTGTTGCTGCTGTGCATTAGCCTGAGCCAAATGCTTTAGTATGTCCTCCATGGCGTCGCCGGGTTTGGGCTGTAGTATAGCCGCTCGAATCCAGGACATGCGCAGCTGGGTCACCAGGGATGGATGCTACACCTCACCGGCTGTCATGCCCGCCGATTCTCCACCATATGTGAGGTAGCACGGTCGGCTGCGCAGCAGAAGACACGGGATCCAGGCATTAAGGTTCACAGCACACGGTTTTAATGTCCAAACAAAAGTCCATAACACAATACATGTGCCTCTCCAGCAGAAAACTCAGGGAGTTCTGTTCACTCCCTCACACCCGGCACACCTGCCCTTGTTCCTGATTCTATTTAACCCTTCCTTCAGCCTGTAGGGAAACAGCATTAACCCTAGAGTGGATTTACTTTCTATCATGGAGTGAGCACAACCGGGGCGAGACATACCGGCTGTCATAGATAACCCCGGTCACAGTCTCACAATATATATATATCTATATATATAATTGCCTTATTCTGTCTGTCTGTCTGTCTATCTGTCTGTCTATCTGTCTATCTGTCTGTCTGTCATGCTCCGAAATTGTGTCCTTACGGTGACACAAAGCTGATTGGCCGCTGGGCTCGCCATGGCCCCGCCCCCCCACACGGATTGGCCTCTCGCCCCGGCTCTCTGCAGGCCCCGCCCCCCTCACGCAATCCACGCTCGCTCTGGCCCAACTGACACGGAGCCCCGATTCCCAGGTGAGTACACACACACACATCAGATCACACTCACTCTCACACTCACATCCACACATCACAACATGCTGGGATATCGCTTGCTTCTACACCGGCTCCGTCAGGATCCCAGCAGCGCCAGACATAACCTTGCGATGCTGGGATCTTCACGGAGGCCGTGAAAGCTGGTAACCATTATACACATCGGGTAACTAAGGTCCCTTAGTTACCCGATGTGTATCATAGTTAACAGTGTACAGCGGCTCACACTCACTCTCACACACACCTCACACACACATCACACACACATCACATCGCATCCACACATCAAGGTCCTGCAGCGCCGGAAAATACAGACACATAACAGCACACACATAACAGCACACACATACACACACACAAATCAGATCACACTCACACACACACACACATCACATCGCATCCACATACTCACAACATCCTGGGATATCGCTTGCTTCTCGGCCTCGATACTGTGCTGTTGTGATCTTCCAGGACCTGCCGGAGGATCACATGGCCAGAAGCATGTGATATCCCCGGATGTTGTGAGTATAAGCGCGTATGTGCGATATCGTCAGTGTCTGTGTGTGTGAGTGGATGCGATCGGGTGTGTGTGAGTGTATGCGATCGGGTGTGTGTGAGTGGATGCCATCGGGTGTGTGTGAGTGGATGCCATCGGGTGTGTGTGAGTGGATGCCATCGGGTGTGTGTGAGTGGATGCGATCGGGTGTGTGTGAGTGGATGCGATCGGGTGTGTGAGTGTCGGCAGAGGAGCACGGCGTGCTGGAAGAGGCTGGGAGCAGAGAGGCTGATCATGGGGAAGGCTGGGAGGAGAGAGGCTGATGGTGGGGGAGGCTGGGACGAGGGAGGCTGATGCTGGTGGAGGCTGATGCTTGGGGAGGCTGGGAGCGGAAGGCTGATGCTGAGGGAGGCTGGGAGAGGGACGCTGGGAGGAAGGAGGCTGGGAGGAGAGAGGCTGATCCTGGGGAAGGCTGGGAAGGGGAGGCTGATGCTGGGGGAGGCTGGAAGGAGAGAGGCTGGAAGGAGAGAGGCTGATGCATGGGGAGGCTAATGCTGGGGGAGGCTGGAAGGAGAGAGGCTAATGCTGGTGGAGGCTGATGCTTGGGGAGGCTGATGCTGGGGGAGACTGGGAGGGGAAGGCTGATGCTGAGGGAGGCTGGGAGGAAGGAGGCTGGGAGGAGAGAGGCTGATCCTGGGGAAGACTGGGAACGGGAGGCTGATGCTGAGGGAGGCTGGAAGGAGAGAGGCTGATGCTGGGGGAGGCTGGAAGGAGAGAGGCTGATGCTGGTGGAGGCTGATGCTTGGGGAGGCTGATGCTGGGGGAGACTGGGAGCGGAAGGCTGATGCTGAGGGAGGCTGGGAGAGGGAGGCTGGGAGGAAGGAGGCTGGGAGGAGAGAGGCTGATCCTGGGGAAGGCTGGGAAGGGGAGGCTGATGCTGGGGGAGGCTGGAAGGAGAGAGGCTGATGCTGGTGGAGGCTGATGCATGGAGAGGCTGATGCTGGGGGAGACTGGGAGCAGAAGGCTGATGCTGAGGGAGGCTGGGAGGAAGGAGGCTGGGAGGAGAGAGGCTGATCCTGGGGAAGGCTGGGAAGGGGAGGCTGATGCTGAGGGAAGCTGGAAGGAGAGAGGCTGATGCTGGGGGAGGCTGGAAGGAGAGAGGCTGAGGCTGGGAGGAGAGAGGCTGATGCTGGGGAAGGCTGATGCTGAGGGAGGCTGGGAGGGGAAAGCTGATGCTGGGGAAGGCTGGGAGGACGGAGGCTGGGAGGAGAGAGGCTGATCCTGGGAAGGCTGGGAGAGGGAGGCTGATGCTGGAGGAGGCTGGAAGGAGAGAGGCTGATGCTGGCGGAGGCTGATGCTGGGGAGGCTGGGAGAGGGAGGCTGATGCTGAGGGAGGCTGGGAGGAGGGAGGCTGGGAGAGGTAGGCTGAGAGAAGAGAGGCTGATGCACACACACACACACACACACACGCGCGCGCGCGCGCGCGCACTGCACAACACACCACACACACACACTGGGAACCACAAACAACTGCCCTACACAGACACCCACACATACAGACAACGCTGCACACACAGACAACGCTGCACACACAAACACCGCGGCACACACAAATATACGCACATACCGCACAACACACACATTGCTCAAAACATACCTCCCCCCAAAACACACCACACACACACAAACCGCGCAACACACACACAACGCTACAGACACACAGCACTCCACAAACAACGCAACACACGCAACACACATACAACACCGCTCTCACACCCAGACAACACCAAGAACATGTACAGCGCCTACACAAACACTTGGTAACTACAGACAACAACATCTCTCTCTATATATATATATATATAACAAAAATCATACATGAACTACACAATACGTAAATTCTAGAATACCCGATGCGTAGAATCGGGCCACCTTCTAGTATATATATATTGTTCCAGGGCCTTTGTAGCAGGTACAGCCAGGGTGTCCCTGCAAGGGTCTTTAGCCCCTTTTTTCCTGGTTTTCATTCATGTTCCCAGGCTGAGAAGCTATCCCCCCACATCGTCCTGATCCCGTTGACGGGAAAAGTTATTAATTTAGTCCCTGTTTAGGACCGAGGCCTTCTTTTCCCACCAGTTAACCCCCTGGCCATCCCGACCAATTGCATGCGTGCTTATGTGTGGCCTTTTTTTCCGGAACTGCCCTTCGCTATGCTCCTCAAGACTCCTACCCTCTCCCTAGTCCTCAGTCCTCCTCCCCTCTCCCTTCAGTCACGTGGGAACTCACCCTTGTTTTTCCAGCTCCACCCCTCTTCCTCTCTCCTTGGCACCATTACTCCACGCCGGCATCATGCACCACGCTACAGCCCTGCACTTCCAGACCTCTTGGAATGGCATAGTCTCCTCCATGGTAGGTTGCGGAGACACAAGCATTACTATCATAGTAGGCAGCGCTTCTGCAGAGCTGTTCCTCTAGCTTCCGTTACAATTCCAACATGAACCCCCCCCAATAAAAGCACATGTATCAGACACTGCTCTGTCCACTATCCAGCTAGTCAGAGCCCCATGTATCGTGAGCCATATGCCTGATTCTTTAGTGCTCTGCCTACTATCCAGTACGCCAGAGCCACCAATACCATGTACCACATCCTGATACTCCAGTGATCTGATCCTGCCGCTCTTCCCACTATCCAGTATGAAGAAAGAGGGAGAACAAACGATCAAAGCCCAATGAATTTTATACAAAAAATGATTTTTTATTTTGCAAGTGTTATTACAAGTATTACAGTGGGCACAAATTATGCATCATATATATCATAAAACTTAAATTTACACAGCGGAACTGTGAAGTTGTGACCAACAATAGCATATCCCATTACAGTATATATCCACCAGTCATACTTACAGTGTCTATATTGATGCAATGGGAAATATAATACTCAAAATTATCCAGCATATAGTCTATATATGTATCAATAATTTTTATAAAAGTAGTTTTTACAAATAACCAGCCGGGATCACTATATACCAAAATTTACCCGATACTGATATCAAAAAATGAGAACCTCTATATTATATGCTGGGTATTAAGATTTTAATCAGTGATACTGTACTAAATATCAAAGTTGGTGGGTAATCCCATAAATTATGGCATGTCTGCATGCTAGGATTCTCCTGAGAGAGGTTTTACCAAGCAGGCAGCGGGGATCGCTATATCATGATTCAATTAAATAATCCATGTATGACCAAAGGGGGAAACCTTAATATCATGTGCTATATATCAAACCAGTTATTCAAATCATGCAAGCCTCAAATCCGCATGTCATACTCGATGTCCGGCTTCCGAACAGACTCATGTATTATGGTGATACTATTTGTTTCCACTAGTAATCAATATACAACCGGACTGGCACACAATCTCATATATTATGGCAAATCATCCAGGTCAATAATCACCCAGGAGCACAGGCTTTAAATACTGCCGGTCTCCAATCATCGTTCAACCCCTTAGATGACGCGCGCGTTGTCATGGCGCCTTGCCGACGCTGATACAGCTCCCGCGTCACCGGTCATCAGCCCCAGGGTATTATAACCCGGGAGTGAAATACCAGTATAGACACAGCAGACGGGTGTGATGGTTGTGACCTGCTGTAACAACGATAGTTTAGGTAACCTTGGCCTGAACGCGGTGAGGCTGATTGGTGCTTTTACAACCCGGACAGCTAATATAGATGATATGGGTCTGTTTTCTTTCCACTAGTAAAACCAATGGTATGATAATCCCTGCCGTTTACTTGGTAGTACTATTGTGTGGAATACGGCATGCAGTGATAAAATATACTCTATATACTTTGGTGATTATTGACCTGGATGATTTGCCATAATATATGAGATTGTGTGCCAGTCCGGTTGTATATTGATTACTAGTGGAAACAAATAGTATCACCATAATACATGAGTCTGTTCGGAAGCCGGATATCCAGTATGACATGCGGATTTGAGGCTTGCATGATTTGAATAACTGGTTTGATATATAGCACATGATATTAAGGTTTCCCCCTTTGGTCATACATGGATTATTTAATTGAATCATGATATAGCGATCCCCGCTGCCTGCTTGGTAAAACCTCTCTCAGGAGAATCCTAGCATGCAGACATGCCATAATTTATGGGATTACCCACCAACTTTGATATTTAGTACAGTATCACTGATTAAAATCTTAATACCCAGCATATAATATAGAGGTTCTCATTTTTTGATATCAGTATCGGGTAAATTTTGGTATATAGTGATCCCGGCTGGTTATTTGTAAAAACTACTTTTATAAAAATTATTGATACATATATAGACTATATGCTGGATAATTTTGAGTATTATATTTCCCATTGCATCAATATAGACACTGTAAGTATGACTGGTGGATATATACTGTAATGGGATATGCTATTGTTGGTCACAACTTCACAGTTCCGCTGTGTAAATTTAAGTTTTATGATATATATGATGCATAATTTGTGCCCACTGTAATACTTGTAATAACACTTGCAAAATAAAAAATCATTTTTTGTATAAAATCATTGGGCTTTGATCGTTTGTTCTCCCTCTTTCTTCTTACCATATGATACGATTTATGCCCTGCTTTGATATAGTCCCAGTGTCTAATTGAATTATATTATATACTAGAAGGTGGCCCGATTCTACGCATCGGGTATTCTAGAATTTACGTATTGTGTAGTTCATGTATGATTTTTGTTATATATATATATATATATAGAGAGAGATGTTGTTGTCTGTAGTTACCAAGTGTTTGTGTAGGCGCTGTACATGTTCTGGGTGTTGTCTGGGTGTGACGGGGGGTGAGAGCGGTGTTGTATGTGTGTTGCGTGTGTTGCGTTGTTTGTGGAGCGCTGTGTGTCTGTAGCGTTGTGTGTGTGTTGCACGGTTTGTGTGTGTGTGGTGTGTTTTGGGGGGAGGTATGTTTTGAGCAATGTGTGTGTTGTGCGGTATGTGCGTATATTTGTGTGTGCCGCGGTGTTTGTGTGTGCAGCGTTGTCTGTGTGTGCAGCGTTGTCTGTATGTGTGGGTGTCTGTGTAGGGCAGTTGTTTGTGGTTCCCAGTGTGTGTGTGTGGTGTGTTGTGCAGTGCGCGCGTGTGTGTGTGTGTGTGTGTGTGTGTGTGTGTGTGCATCAGCCTCTCTTCTCTCAGCCTACCTCTCCCAGCCTCCCTCCTCCCAGCCTCCCTCAGCATCAGCCTCCCTCTCCCAGCCTCCCCAGCATCAGCCTCCGCCAGCATCAGCCTCTCTCCTTCCAGCCTCCTCCAGCATCAGCCTCCCTCTCCCAGCCTTCCCAGGATCAGCCTCTCTCCTCCCAGCCTCCGTCCTCCCAGCCTTCCCCAGCATCAGCTTTCCCCTCCCAGCCTCCCTCAGCATCAGCCTTCCCCAGCATCAGCCTCTCTCCTCCCAGCCTCAGCCTCTCTCCTTCCAGCCTCCCCCAGCATCAGCCTCTCTCCTTCCAGCTTCCCTCAGCATCAGCCTCCCCTTCCCAGCCTTCCCCAGGATCAGCCTCTCTCCTCCCAGCCTCCTTCCTCCCAGCCTCCCTCAGCATCAGCCTTCTGCTCCCAGTCTCCCCCAGCATCAGCCTCTCCATGCATCAGCCTCCACCAGCATCAGCCTCTCTCCTTCCAGCCTCCCCCAGCATCAGCCTCCCCTTCCCAGCCTTCCCCAGGATCAGCCTCTCTCCTCCCAGCCTCCTTCCTCCCAGCCTCCCTCTCCCAGCCTCCCTCAGCATCAGCCTTCCGCTCCCAGTCTCCCCCAGCATCAGCCTCCCCAAGCATCAGCCTCCACCAGCATCAGCCTCTCTCCTTCCAGCCTCCCCCAGCATCAGCCTCTCTCCTTCCAGCCTCCCTCAGCATCAGCCTCCCGTTCCCAGTCTTCCCCAGGATCAGCCTCTCTCCTCCCAGCCTCCTTCCTCCCAGCCTCCCTCAGCATCAGCCTTCCCCTCCCAGTCTCCCCCAGCATCAGCCTCCCCAAGCATCAGCCTCCACCAGCATTAGCCTCTCTCCTTCCAGCCTCCCCCAGCATCAGCCTCCCCATGCATCAGCCTCTCTCCTTCCAGCCTCTCTCCTTCCAGCCTCCCCCAGCATCAGCCTCCCCTTCCCAGCCTTCCCCAGGATCAGCCTCTCTCCTCCCAGCCTCCTTCCTCCCAGCGTCCCTCTCCCAGCCTCCCTCAGCATCAGCCTTCCGCTCCCAGCCTCCCCAAGCATCAGCCTCCACCAGCATCAGCCTCCCTCGTCCCAGCCTCCCCCACCATCAGCCTCTCTCCTCCCAGCCTTCCCCATGATCAGCCTCTCTGCTCCCAGCCTCCTCCAGCACGCCGTGCTCCTCTGCCGACACTCACACACCCGATCGCATCCACTCACACACACCCGATCGCATCCACTCACACACACCCGATCGCATCCACTCACACACACCCGATGGCATCTACTCACACACACCCGATGGCATCCACTCACACACACCCGATCGCATACACTCACACACACCCGATCGCATCCACTCACACACACAGACACTGACGATATCGCACATACGCGCTTATACTCACAACATCCGGGGATATCACATGCTTCTGGCCATGTGATCCTCCGGCAGGTCCTGGAAGATCACAACAGCACAGTATCGAGGCCGAGAAGCAAGCGATATCCCAGGATGTTGTGAGTATGTGGATGCGATGTGATGTGTGTGTGTGTGTGAGTGTGATCTGATTTGTGTGTGTGTATGTGTGTGCTGTTATGTGTGTGCTGTTATGTGTCTGTATTTTCCGGCGCTGCAGGACCTTGATGTGTGGATGCGATGTGATGTGTGTGTGATGTGTGTGTGAGGTGTGTGTGAGAGTGAGTGTGAGCCGCTGTACACTGTTAACTATGATACACATCGGGTAACTAAGGGACCTTAGTTACCCGATGTGTATAATGGTTACCAGCTTTCACGGCCTCCGTGAAGATCCCAGCATCGCAAGGTTATGTCTGGCGCTGCTGGGATCCTGACGGAGCCGGTGTAGAAGCAAGCGATATCCCAGCATGTTGTGATGTGTGGATGTGAGTGTGATCTGATGTGTGTGTGTGTACTCACCTGGGAATCGGGGCTCCGTGTCAGTTGGGCCAGAGCGAGCGTGGATTGCGTGAGGGGGGCGGGGCCTGCAGAGAGCCGGGGCGAGAGGCCAATCCGTGTGGGGGGGCGGGGCCATGGCGAGCCCAGCGGCCAATCAGCTTTGTGTCACCGTAAGGACACAATTTCGGAGCATGACAGACAGACAGATAGACAGATAGACAGACAGATAGACAGACAGACAGACAGAATAAGGCAATTATATATATAGATGTAATATCAGAAATTATGAGAGAATAAGAATGTATATTTTACTGCTGGTTTGTGGTCTTAATACCACTATCCAGTATGTCAGAGCCACCAATACCATTTACCACATGCCTGATACCTCAGTGTTCCTAGAGCTTTGGCCACTATCCAGCGAGTCAGATCCATCAGCTACTACATACCACATGCCTGATACCATATCGCTCTTACTGCTCTGCCGACTATACAACAAGATGTATGAGAAAAACGGGTTTGATGCTGCGCTAAAAACCACAACTCCAGGGGATTTGATGAAATCCTTTTCTTTATTTGCACGGGTCAACGCGTTTCGAAGGCACAGCCGCCTTCTTCATCAGGACAATATAAAGCAAAAAAGAACAGCATAACCTGGGTTATGCTGTTCTTTTTTGCTTTATATTGTCCTGATGAAGAAGGCGGCTGTGCCTTCGAAACGCGTTGACCCGTGCAAATAAAGAAAAGGATTTCATCAAATCCCCTGGAGTTGTGGTTTTTAGCGCAGCATCAAACCCGTTTTTCTCATACATCTTGTGATCTACTTTCCCATCGGGGCTGCAGCTGACCACCATATGCACTTTCTGCCTAAATGCTCGCAGAGGAGTTGTGCCTGTCACAACGGAAACAGGTGAGTACCTGTCTCTTTACATTTTAATCTCTTGTCCACCAGATAAGACCCTATTTTGCGCTTTCTTCCTCCACAGTTTTTTTCCGACTATACAACAAGTCAGACCCACCAATTATCACGTACCATATGCCTCATACCACAGAACTCCTACCGCTCTGCCCACTGTACAGTGAGTCAGAACCACCAAGTACCATGTGCTTCATTCTACAGTGCTCCTACTGCTGTGTCTACTATAGAGTGAGTCAGAGCCATCAAGTACCACGTGCCTCATACCACAGCGCTCCTGTTCTGTCCACTATATAACAAGTCAGAGCCATGTGCCTCATACCACAGTTCTATTCTATTATGACCACTATAAAGCAAGTAAGAGCCACCATTTACCACGTGGCTGATACCACAATGCTCCTACTGTTCTGTCCACTATACAGCAAATCAGAGTCACCAATTACTATGCGAGTCGGAACCACGTTTTACCATGTACTGTACTACACATCGGATATAAAGCAGTAAGCTAAGGGCTCTCTAGACTACCCAGTGTGTTGGAGCCTCTACCATGTACCACAGGTCTGATTATTCAGAGCTCCTAGCTCTCTGTCCATTATCCAGTGTGCCAGAGCCACCAATACCATGTACCACATGCCTGAGGCAGCCAGGCTTAAGTGCTTTTGTGCCGCCCCCTGTGCCGGCAGCCTGCCGCTGCTCGGGTCCGGGCTTTCCGGTGGGTGGCTCGAGGGTCTCCAGACCCGGTGGATCCCGCGGACACTCCGAATTAATAGGGTTTGGGGGTGGTGGATGTAGGACGTATATGTACGGGCTGGGCCGTACTAGGTTCGTGACGCCACCCATGGTATGTGGTGAGTTTGGACACCACCGCTGCAATTACGGGGCACCCGGGGGGAGATATTGTGCAGCAAGTTGTTAATCCCTCTGTGGGCAGGGATGGTGGCCCCGGGACCCATTGGGATTTGTTGGTGCAGTGAGATGGGCGACCGCAGGGTTCACTAGTGAAGGAAACACACGAGTCTCTGGTAAACCAAGGTGATGGTGGTCAGTGCCCGCAGCCGGCTGCGTTCTGGTCCCCCACCCGGCTGGTGGTCTCTGTCTTTCTCCTGCACTCTTGTGTAATGGTGGACTGCTTGTGCTTGTAACTTCAGGAGTCCGCTCCCAGCTGGATGTGGCCTAAGGAGCCCTCAGACACTGGCCCGTGGGATCTCTGAGCCGTGGCGGTGGCCTTTAATTCCTCTCGGTGGGCTGTTGCCTTCTATCGGGACTTTGGGTGAGACAGGACCTCTAGTCCTGGCCTCAATCGGTTAATTAGCTGTTTCCAGTCGCTTCTGGTCCCTGCTTCAGGGTCCGAGTACCCCCCTGTGTGCTCCGGTTTCTGAGTCGGTTCCCCGGGTCGGTACCGGCGGGCCACCACCCTGTCCCGGTCCACCTCGGTTCCACCGAGCCGTCTTCTCGGCTCCTGCAGACGTATACCACCGTCTGCCTCCTAGCCAAAGGCACCAGGGCTCCTACCCTGGTACCTTCAAATTGTCTCTCCAGTAAAGGAGACAAACTCTAGCACAGCGCCACCTATTGGAAGTAGCGATCCTAAAAGTCACAAGTGGATTTTTGACAATCCTTTGCAATATGACTCAGGATATATAAGCCAGATCAGAATCCCTGGTACCTGTCAGTTTACTTCAGGCCTGACACACAGGCCTGACCTCCACTCTCCTTGAACTCTCAAACTGCACTGTCGACTCTAGACTAACTGTTTTCCCGCCCCGGGCTGTCTAGACTCCTCGGTGGGCATCTTCCAACCGCCTGGTTCAGCCCCCTGGTGTGTCCATCTAGCCCTGAAGGGGAGTGACTAGGGTTTTAAGGTCGGCTGATGTCACCTGTGAGGGAAAGGTGTCGTGCAGGGGCCTATCTGTAACTACCTGGCCCTGCCAGGGCGTCATACTTTGTCCACTATTCAGTGAGTCAGAACCACAATATACCACGTACTACATGCCGAATATGGCAGCGGGTCCGGTACTCTGTCCACCTTTGAATGAGGCAAAGTCACCCTTCATTACGAACTCCATGGCGGATCGCAGGCTTACTGCACTGACCACTATCTAGTGAGTCAGACCCACCATCTACATTGAACCACAGCCCTAAAGTAACATTGAACTAACCATGATGACCATTAACTAATAAGTTGGTTTCTTTATGTCTCTCGAGCCAGCAGTTTCCAGTGTACTATCTACTATCTAGTGAGACAGTCTTGCCATCTCCTGTGAACCATGAGGTCGACCACAGCAGCGGTCTAAAGGATCTATGCGCTATCAAGTCAGTTAGCTTCACTGCCTGCCAATATCCTCATGGTGGTTCACAGCAGACTTCCTTTCCTAGTACTCTGTCCATTATTCAGTCAGCCCCACCTCCTACAGCATCCTACACATTGGTTTGCGGCTGTGGTACAAATTTTATGCCTACCATAGGGGGAGTTTCTACGCTTTCTTCTGCTACCCACATGTTCGACCTTTTCAGGGGCATAAGGTCTTCATCCTAGTGATCTGTTTACTATCCAGTGAGTCAGGTCCACTAACTAGCGCAGTGGTCCGAGCAGCCTCAAGCGATGGCATTCTTTCGGCTTTCTAGTTTGTAGGTCGGTACTTACATTTTCTTTTTTACACAGATTGGATTACATTATGTTCTTTGCAGGTGGCAGGTAAGACACCGACAATCTTTGCTCTCAAGAGCTGGTTACTGGTTGTTATGAAAGTGGACAATATTCTACAAGAATTATCATGAGAGAGGACCGGCTTCTCTTACAAGAATCCGTATCCTTTTCAGCTTTTTGAGGTGGTGCTACCCGGATTGTCTGTACTATTATTCGGACTCCCTATTTCTCCAGCCCCTGTGGCATACAGGCTCAGCTCTCGGGCCCAGTCTCTCCCTACTTGTCATGATTGTGAAGATACGGGGCTCAGTGGGTGCTCTAGTCCGCTGGCCCAGCCGCCTTTAGAAAGACAACGTGGCTCAGGGCTCATCCCAACTGAATGCACGACCTCAACCGTGGGCGGAACACTACTCAGACAACACAGGGTGAGGGAATTACAATATTAAGTCTTTATTGGATCCCCAAAATATTAACGGCACATAACACATGACTAGCAAAACACACAAATGTAACAGGCAACAGAGTCTCACCCTTCCGCTGGCTCACCAGGGATTTAGAATGTCCATGCCTCAGAGGACCCAGGGCTATTTACTCCAATCCAGCAGCACCCCGCTTTTGGCGGGCACCCACCGAGAAAGGAATAACGCCAGATTTAGGAAGCTGGCTGAGGTCTGCAAAGTCTGTACCAGGTGACTGGATTGTCCCAACCTGGGTTTCCTCCTTAAGTAGTCTCTGGTTTGATGATATAATCCTGGCAGCCGGAGTCGAAATCCCTAGACTGTGGATATGGTCTCCAATCGGAACCGGAGTCCCTAGATTGAAGCGACAAGGTATCCTGATCCTCTAGCCAGCTCCTAAGAGCTTAGACTGGATCATGCACATCCATCAACAACCGGTGACTTAAGGAAGTCCCCTTTTCATAGCCCGCGCCTTCCCTATGGATATACTGTGCCCTTATCGGATTGGTTGTACAAGGTTGCTTCTCTTATTGGATGAATTTCAAGCTGCATGGATAATGTTCATTTAAATGATGTGGATAGAAAGACTGAGGATATCTACATGGAGTCTGCAAGTCCCAGACTAGACAATGGCTACTAAGGTAATTTACATTAGATTAGCAATATACAACTACATTACAATGGACGCTCAGAGGGTCTGGTAGAAACAATAGTATAGCAAACATGAGTTAGCACACAGAAGAAAAATACGTCTGGCTAATGTAAGAAATTTTAACCCACAACACACATTGAAAAAGTCTGTGTCGTCATAATGATGATAAAGGCATCTCCGTCTGTCCAGCCTTCCATGGCAATTATCCTCTTGGTGCCCTTACTATGAGTTGCTGGTCCCCAGGGTCCAGATCACACAGCCAAGTAGGTCAGTCTGTTGTTTTTCTCCCTACAGCTGCAGACAGTGTTGCTGCATCATCACCCTAACCTGTCGTACTGGGATCCTATCAGAATATGCGGTTCTGTATTCATAGAGCTATTGCTTTTTTTCATGTCAGGGACTTCGTCGGGCCAAGTCTGAAATGACGAGGGTTCACATCAATACTGTCCCTTGTTGAATTCCCACTACATTACAGGAAGCATTCTCACCTATGGGAAGCCTCTGAGGCCTTTTGTTTACTGCTTCTCCAGGTTCAATGGCTGGACGGTAACATTTGTTCCTCTACAGTGCTCAAGCATACATACTGTCATGTCCTGCTGCACCTCTCAGGATTGAGTCTCAGCTATAAGGATTAACCCCCAGGTAACCCACGGCCCTTTCCACGCACACTGTTGTGAATATCATCAGAGATGGTGCTGTTTCCGGGAGTGTTTATGGACTCCCTCTGGTGGCTAGTGCTGGTCGTGAGTCTGATTCTTCATCTGTCGCTTAGACAGGTGTTGAAGATAATTGCTGTTTCAGTAAGCCTATGGAGTCAAGCCTGGGGGGATATAGGAAGGCAGTCTTTGTCTAACCTTTGCCGGTGATAATTGTTTTTGCTTCATGTGAAGATGTCCTGAATTTTGTCCTCCAACATTTTGGCTTTTGCCTTTCCCTTTAGCTTTTTGTTTTGCCTTTTTGCACTTTTTTGGATTCTCCAGGAATGATTTCTACAGCGGTTTTTCATTCCTTTGCATCGGTTTTGTTCCCATGTCTTCCTGAGACTGCAGCTATGCCTGATAAGTATTTTGTTCTCTTAGTCTGGGCTTGGTTAAAGGCTGAATTTGCACTGAAGGGCATTTCTGTTTAATCTATGTCTTTTTCTAAATCAGTGTTTGAGAATATCCCCTTTTGTTTCTTGCAAGTGAATAAGTGCTCTTCCTGCACTATTTTTGGGGGGGCAATTTATTCTCAGCAAGAAAGGGATTTTTTACTCCCTGTTTGATCAGGATTTTGTATTTTTGTATCTATGATTTTTTCTATTATATTTGCACTTTCTATTTAAATGTATTTACACAAGTATTCCTGATATAGTGGGATTATTATTATTATTTATTTATTTATAGAGCACCATTGATTCCATGGTGCTGTACATGAGAAGGGGGTTACATACAAAATACATATACAAGTTACAGTAGACAGACTAGTACAGAGGGAAGAGGGCCCTACCCTTGCGGGTTTACATTCTATAGGACTATGGGGAGGAGACAGTAGGTGGGGTGTAGATTGGGCGGCAGCTCCGCACGGTGGTTAGGCGGCAGCTCCGCACGGTGGTCGGCGGCAGCTCCGCACGGTGGTCGGGCGGCAGTGAGTTCTTTGTAGATTGGGATGAAAGATTGTGTGATCTTTAAGAGAATTTTTGATTATCACGTGTTAGTATTATTCAGGGTTTTAACTGGCTGCAACCAGTAATCTATCCTATACTTTTATATCTAGCTATCAGGGCCTCACTTTGCTTATTTCTATATCATCCATCTGTGTGTTGTTTTTTCTTACATCATCGTCATTATATGTTGGGGGCTTTGTCTTTCCTTTGGGGCTGCTCTGAGGCAATTCAGGATTCTTCATTCCATCTTTGAGGTTAGTTACTTCTCCGGCGGCGACGAGGCGTCTAGATTTGTTAGGAACGCTCCACCGCTACTTCTAGTTATCTAGTTAACTCCTTTATACATTTGTCATGTTAAAGTGATACATTAACTGTAGTAAAATGGTAACATTGGACTTTTAATCATTATTATGATACAATAATCAAGCTATTTAGATAGAATATGAAATATATTTATTGGAATACAACTTTAAAACACAAAAAACTTTAAGAAATTGTAAATATGCAATACACAATGTAGTAAGTGGAAAAAAAACAGTTTTCAACAGAAATGTACAGAATAACATTTGTGCAGTCTATGAATTTGTTCTGAGAAATAGTATCGCCTCCATCAGATCCTCATTCATAGTTGACCTCAAATCAGACCTAATTATTTTAAGACTAGAGAATAACCTCTCTACACTAACTTAGGTTGGTGGCAAAGAGGTAACTACATAGGTAACATCTCTAATACTCTTGGAGTATAAAGGAGTTGCCTCATACACAGTCAGTTTTGATGAGCAGATGAACTCTTCTGCTTTTTTGAGAGCAAGTGAAACAGTTTGGTCAAATATGGTCAATCTGTTTGCTGCTCCATGTCGTCTAAATACTTTTCAAAATTAAACTCTTCATCTGATGAGGCTGAAGATATGGCAGCAGTAGCACTGGCAGGACCCAGTATAAGGCCTCTGCCACATTCACTTGAAATTCACGCACGTGCCGAGAGACACGTATTTCCCCTGCGTTTTGCGTGCAGGTAAGTACGTGTCTCTGGTACGTGCGGGCCACGTGTGTTCTACGTGTGCTATCCGCGATAGCACACGTAGAACCGGAAATTATCATACTCACCTGGTCCTTCCTGATGTCTGCGCTGCTGTCCGTGGTGCTGATCCTCGGGCTCCAGCCCTCCCGTCTCCCCGCTGCTGCTGCTGCCAGGCAGTGAAGTGAATATTCTATGAGATTAATGAGCGGCGGTCGGCAGCAAGAGGCAGCTGCGGCAGAGACAGGAGGGCAGGAGAAGGTGAGTTAATGTTTTGTTTTTTTTTCACTGACACGTGTGTTTTCTCCGGCGCGTGTCACACGGACCGCATCCACACTACACCCGTGTAGTACGGGTGCGGGCCGTGTGACACCCGTGCTGCCGGAGAAAAAACGGACATGTCAGCGCTTTGAAAAACGCACACACGTACAAACGCACACGGACACACGTTCCGTGTGGTTTTACGTGTGTGTGCCTGCTACCATAGGGTAGCATTGCTGTACGTGTCTCCGTGCCGCCGGTACGTGTAAAAAATGACAAACACGTGCCGGCGGCACGGATGTGTGTCGCAGGCCTAAGTCGCAGTCAGGTAATCACTCACCCTAACTGCTTCCTCCATCAGAGCTTTTTTTCCCTTAATAGACTGGTGATCATCCAGCAATATATGATGACTTGGGTCCACATAAACAGCTGCGAGAATAATTGGATTTTCTAATAGCAGTGTCTTTCTCCATTTCATTGAAGCAGCAATGCTATCTGTGATTATACCTTCTCTTTGGGACAGGCAAAACAGCAAGTACAGTGCCTTACGAAAGTATTCGGCCCCCTTGAATTTTTCAACCTTTTTCCACATTTCAGGACTCAAACATAAAGATAAAAATGTTAATGTTATGGTGAAGAATCAACAACAAGTGGGAGATAATTGTGAAGCTGAACGAAATTTATTGCTTATTTTAAACTTTAAAAAAAAAAAATAACTGAAAAGTGGGGCGTGCAATATTATTCGTCCCCTTTACTTTCAGTACAGCAAACTCACTCCAGAAGTTCATTGAGGATCTCTGAATGATCAAATGTTGTACTAAATGACTGATGATGATAAATATAAGCCACCTGTGTGTCATCTAGTCTCCGTATAAATGCACCTGCTCTGTGATAGTCTCAGTGTTCTGTTTAAAGCGCAGATAGCATCTTGAAGACCAAGAAACACAACAGGCAGGTCCATAATACTGTTGTAGAGACGTTTAAAGCCAGATTTGGTTACAAAAAGATTTCCAAAACTTTAAACATCCCAAGGAGCACTGTGCAAGCAATCATATTGAAATTGAAGGAGTATCATACCACTGCAAATCTACCAAGACCCAGCCATCCATCCAAACCTGCATCTCAAACAAGTAGAAGACTGATCAGAGATGCAGCCAAGAGGTCACTCTGGATGAACTGCAGAGATCTATAGCTGAAGTGGGAGAGTCTGTCCATAGGACAACAATCAGTCATACACTGCACAAATCTAGCCTTTATGGAAGAGTGGCAAGGGGAAAGCCATTTCTCAAAGATAGCCATAAAAAGTGTCACTTAAAGTTTGCCACAAGCCACCTGGGAGACACACCAAACATGTGGAAGAAGGCGCTCTGGTCAGATGAAACAAAAATCGAACTATTTGGGCACAATGCCAAACGATATGTTTGGCGTAAAAGCAACACAGCTCATCACCCTGAACACACTATCCCCACAGTCAAACATGGTGGTTTGGGCCTGCTTTTCTTCAGCAGGGACAGGGAAGCTGGTTAAAATTGTTGGGAAGATGGATGGAGCCAAATACAGGACCATTCTTGAAGAACACCTGTTGGAGTCTGCACAAGACCTGAGACTGGGACGGAGATTTGTCTTCTAACAAGACAATGATCTCAAACATAAAGCAAAATCTACAATGGAATGGTTCACAAATAAACGGATCCAGGTGTTAGAATGGCAAATTCAAAATCCAGACCTGAATCCAATCGAGAATCTGTGGAAAGAGCTGAAAACTGCTGTTCACAAACACTCTCCATCCAACCTCACTCAGCTCGAGCTGTTTGCAAAGGAAGAATGGGCAAGAATTTCAGTCTCTCGATGTGCAAAACTGGTAGACACGTACCCCAAGCGACTTGCAGCTGTAATCGCAGCAAAAGGTGGTGCTACAAAGTATTAAAGGGGACGAATATTGCACGCCCCAATTTTCAGTTATTTATTTTTTAAAAAAGTTTAATTGTGTCCCAGTTGTTGTTGATTCTTCACCATAAAATGTAATTGTTTTATCTTTATGTGTGAAGCCTTAAATGTGGGAAAAGGTTGAAAAATTCAAGGGGCCCGAATAGTTTTGCAAGGCACTGGACTTCCACTCCTTTATGAAAATGCTAGGAGTTAAATCCTCAGCTCATAATTTTTTAGTCACTAATGGCTGATAAATTAATTCCTTCAATTCGGCCACCCGTGTCCCTTGAGCTTCATTTAGTGTTACCTGAGGGTTGTCCATGTCTATAAGAAAGGGTTTCAGCTAAAGCAATCGCTCAATCATTAAAAAAGTCCTGCCCCACCGAATGGCTTGATCGACAATTGCCCCTTTTTCAGATGTCTCTTCAAGATGGAATCATTTTTAGGGGTTCTAGCACAAATAACCAATTTCCTCACTTTGCCAATCAGATTTCCAGCATGTCCCTCTTGCAGATCATCTCTTATTGCCAGCTGCAACGTGTGCACAGTACAGCGCATATGATAAATAGAAGAAAGATTTGAAGCAGCTTCAATAAGATCATCTAATTCTAAAGTATTATTTTGCTGTTCTTCTGTAGTAATATCAGTTTGTTCTTCAGTTACAGGAATAGGACTGTGGCTCCATCTTAAACATACTGAATCTGAAATTTTCTTCTAGCTGCTGTTCACCTTCATTACTCTCATTCATCAGTTTAATTGTACTTTTCATGTTTGAAGCATTGTCAGTTACAATTGCAATAACCTACTCTAGCAGTACTAAGACAATATGGTAAAAAAAGAGAGATCCCGGTTTAACGCTGCGCTGAAACCACAAAAATCCAAGGATCCTTGGATTCTTGTGGTTTCTAGCGCAGCATTAAACTCGGATCTCTCTTTTTTACCATATTGTTTCATCGCTTTCTTCGGGGCTGCTGCTGACCACCATTTGAAATATATGTGCTTATAAGGAGTTTTGCCTGACACAACTTTATCTGTGAAATCCCATACCGGGTAAGAACCTATGTGCGCTTTCTCTTCCACAGATAAATAATTCTAGCAGTACTGAGATGAGTGCCTTCCTTTCCAGTGTGTTTTTACCCTTATCTGTTGAGGAGCCTCCCTACTCTTTATGTCCAGAAAGTGCAGCACAGATTCATCTCGACTAAAAGGCTAATCTTTTGATCAGGTTATTTCTTATGAAAAAAATATTTACCATATACTGCATTAAACTACATACCCAATTTATTATATATTTTAGGAGTCGGAGTCGATCCTTTTTATATCGACGCCATCTCCACCAAAATGGACACTAAAGGGGGCTTTACACGCTGCGACATCGCTAATGAGGAGTCGTTGGGGTCACGGAATTTGTGACGCACATCCGGCCGCATTAGCGATGTTGCTGCGTGTGACACCGATGAGCGATTTTGCATCGTTACAAAAACGTGCAAAATCGCTCATCGGTGACATTGGGGTCCATTCTCGATTATCGTTACTGCAGCAGTAACGATATAGTTCGTCGCTCCTGCGGCAGCACAAATCGCTATGTGTGACGCCGCAGGAACGAGGAACCTCTCCTTACCTGCGTCCCGGCCGCTATGAGGAAGGAAGGAGGTGGGCGGGATGTTCCCGCCACTCATCTCCGCCCCTCCGCTTCTATTGGGCGGTCACTCAGTGACGTCGCTGTGACGCCGCACGGACCGCCCCCTTAGAAAGGAGGCGGTTCGCCGGTCACAGCGACGTCGCCGGGCAGGTAAGTATGTGTGACGGGTCTGCGCAATGTTGTGCAGCACGGGCAGCGATTTGCCCGTGTCGCACAACAGATGGGGGCGGGTACCCACACTAGCGATATCAGGACCGATATCGCAGCGTGTAAAGTAGCCTTAACTCCGAACCCACAACTCCAACTCCAAAGCACTGTCTTCAGGTCAGGTATTTTGTATCACATATTTTTGTGTGTACACATACAGTGGATCCGGTTTTTAATTAATTATTTACCTGTTTTGCTGATAAATTTTAAGGTCTGTATAGTCCCTTTAATATGGTCAAACAGAGATTTTACAAACATCGCTGACTGTCATGGCAGTGTCAGGATCTGTTCAGACTACTGATTCTGACACTCCAACTGAGAACTTGTCTGAGGTCTTTAATCAGCGCAGGCTGACTTGGGCATTGACTAATAGATTAAAATTCATAGGGGCTAGCATTGTAGTTAATCTCTGCTGGTCTGCAAGTGAGTAATTATTGATCACATGTTGTGGAGAAGCGAATTACATCTGCTCCCCTCCTATTTATCTTAGCTGGTTTGTTAAGGCGTTAAGATCCAGAGTAACTGGTGGTTGTAGTATTTGTGCTCCGTGCGGTTGTGGAGTTAACTCTTGTTGTCTTTTTGTCTCTGCCTTCCTGCTCTTGCTTTTCTCCTGATTCTCTCATTGTTAGTACCTGTGTGTTTGAAGTGTGTCAGGGTTTTGGTTTCCCCTCGTCTGTCTTTTTCTGTGTTTCCATCTCTCCTGCCCCTTCCTTCCAAGGTGTGAGGTGGTAATCAGATCAGTTCTGGTAAGGAGTTTAGCTAGGCATGAGACTCCGGCATCTCCACCACTAGGTGTAACCCTGAGGTTAGGGATAGCCTAGGGACCCCTATCGTGAGAGACAGGATAGGAGTCCCTGTTCCTCACCTTCCTACAGTCACATCGTGACAATATAGCTGTCCCCACTTTTTACAACTGCAGAACTTGTCTCTTCAAGTGGCTGAATAAAGGTGGTAAGTGAGTGGAGAATATCCACTCCATTAAAAAGGAGTGGAGTTTGTTTTTTTTCTCTGTCAAAAAGGGACAATTTATTACTGCCTCTCCCTTGGTGCCCAAGGAAAAGCAGCAGTCGGAAAACTCTTAATGCCGCTTTACACACTGCGATATCGGTACCGATATCGCCAGCGTGCGTACCCGCCCCCATCGGTTGTGCGACACGGGCCCGTGTCGCCCAACATCGCCCGGACCTGTCACACGGACTTACCTTCCCTGCGACGTCGCTGTGACCGGCGAACCGTCTCCTTTCTAAGGGGGCAGTTCGTTCAGCATCACAGCGATGTCACAGCAGCGTCACTGAACCGCCACCCAATAGAAGCGGAGGGGCGGAGATGAGCGGGACGTAACATCCCGCCCACCTCCTTCCTTCCGCATTGTGGCCGGGACGCAGGTAAGGTGAAGTTCCTCGTTCCTGCGGTATCACACGGAGCAATGTGTGCTGCCGCAGGAACGAGGAACAACTTCGTTACTGCTGCAGTAACGATATTTGAGAATGGACCCCCATGTCACCGATGAGCGATTTTGCACGTTTTTGCGATGATGCAAAATCACTCATAGGTGTCACACTCAACGGCATCGCTAAAGCGACCGGATGTGCGTCACAAATTCCGTGACCCCAACGAGATCAATTCAGCGATGTTATAGCGTGTAAAGCCCACTTTAGACCTAGGTTGTTCGGGGATCTCACCCTGGGCCTATGAATATCTTCCACAATGGTGTCTCAATGTTTAATACCTATAAGAGTTAAGAAAAAGAGAACCAAATGGAGTACTCAGCCCAAAAGAGAAATAATAAAACGTGAGCCCTATTTTATAACAAGTAATAAACTTTATTAAATTTAGTTTTAACAAATACATATAATAATTACAGAAAGTATGCACATGCAAAGGCCAGAATATAGGTGTGAGGACAAAGAGAATAGTTGCCAGGAAAGACATCCAGAAAGGCACTCAAGGCAGAAGTCAAAAGGGGGTTAAATGAGAAAGGCTGTCTGCATATCATTAAATATAAAGTGCACAAACTCCTGCATAATGTGCCTCAGCACTCATATTCAAGGTGGCCACACGATGGTGCTAAAGTAACGGGATTCCAAAAGCACACAATGATCTGGTCACACTGAACATTATCAAAGTCAATATGAAATACATAATGAGTGGTTAAGAAGGAGGTAGTATTGAAGCAGCATATCTCAATGTAGTTGCTTACTCATAAAGTGCAGAGTCCCTGGATGTGCTTATACGGGGGCCTTGAAGTCCCTATTACGGTATTATTTATCTTGATCGTGGTTCAGGGGCAAACAGGATGGATGAACATTTGGCTCCTTTTTCATGTTTGGATTTGAAGGTGTCAAATCTGGTGCAGATAATTGCCATTGATTTGCACCTCTTACACAGGGGGGATTTTTTGAGTGTGTGCCGTTGCTGAAACTCCTTATAGGGGTTCTTCATTCGCAGCACATATGATGTTATGTTCTTTAGGACCTTCCTGCACAAATAGTATTGGGTTTTCCCTAATTAGCATTACATAACCTCACAGTTGACTGGCAAACCCAAGATATAATAAAATGGATCACATATTGTAAAGACCACTCACTGTCTAGAACCTGTATTTCGGCAGTTACCACAAGTCTTCCTGGTCCTCTCTCTGATTTTAGTGATGTGTTTTCAGAGGGGGGATGTCAGGAGCTGCTGCCACATAGGCCTTATGACTGTGTAAGATCTGTTAACATTTACATATATAGGTTAGAAGACTGTGGACTTTTCCTTGTTATGCTGCCACCTACTGTCAAAACAAAGAACAGCGGGCACAAACCCCTGCTACTTGATTTACTTGGTACAGTCCTGAACAGGATGTGCAGAGGAGCTAGTTTTGTTTGGTAGCTGTTTTTATGCAGAGAAGTGTGTGTCCAGACGTGCGAAATAAGGCAAGGCCGCATTCTACCCTGCTGAACAAGGTCCAAGTACCGGAGTGTTGCGTGACATCTCCCCAAGACACAGATCCAAGAAAGGCTGGATGTGGAGCGAGGAGCCAGACAGAACGGGCAAATTACAGATCCGGGACAAAGACTGAACTTTAGAGGTGTCTGCCGGCGGAATACGGGCCCCAACGGTGACGAGGTACCCCACGCTGAAACCTGCAGTTAAGTGTGCACACTACTTTAGTTAGGGACAGATAGGAAAAGACTCTGCACAGTGTTATACGAGTAGGATAACAAGGACTCTGCGTTTTTTTGTTTAATAGGGATTTCTGTGTTTTGCTTTTGGGAGTACAATCTGAGGCTTCCTATCCTTGACAAGCTATTCAAAGTAGTTGTATGTATATTGCATTATCTCTACTGCTGTGCTCCTTTCCCACACTTTTCCTCCACCTGTGTTGTGCAATATGTTATTAAATTTGCATTGATTAACCCCCGTGGTTCCGTGCAGTCCTTGCGTATCCCGTTACCTGCAGGTTATTACATTTGGCGTAGTCGGCAGGATACGCAGGCTGGTACGGAACAATGGACGGACAGGGGGGTGTCGCTGATGGAGGTGTTCTAATACAACCTGATGGGGGAATACCAGCAAGGCAGCTGTCCCTGGGGGCTATGCTGACCCATATACCAAAATTTACTGGCAGCAATGTACCTCTCCATGACTGGGCGCAGAGAGTAAGGGGCATGTTGAGAGTAGCAGGAGTGACTGCTGAAAATCAAGGGGAGATACTGTTGATTGCCCTTGAAGGCCATGCTCAAGAGACCATTTTATTGCGCCCTGAGAGTGAACGAAAGACGTTAGAGCAGGTGGTGAAGATTCTTGAGAGAGTGTATGGCGGGAAACCAGAAGCAGGAGATTTACAGGCGCAACTGTTCTACAGGCTGCAGGGTGAAGAAGAAGGTCTGCCACAGTATGCAAATGCACTCCAGAGAATAATGAGACAAATGCTTACAGCAGAGCCAGAGCTAGCACAAACCCCCAGTTATGCTGACCGTACCCTACGAGATCAATTCCTCCGTGGGTTACATAACCCCAAGATCAAAGGTGCCCTCCGTGAACGGCTAAGGGTAGAAAAAAAACTAACTTTCCAGGAGATATTGGAAGAAGCAGTCTCCCGCACACAAACTGAAAATTGCGACCCGCAGAACGCCTTGGGTGAAGTTTGTATGCATAAGGTAGTCCCGGGTGAGAAAAACCGAGAACCGAGCCAACTTGAGGCTAAAGTGGATCAGTTACAAGAGACTGTTACTGCTCTACAAGAGTTGCTGAAGAATATGCAAGCCCCGGCGTCAGAAGTAGGAACTACAGCACCGCGGCCAAATACCCGCATGCATACCTATCAAGAAGAGAGGGGACAGATCGAGCAGAGACGATCAAGACCCGCTGGAGATTACCAGTGTTGGAACTGTGGAAATCGGAACCATTTATTCCGACACTGTCCGGAGAGGAAGATGTCTCAAGAAAGACCGCCGTTAAACTAGTGCCTCCCTCCATGGATGGGCACATGGCGGGGAGACCAACTGAGCTTAGAGAAAACCAACGCCCTGGAGATATAGCAGCCTGCACGCCGACGATCACGGACGAATTTGAAGGGAAAGAAGTAAGATGCCTGATGGATACTGGGTCCCAAGTGACCACCATGCCAGAACAGTTCTTCTACCAACATTTTGGACAAACTGTATCCATTGACAAAGGGGCACATATCAAACTGAAGGCTGCAAACAATCTTCCCATTCCGGTTGTAGGGGTCGTGTGGATGGACATACGTGCCTGTGGCCAGAACTTAGGCAAAAAAGGGATTGTGTTAACGAAGGGCCGGTACGACAGAGAGGTGCCAGCTATCGTTGGCATGAACGTCCTGAAAGAATTAGACCAGTTGCTCTTCAACCAGGGGGGCTGTGATTACTGGAAGACAACAGTTGCCAACAGGCCCGCCCAAAAGGTCTTCCAACACCTTATCCATGCCCGAGGACTGTGGAAGAATGGTGGGAGCCGCTACCCGGTGGGGAGGGTTCGAGTCCCAAGACAGACAACAATTACTCTACCTCCAAATCGTGAGACAGTCCTCACCTTGCCAGTCGGGGCCCACCGTACACTCGAGGGGATGGAGGTGTTGGTGGAGCCTTACCGTGGTGAAGAGAACGGAGACGAACCGTTGGTGGCTCGCACTTTAGCAACAGTAAGAAATGGAAGGGTCCCTTTCCGTTGCGTGAACACCGGTGAACAGGCCTACACCTTGACCTCGGGCGTTGTTCTGGCCCATGTCTACCTGGCGCCTGAAGAGGTGGCGGCCGCAGAATCGATTGAATTGCAGCCCATGGCAGGGGAAGCCTGGACTTGGGCTGTTTCTATGGAAAGAAAAGAGAAACCCACTGATCAATGGAACAGTTGCGTCATCTTAGGGCAGATGGGAGTGGACCTGAGCCCCTTCGCTTCGGAGCAAGCCCAAGCCATAGAGGACTTTATTTGGGAGAATCAAGCCACGTTCTCCCATCACGCAGAAGATTTCGGCTGTACTGACAAGATTCAGCACGAAATACCCACAGGAGATTCCCCACCGATCAGGGAAAGGTACAGACAAATACCCCCAAAGTACTACCAAGAGGTAAAAGAGCTTTTGGCGCAGATGCTGAAGAGCGGGGTGGTAAGAGTCAGAGTCCATGGGCTGCCCCAATCGTGCTGGTCAAGAAAAAGGATGGGTCTACCCGCTTCTGTGTTGACTACCGCAAGCTTAATGGATGCACGGTTCGTGATTCCTACCCTCTGCCCCGGATAGAGGAGTCCCTGTCAGCGTTGGGAAAGGCACGTTACTTCTCCTCCCTCGATCTGGCCAGCGGATATTGGCAGGTCCCTGTGGCAGAGAAAGACAAGGCCAAGACCGCATTTATTGTACCCATGGGACTCTTCGAGTTCAATCGCATGCCGTTTGGACTAAATAATGCCCCAGGAACTTTTCAGCGCCTCATGGAAAGTTGCCTTGGAGACATGAACTTCGAGGCCACATTGATTTACCTGGACGACATAGTAGTGTATTCTGCAACCTTTGAGAAACATCTAGAAAACCTGGGCCAAGTGTTTCAGCGGTTACGGGCCCATGGGCTTAAACTAAAACCAAAAAAATGCCGGATATTTCAGGAAGAGATTGAATATCTCGGACACAAGGTGTCAGAAGCCGGCGTACAGCCCTCCGATGGGAAAGTGAGAGCAGTGCTACAATGGCCCACACTCAGCACAGTGCGAGAGGTTCGAGCTTTCCTGGGGCTAGCCGGATATTACCGTCGCTTTATCAAAGATTTTGCGAAGGAGGCAGAACCTTTGCACGAATTGCTCCGAGGGACTGCGAAAGGACCAAAAGCACAGAAAATTTGCTGGGGACCAAGACAAGCAGAAGCCTTACACCGATTGAAAGAGGCCTTGGTTAGCGCCCCTGTGCTTGCCTATGCAGACTATAACCTCCCTTTTCGGTTGTATACAGATGCGAGCCTCTACGGCCTGGGTGCAGTACTGGCCCAGGTACAGAATGGTACTGAACGGGTGATTGCATATGGAAGTCGGACGTTGCGAGAAGCCGAGCGCAATCCCGAGAATTACAGTTCCTTTCGGCTGGAGTTACTGGCACTAGTATGGGCAATAACCAAAAGGTTCTCGGAATATCTCACGGGAGCCCAAATTGAAGTCTATACGGATAATAATCCCCTGGCTCACATCTCCACCGCCAAACTGGGAGCAATGGAACAGAGGTGGCTGGCACGACTCTCCAGATACAATTATCATGTGCAGTACCGCTCTAAGCATGAAAATCAGAATGCGGATGCCCTTTCTCGTGTTACCACCGAAGCCCCAGTGGGGGAGAGAGATGAACAGTTGGAGGAAGACGAAATTCCGGACTTCAGAAAAATTCACCGCTCAAGTGGTAGAGGCTCGTATGCTGGAAATTACATCGGGCACGACATCACGCCTGCTTGGCCAAACCAGAGAGGAATGGGTGAAAATCCAGTCATCTGACCCAGAACTGCTTCAAGTGAAAGAGTGGGTGATCCAGCAGAGCAAGCCTAGAAAGGAAATACGGGCCACACTGTCGCACGTGGCCCTCCAGATTCTCAGCCAGTGGGATAAGCTGTCGGTGCAAGAAGGGATGCTGTATCAGAAGGTGCACCTAGCTACAGAGTTGGAAGTACGGTGGCAAGTAGTGATACCCCAGAAGATGGCAGTACCACTGGCCCGAGAGGCGCATGAGAAGGGAGCCCATTTCGGACCGGACAAGACTTACCAGTGGTTGCAAAGAATAGTATACTGTCCTCAGATGCTTCGGGCAGTAGAGAAGGCCTGTAAACTGTGCCGTTCCTGCGAGTTAAGTAAGGCTCCCCCACAGCAAGCATCAGTACAGACTATTGTAACCAAAGAGCCGTTGGAAGTACTCATGATCGATTATCTGAAGATTGGCCACTCCCACCGGGGCTATCAGTTCTGCCTTGTGATGACAGATCACTTCTCCAAATTTGCGGTGGTGACGCCCACCAGAGATCAGACAGCTGAATCAGCTGCTCGAGCCATCAGTGATGACTTTATCCGGGTGTACGGCTGCCCGAAAAGAATACATTCCGACCAAGGGGCTTGCTTTCAGGGCAGTGTCATGAGAGAGCTGCAAAGGATTTACGGAATGCAGAAGTCAAGGACTACGCCTTATCATCCGCAGGGCAACGGAGCCTGCGAGAGATTTAACCGGACCCTCCTACAAATGCTACTCACGTTGGAGGATGATCGTAAGAATCACTGGCCCGGCTATCTCGCAGAACTCGTGTGGGCGTACAATAATCGTGTCCACTCCACCACTGGGTACACCCCATACGTACTACTGTTTGGAAGAGCCGGAAGAGGCATTGAAGAGCTCAACCTGGCTCCCCCCGAGATCAGCGAAGGTCAGAGCGTAGGTTCCTGGGTTGACTGTCACCGTCGACGGCTGGAGACTATCCATTGAATTGTCACCAAGCGGCTGCAAGAAAAGACACACCCGCAGCGGAAACCTGTGTGTGAAGCCCCGTTCGTGCCAGGAGACCGAGTACTAGTTGCAGAGAAACACCCGAGACACAAGTTGAGTGAGCGCTGGAAAACGGAGCTGTACATTGTGATCAGAAGAATCTCTCCCCACGGATCAGTATACGAAGTGAGAGGCGAGCGAAGAGACGACACCCTCATCCTGCATCGTAATATGCTGAGGCCCTGCTATTCAGAAGACAGGACCAGACAAAGTACCTCGGAGACGGTGCCCGTGCCCGTTCCTGTTACCGTCGAAGAGGGCTCTGACGATGAAGAATGGTGGCGGGCCCCGACCAACCCAGCAGACTGGGAGAGATCCACACCCCCATCCATTCAAGACACAGGTGCCACCCCTGCAGAGCAGGAGTCACCAATCGCCAGCGATGGGGACGAGAATACTATACTCCCTGATACGGCGCCGACGTCTGGTGGCTTAGCCGTAGTACCACGCCGGACTGAGCGGGCTAACACTGGTATTCCCCCTGATCGGTACTTGGCAGATGAATTTGTGTGTTCTGTCACTGGATCCTGTTTTAAGACATTGGCTCCCAAGCACCAGGTTGTGAAGCAGGGCAGGAGTTGCCACCGTGTGCCCCTGTGCAGAGCGCCTCAGGAGAGTATCGGCCGGGACGGCCGAGGTTAAAGAGGGGGGGAAATGTAAGATCTGTTAACATTTACATATATAGGTTAGAAGACTGTGGACTTTTCCTTGTTATGCTGCCACCTACTGTCAAAACAAAGAACAGCGGGCACAAACCCCTGCTACTTGATTTACTTGGTACAGTCCTGAACAGGATGTGCAGAGGAGCTAGTTTTGTTTGGTAGCTGTTTTTATGCAGAGAAGTGTGTGTCCAGACGTGCGAAATAAGGCAAGGCCGCATTCTGCCCTGCTGAACAAGGTCCAAGTACCGGAGTGTTGCGTGACATCTCCCCAAGACACAGATCCAAGAAAGGCTGGATGTGGAGCGAGGAGCCAGACAACACGGGCAAATTACAGATCCGGGACAAAGACTGAACTTTAGAGGTGTCTGCCGGCGGAATACGGGCCCCAACGGTGACGAGGTACCCCACGCTGAAACCTGCAGTTAAGTGTGCACACTACTTTAGTTAGGGACAGATAGGAAAAGACTCTGCACAGTGTTATATGAGTAGGATAACAAGGACTCTGCGTTTTTTTGTTTAATAGGGATTTCTGTGTTTTGCTTTTGGGAGTACAATCTGAGGCTTCCTATCCTTGACAAGCTATTCAAAGTAGTTGTATGTATATTGCATTATCTCTACTGCTGTGCTCCTTTCCCACACTTTTCCTCCACCTGTGTTGTGCAATATGTTATTAAATTTGCATTGATTAACCCCCGTGGTTCCGTGCAGTCCTTGCGTATCCCGTTACCTGCAGGTTATTACAACTGTACCATAAGGTTGACGTCAGGGACAAAATTGCCCAAGTGCAGACACTATAAATTGTTGGGCCCTGAGAGATCAGCTCTCAAAGAGTACATAATGAAAGGTTTAGCGAAGGGGCTCATTAGGCCGTCTTCATCACTGGTGACTTCAGGATTCTTCTGTCAAAAAGAAGAATGGTGGGTTACAGTTGTGCCTGGACTTCTGGGAGCTCAACCAAATAATAGTTCGAGATCCATATCCTGGACATTGTGTGGTCGGAACTTTATTTGTAAATATTTGCACCCGTTGTGCACCCTTGCAGAATTATTGCAACCTTTTTGGTCCTTTGGAACAACTGCCAAAATGGTGCACCGACCGGTGGCACACTGGACTCCAAAGTCATACATTAATGACCTAGTCTTCCCTTAATGAAGGTGTGATAATGCTTTGCTGAAACTGTAAATAATGTTAAATAATGTACCAAATGTAAATGACGTGTAAATTTGCCCTGCTAACTAATGTAAATACTGCTATGTTTATTACCATGTAAAGAATGTGTACCTCATGTGTGAATGTGATGATAATGCTAGCAAAACCTGTACGGAGTTAACCTGTTTGCAACGTTCAAAATGCTGTGCCTCCCATAAAGGGAAGAAATAATGTTTTTGGTTTAATGCATAACAAAAATGCTGTGATCACTGTAAAATGTTGCAGCCCGGGAGTGCTGCCATTTGCCACCGAGGAATGTGGCGTCCCTGCGGCTTCAGGCGCCACAGGGTACTGCGCCCCCATTAGGGTGTAGTACTCATCCTGGGTCCGAGGAAGGTCGAGGCTGGTTTACACTTACACAAACATACAGTTAGTGGGTTTCCCTCCCCAATGGGGACTGGGCCAGGGTCGGAGCACAGTAGGGGGCCACTACAGCGATGGGTGTACAGGATGCCACCGCACCAGGGGCTCCCCAGATCCACTGGACTGGGGACTTAGGGTCAGGGAGAAGCAACCACCAGAGGGAGTTGAGCTTCAGACACAGAGCAGAGCGGACGTGCCGCTCACAGCTCTGTGGGCCAAGGCGTTCAACACAGTCGGGGAGAAGCAGGGCAGCTGCTTCCACAGGACTAGTACTGTCGGGATACAGAATCCTAGGACAGGCATACTTCATGTTGTCTACCAACTCTGCAAGGGTCGCAGGTAACGGCTACAAAAAGTCACCGAACCGTCCCAGTAGTCTGCAGCAAATAGCACATAGGATCCGGGGTTGAGGACCTGCCCCATAATTGAACCGCGCTATCAGCATACAGAACGGGACACACTTTACTGACACCGGGATCCTCAAGTGCTTCACGCCACGGAGGTCCGATACTTAGCGCAAAAAAGGAGGAGAGAGCTCACAGGCTGACACACACACCGGATTTGACCTTTCACGGATCTGGGATCGGCTGGAGCCCATCGTGGCAGAGAACAGTACCTCGTGCAGCGTCTGAAAGACTTGTGAGTAAAAACACCTGGAACTGCAGCCCCTGTCTCTACCTTTCCTTTCCTGGCACCGTCGCCTAGCGCTGCGGCACCAATGGGGCCTACCATCACCCCCCGTCATCCTCCCTGGGTAGTCCCGCTCTTCCTGTGGGTAGCGACACCATCCTGGCTGCACTTAACATCTGCCCCAGCAAGAGAACCTGCAGCGACGGCCCCATCCCTGGCCACGTACCACGGGTGGCGTCATGATCACCTTACAAAACTTTCCAAATCTCCGACTACTACCTCCATCTTCCCTGCCACCCTCCTACCCGTCTTCCTGTACACCTCGGGGTAATGGAACTGGGCCAGGCCACCCCGTGTCAACGCAGAAGATCTGCACCCCCGGCCCGGCAACGAGTAGGTTAAAACACCTGCTCCTGCTCCGTGGGGCGCTACACTACCTGTGCACACTCTAAGGCATCTCACTGCCATCCTTCGGGATGTTTGCAGCCATTAAATGTTCCCAGCTAACCAAGGACAGACATTTCTATGTATTTTATAATGGATTTACCCTCCTCTGCTGGTCATACAGTCATTTTCGTGGTGGTTGATAGGTTTTCAAAAATGACACATTTTATTGCCTTACCATTCTAACCGAATGCCAAAACCTTTGCCAGGTCTTAATATGTGAGATTGCCAAGCTCCACGGGTTCCCCCAAATATTGTCTGTGATAGAGGAACTCAATTTATTGTTTTGGAGAGCCTTTTGCTCTCGATTAGGAATTAAGCTATCTCATTCTTCTGCATTAGACCCTCAGTCTAATGGGCAAACAGAACCCATAAATCAGAATTTGGAGCTGTATTTACGTTGTTTTGCATCTGATAATCAGGAACAGTGGTCCTATTTTATCCTCTTGCCAAATTTGGCATTAATAATCATCTTCATGAATCTTCTGGGGTATCACTTTTTTGGGGGGGTTTATGATCGCTATCCCCAGTTCTGTATGTTTCAGGAGGAGTACTCGTCAGGGGTACCTGAGGAGGACCTATTTGTTTCATCATTATCATCTACATGGCAGAAGGTTCAGCAGCATTTGCGTGACATGGGTACTTCATCTGAGAGCAACATAGTGTAGAGACAGAGACCCTGATTCCAGCGATGTGTCACTTACTGAGCTGTTTGCTGTCATTTTGATAAAATCAGTTTTCTCTGCTGCAGATCTAGCAGTTATACAGAGTATAACTTGGCAGGAGGCCAAGTAGTCCTCTAATGATAATCTACTGTTGATTAAACAGTGATTTTATCAAAACAACATTAAGCAGCCCAGTAACTGACACACTGCTGTAATCAGGATCTCTGCCCCCACATTATTCTGCTCTCAGATTAGGTGTTACAAACCTGGTGACAGATTCCCTGTAATCCTGTTGCTTTCTGTCTAGCATTACCTCCTTCTGTCAAAATCTATAATGTATTTCATCGATCTCTGTTAAAAAAATATGTGGCTTCAGGAACTCCTCTTCTTTTACCTACGCCTCCGGTCTTAGTCAATAGTTTATTACAATTCCAGGCGTCCGAGATTGTTCATTCTCATTTTATTCACCGTTCATTGCAATTTTTGATCCACTAGTGGGGTTATGTTCCTGAGGAGAGGAATTGGGTACCAGCCTCCGATATCCATGCTGAGCACCTGGTTAGGACTTGTCATCATCTCCATCAGGAAAAAACGGGTTCTGACGATCCAGAGGTGCCTCTTAGAGGGAGGGGTACTGTCACACTGAGATTTTTACAAATATCGCCAACTATAGTCAGGGCCAGAAATATTTGGACAGTGACACAAGTTTTGTTATTTTAGCTGTTTACAAAAACATGTTCAGAAATACAATTATATATATAATATGGGCTGAAAGTGCACACTCCCAGCTGCAATATGAGAGTTTTCACATCCAAATCGTAGAAAGGGTTTAGGAATCATAGCTCTGTAATGCATAGCCTCCTCTTTTTCAAGGGACCAAAAGTAATTGGACAAGGGACTCTAAGGGCTGCAATTAACTCTGAAGGCGTCTCCCTCGTTAACCTGTAATCAATGAAGTAGTTAAAAGGTCTGGGGTTGATTACAGGTGTGTGGTTTTGCATTTGGAAGCTGTTGCTGTGACCAGACAACATGCGGTCTAAGGAACTCTCAATTGAGGTGAAGCAGAACATCCTGAGGCTGAAAAAAAAGAAAAAATCCATCAGAGAGATAGCAGATATGCTTGGAGTAGCAAAATCAACAGTCGGGTACATTCTGAGAAAAAAGGAATTGACTGGTGAGCTTGGGAACTCAAAAAGGCCTGGGCGTCCACGGATGACAACAGTGGTGGATGATCGCCGCATACTTTCTTTGGTGAAGAAGAACCCATTCACAACATCAACTGAAGTCCAGAACACTCTCAGTGAAGTAGGTGTATCTGTCTCTAAGTCAACAGTAAAGAGAAGACTCCATGAAAGTAAATACAAAGGGTTCACATCTAGATGCAAACCATTCATCAATTCCAAAAATAGACAGGCCAGAGTTAAATTTGCTGAAAAACACCTCATGAAGCCAGCTCAGTTCTGGAAAAGTATTCTATGGTCAGATGAGACAAAGATCAACCTGTAGCAGAATGATGGAAAGAAAAAAGTTTGGAGAAGAAAGGGAACGGCACATGATCTAAGGCACACCACATCCTCTGTAAAACATGGTGGAGGCAACGTGATGGCATGGGCATGCATGGCTTTCAATGGCACTGGGTCACTTGTGTTTATTGATGACATAACAGCAGACAAGAGTAGCCGGATGAATTCTGAAGTGTACAGGGATATACTTTCAGCCCAGATTCAGCCAAATGCCGCAAAGTTGATCGGACGGCGCTTCATAGTACAGATGGACAATGACCCCAAGCATACAGCCAAAGCTACCCAGGAGTTCATGAGTGCAAAAAAGTGGAACATTCTGCAATGGCCAAGTCAATCACCAGATCTTAACCCAATTGAGCATGCATTTCACTTGCTCAAATCCAGACTTAAGACGGAAAGACCCACAAACAAGCAAGACCTGAAGGCTGCGGCTGTAAAGGCCTGGCAAAGCATTAAGAAGGAGGAAACCCAGCGTTTGGTGATGTCCATGGGTTCCAGACTTAAGGCAGTGATTGCCTCCAAAGGATTCGCAACAAAATATTGAAAATAAAAATATTTTGTTTGGGTTTGGTTTATTTGTCCAATTACTTTTGACCTCCTAAAATGTGGAGTGTTTGTAAAAAAATGTGTACAATTCCTACAATTTCTATCAGATATTTTTGTTCAAACCTTCAAATTAAACGTTACAATCTGCACTTGAATTCTGTTGTAGAGGTTTCATTTCAAATCCAATGTGGTGGCATGCAGAGCCCAACTCGCGAAAATTGTGTCACTGTCCAAATATTTCTGGACCTAACTGTATCATGGCATTGTCGGGATCTGTTCAAACTACTGATTCTAAAAATTGGTAGTTCATAAGAAGGCTATCAAGAGTTAGGGGTACTTGGCACACTACGACATCGCAGGTGCGATTTCGGTGGGGTCAAATTGAAAGTGACGCACATCCGGCATCGCAGGCGACATCCTAGTGTGTAAAGCCTTGATGATACGATTAACGAGCGCAAAAGCGTCGTAATCGTATCATCGGTGTAGCGTCGGCGTAATTCATAATTAAGCTGACGCGATGGTCCGATGTTGTTCCTCGCTCCAGCAGCAGCACACATCGCTGTGTGTGAAGCCGCAGGAGCGAGGAACATCTCCTACCGGCGTCACCGCGGCTCCCGTAGGATATGCGGAAGGGAGAAGGTGGGCGGGATGTTTACATCCCGCTCATCTCCGCCCCTCCGCTCCTATTGGCCACCTGCCGTGTGACGTCGCAGTGACGCCGTACGACCTGCCCCCTTAATAAGGAGGCGGGTCGCCGGCCAGAGCGACGTCCCAGGACAGGTGAGTCCATGTGAAGCTGCCGTAGCGATAATGTTCGCTACGGTAGGTATCACAAGGATATCGCAGCTGCGACGGGGGCGGGGACTATCGCGCTCGGCATCGCAGCATCGGCTTGCGATGTCGCAGCGTGCAAAGTACCCCTAAATCTCTGATGGTCTGCTAGTGAGTTATCTTTGATTATATGTTGTGGCGGAGCTAATCACGTCTGTTCAATTCCTATATATGCTGGCTCGACACTTCCATTAGTTCTAGGTACAGTTTATCTTAGCTGGTCAGGTGAGGTGTTGTGTTTCAGAGTAACTGGTGGTTGTAGTACTTGTCGCTGTGTGTGGTTGTACAGCTTGTTGTCTTTTTGTAGATACCTTCCTCCTCTTGCTTTTTTCCTCAGTCTCTCAGGCTGGTTTCAGACGTCCGTGTTTAATCAGGTACCAGTCACACGCATGGTTATGGTCATACGTGTGTCATACGTGCGCCATACATGTGTCTCACATGTGTCACACAGGTAGCACACGTGTGACATCCGTGTTTGCATGCATGTAACAGGTACCGGAGAAAACACGGGTGTGTGAAATAAAAAGAGTTTTCATATTTACCTGCTTTCTCCGGCTCTGCTGCCTCCCGCTCCTGACTGCCGCTCATTATATTCATCGATTATTCACCGCACTCAAGACCT
Organism: Anomaloglossus baeobatrachus; assembly: GCF_048569485.1. NCBI lineage: Eukaryota > Metazoa > Chordata > Amphibia > Anura > Aromobatidae > Anomaloglossus > Anomaloglossus baeobatrachus. The sequence continues at coordinate 399,016,942 of NC_134354.1, read as the reverse complement.
GGAAGCCGGAGCATCGCGGGGACAGCGACGGATACAGCACCACTAAGGACAGGCAAGTATTCGTCAGCACAGTGACATCCAGGAGGTCATCGGAGTTCCCAATGAACTCTGATGACATCCTGATGACCCCCGCGACACCTGCGCTACAGCTTCATGGGTTCATCACAGTGCACTGGGAACTGTGATGAGTGCCCGATGCTGTCCCCGCAATGTTCCGGCTTCTAGGTTCTCACCAGACACACACACACACACACATACTGAGCACATATACACACATAGCAGACACACATGGATACACCGAGCACATACACACATAGCGCACATACATGTGTATACACACACACTCTGCTGTACACTCACCCAGCGATGCGGTCCCTGGCACTGAAGTCGCCAGCGCTGCTCCACAGGGCACTGAATATTCAGTGAGTATAATGAGCAGCAATACGGAGCGGGAGGCAGCAGAGCTGCAGACAGCATCACTGGAGAGAAGTAAATGTAGAAAATCTTTTTATTAAAAAGACCCATATTTTCTCCGGTATGTTTTACACTGATGTCACAAGGATCACATCAGTGTGCGATCCGTGTGACATCTGTGCTGCCGTAGATGCATGCGTGTGTGCGTGCGGGGTCATGAAAGGTCACACGGTCCGTGTGCAAACACGAACGTGTGAGGCACATCAGAGAATAACATGGGTACGTGTGACATCCGTGTTAAAAACGGATGACACACGTACCTAAAACACGGACGTCTGAAACTAGCCTTATTGTTAGTTCCTGGGCGTTTTCAGTGTGTCCGAGTTTTGTTTTTTCCCTGTCTGTCTCACACGTCTGTGAAAAATGTTGGTGTTTTGCACGGCCATGTTGAAGGTGCGTATGGCCCATCCGTGTGTCTTGATTTTGGCACACTAGTGTTCAACTGAGTGGCTATCCGTGATAGCACACGGTGAGCAGGAACTTTTTACTCACCTGTCCTCAGTGCTGTTGTCCCCGATGTTGATGTCTCCTGCGCAGCTGCTTTTGGGTCCGCGGTGCAGCGAATGTACATGAGCATAATGAGCGGGCCTGAAAGCAAGTGACAATAGCGCCAAAGACAGCAGCACTGGAGACAGGTGAGTATAGAAAATAATTTTATTTCAAAGACCAGTGTTTTCTCCTGTACGTGTCACAGATGTCACATGGATCACATCAGTGTGTGGTCCATGTGACATCAGTGCAGCCAGAGAAATACGGGCTTGTCTCCGTGTGGAACATATGGACATGCATGTGCAACACACGGACACACGTCCATGATAAAACACTGATGAATGCGCAGACCCATTGATTTGAATGGGTCCGCGTATGTCCGTGTCTCCAGTACGTGTGAAAACAAATGTCATATGCACCGGAATCACTGACGTGTGAAGGGGGCCTAATCTATGTTTTCATATCCCCTGTCCCTTCCTTCCCTGGTGTGAGGGAGCAATCAAATCAGTTCTGCTCAGGAGCTTTGTCAGGCATGGGACTCAGGCATCTTCCACATTAGGGGTAACCCTGAAGTTAGGGATACCCTAGCGTGTGGGACAGCATAGGAGCCCCTGTAACTCGCTTTCCTACAGTAACATTGTGACAAATACAATTAAATAACTTTTTCCAGTTCACAATTGGAAATCCTTTTTACAATTTTCTCATATATTTTTTCCTTGTTCTTAATTTTCACTCATATTTTTTTTTTTAAGGCGTTGATTAATAAATTTTAATTTACTATACTTGATTTTTTTTTCACAATTTACCAAAAGAGTTTACCAAATCATATATTTTTTATCTGAGTACAGCAATATACTGTATATTTCTTTTAGGCAGACAGACAGGGAAAGACATAGAGGGAAAGAGACAGACAGAGGCAGACAGACAGGGGGGACAAAGATACAAGGATGGGATGGGAAAGCTGGGTGCTGAGGGAAAGAGGCTCTTTCCCTCAGCACCCAGCTTACCCATGCTCTGCTATACATTTTTCCCTCACCACCCAGCTTTCCCATGCTCTGTTATCAAGGGCAAGCTGGGTGCTGAGGGAAAGTTGTATAGCAGAGCATTGGAAACCTGGGTGCTGAGGACAAGATAGATATCAGAACATGAAAAGTTGGACACTCAGGGAAAAGGGATATCAGAGCTTAGGGAAAGAGCCAAGTGTCAGTGTAATCATCCTGTTATGGTTATGCCACTGCTCTGCACTATACCAATGTCAAGCAGGTAACATCGCTGTATGAAGTCACCTGCTTGCTTGTGAAGAGAGCTCCTAAATGCATGCTGCACCGCAAATTAATCAACTGTAGTAAAGCCCTGCCGGGGCAGACCCCCTGCATAGTAACGCGATCTTCAGGAGGTCTACGGGTCTGCAGGCCGCAAAAAGCAATTAAGAGAAAACAGAGGGAATGGAGGAAAGGTGGGAAGAATCTTTTTTTTTTTTTGGGTATGTCAAGAACGGCATAATAGGGAACTAGGATGAGGACTGGAGACATTACTACTTTGGCACAACTCTACAAGGATAGGCACAATGCAACCAGGATGGGCACAATGCTACCAGGATGGGCACAATGATACAAAGATGGGCACAATGCTACTAGGCTAGGCACAAGGATGGTGGACAGTACTACAGGGGACAAGAATGGGCACAATGCTACAAGGATGGGAACAATGCTACAAAGATGGGCACAATACTACAAGGATGGGCACAATACTAGAGGATGGGCACAATGCTACAAGGATGGGCACAATGCTACAAGGCTGATCACAATGCTACTGGGCACAAGGATAGGTACATTACTACTAGGCACAAGAAAGATAAAAAAATGTTTTTACCATTAAAAATGCTTTTTTACATATGAACGTAACAAAAAAGTGCAGGTTTGTTTTAATAAACAAGCAAAAAATGTTCACAAAAAGTGATCCAAAGGTGTATAGAAAAAAAATACATGGAATCACTAAAATGTCACTTGGCCCTTCAAAGAATTCGGCTCCCCAAATATTTTTTTTTCTATGTGCGGCCCATACACCCAGCTGAGTTTGAGACCCCTGATATACACGCTGTACTGCTGTATTCTGTCACTTATTTTTACCTTCCCATACTCTTTTAAAATAATACTGATGTGTTAATATGGTATATTAGTAAATATATTTTCTATTGTATATATTGCAATATGGATGAATTGCAACCCTGTTGGCTATTTACCATGAAACGCTTGATTGTTCGGTGATCACGCTTCAAAAGTTTGACAATTTCAAGACTGCTGCATCCCTCTGCAAGACATCTCACAGTTTTGAACTTTTCAGAGTCTGTCAAATCTCTCTTCTGACCCATTTTGCCGAAGGAAAGGAAGTTGCCTAATAATTAAGCACACCTTATATAGGGTGTTGATGTCATTACACCACACCCCTCCTCATTACAGAGATGCACATCACCTGATTTACTTAATTGGTAGTTGGCTCTCAAGCCTATACAGCTCAGAGTAGGACAACATGTATAAAAAGTATCATGTGAACAAAATACGCATTTGCCTAATAATTCGGCACACCTTATATAGGGTGTTGATGTCATTACACCACACCCCTCCTCATTACAGAGATGCACATCACCTGATTTACTTAATTGGTAGTTGTCTCTCAAGCCTATACAGCTTGGAGTAGGGCAACATGTATAAAAAGTATCATGTGATCAAAATACTTATTTGCCTAATAATTCTGCACACAGTGTATATTTTGTTAAATTAATACATAAAAAATATGTGTATTTTTTTAATTGTTTTAGCAGCTGGTATTAAGCCCGAGATTCTTAATGTCAGGCCAAGTTTGACCTGGCCATTATGAATCTCCAATAAAGGGTTAAAAAAAAGACACCACACAGAGAAAAAATATTTTTTTAGAAATAAATACACAGACACCCTTAGGGACTCCATCTTTATTACTCCCTCTCACCCCTCCACGATCCTGGTTTTCTGTCTTCTTTAAAGCATGCAGCTCTGCTATATCACAAAGCACATCAAAAAGGGTCCATGGAGCCTTTCTTAGGAGTCTCGACACGGAAAATAGCTAGATATCTCTCCGAGAAGGACCTAGCCAAGGAGTGGCTCTTTTTAGAAGACCACCATAACCACCATATTAAGTGGCCCTTTTAGTTAATATCCAACTCTTAACGAGTTTAAAGATATGACAAGGGAAATACCAAGTACAGGTATCTGTTACACCTCGTGGCTCTCCTGTGGCAAGGAATGAGACAGTCTCCTTGCCTGCCACGAGCGCTCCTGCTCAGCAGCGCCGAAGGTCTGCCAGACTGCGCAGAGTGCAGGAGAAACCTCCTCAGAGAGGCAGCACAAGGGTGACACCTAGTGGTACTCCTGTTGCAAGAAATGAGGCGGTCTCCCATTCCTTGCCTGCCGCAGCTCCTCCTGCTCAGCAGCCTCAAAGGTCTGTGAGGTTGCGCAATGTGCAGAGGTTTGCTGCTCAGGGAAGCAGTGAGACTCCCGTTATCTCTACACATTGTGAGACCGAGGATCCCGCCTCTATTTCCCAGAGGCAGGAGGGTGAGCATGTGCTATGCTTGGTGGATCCTGATTCGCCCACTGACGTCACACGGCTTGATGACAAGGCTGGTGACGTGGTGAATCCTGACTGGCCAGGCTGGGATGTCGTGGATCCTGATTGGGTCAAGTCCGTCATCTCCGCCTCGCGCCCGCCCTTGGCTGGAGCTACACCTCCTTAAAAGCTCCTCCTGCCATCATGGCGGCGCGCGACCGTCCTTCTATGTTTGGACGTCTGGCAGCGTGCTGCCACGCCACTGCTCAGGCATTATCGTCTTCTGTGGGCTTGGCCCTTGCTGCTTAGGCAACACCTGGTTTGCAGGCCGTGTCCCTGCCTTGCTGCTCCGGCAGTAGCTCCTTCAACAGGCCGTGTTCCTGTCCCAGGTGAGCTCCTCGAGTCTCCACCGGACTCACCTGGTTATTGAAAGCACACGTGCGTGGGCACCTCTGTGCTACCCTCGTGCCATATTCTCGTGACTTCCACTGGCACACGTGCGTGGGCACCTCTGTGCTTCCCCGTGCAACAGGTACACCGAGCCGTGTGATCCCTGCCATACAACCCACACGGGTTAGGGCAGACCGGTGTACATAGATCGTCTGTGACATTCCAGACGATCGCTAGCAGCAACCCGCTCACTCTTCACCCACCATAGCAGCGGTCCCTTACACCGCACAGTGGACCTTGACCGGCGGAAGCTGTCCATTCCCCATCTTGGCACGCTTCCCCGGGTCCCCCTCGTAACATTACGGTCGCGCCAAAGGTCTGGCTATGGCTGAAGAGCAGCAGCAGTTTCTGCGTTATGTGCAGCAGTTGGAATCACGTTTGGCAGCAGTGGAGCAGTCTTCCTCCGACAAGACTGCTCTGACGACAGTCGCCACCCAGGCGGCTACCCAGGCTGTGCTATTGGGCGGAAGGTCTCCTCGCCTTGCGCTTCCAGAGCGCTTTAGCGGGGACAGCTCCGAGTGCCGTGGGTTTATAAACCAAGTTACCACCTACTTAGAGCTGTCCGCGACTCTTTACGCTACCGAGAAGGCGAAGGTAGCCTTCGTCCAGTCCCTGCTCACAGGGAGAGCGCTGAAGTGGTCCACGCCGTTGTGGGAGCGCGGAGATCGGGTGGTGAATAACTTAGCATCTTATCTTGGGGCCATGAGAATGGTGTTCCTCGGGCCTCAAGTCACCCACGACTCCGCGCTGCGCCTCCTACGACTTCGGCAAGGGTCCGCTTCAGTCGGGGACTTTGCCGTACACTTTAGGACACTTGCCGCACAGCTGGACTGGCCCGATAAGGTCCTTGTCCCTGTGTTCTGGGAGGGCCTGGCAGGGTTCGTCAAAGACGCACTGGCCACGCGTGAGGTGCCTGCTACTTTAGAGTCCTTGATTGAGGTTGCCTCTCGCATAGACATCCGCCAGGCGGAGCGGAGGCTCGAGGTCTCTTCAGCACCCACGTCCTCACGGCCTAAAAAGCGTCTGGCTCCCGTCTTCCACCAGACAGGTCTCCCAGCCAGCTCTGTAGGCGACTCCGTGGAGTCAATGGAGGTGTCCAAAGCGGTCTCCTCTACCCCAGGTTCTCGGTCTGGTGTCATCTGCTTTTCCTGTGGGCAGAGGGGACACATAGCTACCCGATGTCCCAAACCATCGGGAAAAGACAGCGTCTAGTTTCCATCAGAGGGGGGTTCCTAGACGCTGCTTCTCCCTCTAGGTTGATTATCAGCGCCCAGTTGCAGTTTGGCACTACTCTCTTCTCTGCTCTGGCCTGCCTGGACTCAGGCGCTGATGGCAATTTCATTTCGACCTCCCTGGCAACCCGATACTCAGTTCCCCTGGTTCTCTTGCCCAAGCCACTCAGGGTTCGGGTAGTCAACGGGTCCCTACTAGTCGATCCCATCACCCAGATCACCATCCCTCTCAGGATGGAAGTACCACCAGGACACCATGAGCAGGTGTCCTTCCTGGTGCTTCCAGGGGGGACGGATGAGATCCTACTGGGCCTCCCCTGGTTGAGACAGCATGCTCCTATACTCAACTGGGCAACAGGGGAGATCTCATCATGGGCAGGATCCTGTAGGGAGCACCTCGTGACTACCGAACCACCCGCTACCATTAGGTCGGTTGGGTCCTCAGGGAATACAGGGGAGCCAGGTTTACCGACACCTTATGAGGCCTACAGGGACGTCTTCTCCAAGAGGGCCGCAGATACCCTTCCTCCCCACCGGCCATACGATTGCCGAATAGACCTGAAGCCAGGCTCCGAGCCCCCTAGGGGCAGAGTGTATCCCCTCTCTGCTCCAGAGACGGAGGCTATGTCCAAATATATTCAGGACAGCCTGGCAAAAGGGTTCATTCGCAAGTCTATTTCACCGGCCGGTGCGGGGTTCTTCTTCGTGCAAAAGAAGGAAGGGGATCTACGCCCCTGTATCGATTACAGGGGATTAAATGCAATCACGATCAAAAACAAATACCCTTTGCCCCTCATTACGGAGTTATTTGATCGATTCCGCGGGGCAAAGATCTTCACGAAGCTGGATCTACGCGGGGCGTATAATCTAGTGCGAGTCCGAGAGGGCGATGAGTGGAAGACCGCCTTCAACACCAGGGACGGTCACTACGAGTATCTCGTAATGCCCTTCGGACTCTGCAATGCCCCCGCCGTATTTCAAGACTTTGTGAATGATGTTTTCCGGGATTTGTATCTTTCCGTGGTTGCATACCTGGATGATATCCTTATCTTCTCCCCCGATCTTGCCACCCATCGGAGGGATGTCATCCGAGTACTTAAGAGGCTCCGCACTCATTCGTTATATGCTAAGCTAGAAAAGTGCGTTTTTGAACGTGAATCCTTGCCGTTCCTGGGGTATATCGTGTCCAGTCAGGGGTTAGCAATGGATCCGGGGAAGTTGGAGACAGTGATGATATGGCCTGAGCCCCGCTCGCTGAAAGCGATTCAGCGATTCTTGGGGTTTATCAATTATTATCGCCAGTTCATTCCCAACTTCTCGACGGTGGCAGCACCCATCATTGCCCTTACCCGCAAGGGCGCTAATCCCAAAGCATGGACACGGGAAACGGTAGAGGCATTTCACACTCTCAAAACTTACTTCTCCAGAGCTCTCATCCTTCATCGTCCAGACATCTCCAAACCCTTCCTACTAGAGGTAGACGCCTCTTCGGTCGGTGCTGGTGCAGTCCTGTACCAGAAAGACGAACGAGGAAGGAAGCATCCATGTTTCTTTTTCTCCAAAACCTTTTCTCCGGCCGAGAGGAACTACTCCATAGGGGATAGGGAGTTACTGGCGATGAAACTAGCATTCCAGGAATGGCGGCATCTCCTGGAGGGTGCGAAGCATCCATTTCAAGTATTTTCCGACCATAAAAATCTCACATACCTCCAGACAGCACAACGCCTGAACCCAAGGCAGGCCCGTTGGTCCTTGTTCTTCTCCCGGTTCCGCTTTATTATCCGCCACCTGGCCGGTGAGAAGAACATACGGGCCGATGCCTTGTCATGTTGTATGGTTGTGTTGGAGGAGGACGAGGAGGAGCCTCGTCTTATACTACCCCCGGACAGCTTGAGGATGGTCACTCCCACTTCTTTGGACCAGGTGCCACCTGGCAAGACCCTCGTTCCCCCTGAACTACGGAATGAGGTGCTATCGTGGGCCCATGCCTCCAAGGTCGGGGGTCACTTTGGGGTCAAAAGGACCAGAGACCTTGTGACTAGGCACTATTGGTGGCCGAGACTACCCCAGGACATACAGGAGTATGTGGGAGCCTGTATGTCGTGTGCACGGAATAAGCCGTCCCGGCAGAGACCGGCAGGTCTTCTTCACCCACTGCCAGTGCCGGATCGTCCCTGGGAAGTGGTGGGAATGGACTTCCTGGGAGATCTGCCCAAGTCAGCAGGTCACAAGGTCGTATGGGTCATCACGGATCACTTCTCTAAAATGGTCCACTTGGTGCCTCTCCCACGACTCCCGACGTCACGTGCTCTCGCCACCTTATTCATTAGGCATGTATTTAGGCTGCATGGCATGCCTGACAAGGTGGTGAGCGACCGGGGTACCCAGTTCGCGTCTCGCTTCTGGAGAGAGCTCTGTAAGCTCCTGCAGATAGAGCTGAACATCTCCTCCGCATACCATCCCGAAACCAATGGACTGGTAGAGAGGACCAATTAGACCTTGGTAACTTACCTCTGCCATTTTATCTCCGCGCACCACGACAACTGGGCTAACCTCCTTCCTTGGGCCGAATTTGCCATTAATAATTCGGTCCATGAATCCTCTGGTCAGACTCCGTTCCTGCTCAATAACGGACAACATCCCAGAATCCCGGTTCCGATGCCCATTACGTCACCCGATCCTAGAGTGGAGGATTGGGCGACCGAGGCCCGGGAGATCTGGGATAACACCCAAGAGGCCCTTAAGAGGGCTAAAGACCGGATGGTGACAACGGCTGATGAGCGCCGCCGCCCTGCACCATCCTTCGCCCCTGGTGACCTAGTGTGGCTGTCCTCTAAGAATGTTAACCTACGGGTACAGGCAGCCAAGTTCGCCCCTAGGTACCGTATATACTGGCGTATAAGACGACTTTTTACCCCCTTAAAATAATGGCTACAGTGGGGGGTCGTCTTATACGCCGGATATATACCTGGGTGCTGTAGTGCGCCGCTCCACTCCGTTCCATGCTTGGATTCTGCCTCCATAGCGACGAGGGAGGAACTTCCTGTCACCGCTGCTGAATGGCAGAGCGCTGGCCAATCAGAGGCAAGCAGCTCTGCCTTGACGTCAGCGCTCTAGCAGGGAAGTTCCTGCCTCGTCGTTATGGAAACGCGATACACAGCCCGGCCCCTTACTGGTATATCATACAGCATATATACTGGTATATATACAGCGGATATATAGCGTATATATAGCAGGGGGCCGCACTGTGTGAGGAGGTGTTTTTTTTTTCACTGTCCAGTATAACCAATAGGATTAGTGCAGTAACGCCAGATTCCCCTCGCATCCATGCAGGGACATTAATGAAGAGCTTACATGCTGGCCCCTGCACTAATCCTATTGGTTATACTGGACAGTAAAAAAAACACCTCCTCACACAGTGCGGCCCCCTGCTCTTAGCATACTGAAGCATACTGAACGGGGGTAGTCTTATACAGTGAGTATATCCCAAATTCTATATTTTTAGGGCAGAAGTTGGGGGTCGTCTTATACGCCCAGTCGTCTTATACGCCGGCATATACGGTACCTGGGTCCATTTAAAGTACTAGAGCAGGTGAACCCGGTGGCATACCGACTCCAGCTCCCTCCACGCTGGGCTATAGCCAACACCTTTCACGTGTCCCTCCTGAAACCCGTACGACTGAATAAGTTCTCGGGGTCCCTGACGCCTCAAACTGACTCCCCGCCCGACGACTCTGAGGTGGCGAAGCTTGTGGAGACAAAAGTCATACGGAGCAGGAGGTACTACCTCGTGGAGTGGGTCGGCCGTGGTCCGGAGCACAGATCCTGGGAATTGGAGGGTCATATCCACGCCCCGGGTTTGATAGCGGCCTTCAAGCACGGGCAGGGGGGGGGCCTAGACGGGGGGGGTAATGTTACACCTCGTGGCTCTCCTGTGGCAAGGAATGAGACAGTCTCCTTGCCTGCCACGAGCGCTCCTGCTCAGCAGCGCCGAAGGTCTGCCAGACTGCGCAGAGTGCAGGAGAAACCTCCTCAGAGAGGCAGCACAAGGGTAACACCTAGTGGTACTCCTGTTGCAAGAAATGAGGCGGTCTCCCATTCCTTGCCTGCCGCAGCTCCTCCTGCTCAGCAGCCTCGAAGGTCTGTGAGGTTGCGCAATGTGCAGTGGTTTGCTGCTCAGGGAAGCAGTGAGACTCCCGTTATCTCTACACATTGTGAGACCGAGGATCCCGCCTCTATTTCCCAGAGGCAGGAGGGTGAGCATGTGCTATGCTTGGTGGATCCTGATTCGCCCACTGACGTCACACGGCTTGATGACAAGGCTGGTGACGTGGTGAATCCTGACTGGCCAGGCTGGGATGTCGTGGATCCTGATTGGGTCAAGTCCGTCATCTCCGCCTCGCGCCCGCCCTTGGCTGGAGCTACACCTCCTTAAAAGCTCCTCCTGCCATCATGGCGGCGCGCGACCGTCCTTCTATGTTTGGACGTCTGGCAGCGTGCTGCCACGCCACTGCTCAGGCATTATCGTCTTCTGTGGGCTTGGCCCTTGCTGCTTAGGCAACACCTGGTTTGCAGGCCGTGTCCCTGCCTTGCTGCTCCGGCAGTAGCTCCTTCAACAGGCCGTGTTCCTGTCCCAGGTGAGCTCCTCGAGTCTCCACCGGACTCACCTGGTTATTGAAAGCACACGTGCGTGGGCACCTCTGTGCTACCCTCGTGCCATATTCTCGTGACTTCCACTGGCACACGTGCGTGGGCACCTCTGTGCTTCCCCGTGCAACAGGTACACCGAGCCGTGTGATCCCTGCCATACAACCCACACGGGTTAGGGCAGACCGGTGTACATAGATCGTCTGTGACATTCCAGACGATCGCTAGCAGCAACCCGCTCACTCTTCACCCACCATAGCAGCGGTCCCTTACACCGCACAGTGGACCTTGACCGGCGGAAGCTGTCCATTCCCCATCTTGGCACGCTTCCCCGGGTCCCCCTCGTAACATTACGGTCGCGCCAAAGGTCTGGCTATGGCTGAAGAGCAGCAGCAGTTTCTGCGTTATGTGCAGCAGTTGGAATCACGTTTGGCAGCAGTGGAGCAGTCTTCCTCCGACAAGACTGCTCTGACGACAGTCGCCACCCAGGCGGCTACCCAGGCTGTGCTATTGGGCGGAAGGTCTCCTCGCCTTGCGCTTCCAGAGCGCTTTAGCGGGGACAGCTCCGAGTGCCGTGGGTTTATAAACCAAGTTACCACCTACTTAGAGCTGTCCGCGACTCTTTACGCTACCGAGAAGGCGAAGGTAGCCTTCGTCCAGTCCCTGCTCACAGGGAGAGCGCTGAAGTGGTCCACGCCGTTGTGGGAGCGCGGAGATCGGGTGGTGAATAACTTAGCATCTTATCTTGGGGCCATGAGAATGGTGTTCCTCGGGCCTCAAGTCACCCACGACTCCGCGCTGCGCCTCCTACGACTTCGGCAAGGGTCCGCTTCAGTCGGGGACTTTGCCGTACACTTTAGGACACTTGCCGCACAGCTGGACTGGCCCGATAAGGTCCTTGTCCCTGTGTTCTGGGAGGGCCTGGCAGGGTTCGTCAAAGACGCACTGGCCACGCGTGAGGTGCCTGCTACTTTAGAGTCCTTGATTGAGGTTGCCTCTCGCATAGACATCCGCCAGGCGGAGCGGAGGCTCGAGGTCTCTTCAGCACCCACGTCCTCACGGCCTAAAAAGCGTCTGGCTCCCGTCTTCCACCAGACAGGTCTCCCAGCCAGCTCTGTAGGCGACTCCGTGGAGTCAATGGAGGTGTCCAAAGCGGTCTCCTCTACCCCAGGTTCTCGGTCTGGTGTCATCTGCTTTTCCTGTGGGCAGAGGGGACACATAGCTACCCGATGTCCCAAACCATCGGGAAAAGACAGCGTCTAGTTTCCATCAGAGGGGGGTTCCTAGACGCTGCTTCTCCCTCTAGGTTGATTATCAGCGCCCAGTTGCAGTTTGGCACTACTCTCTTCTCTGCTCTGGCCTGCCTGGACTCAGGCGCTGATGGCAATTTCATTTCGACCTCCCTGGCAACCCGATACTCAGTTCCCCTGGTTCTCTTGCCCAAGCCACTCAGGGTTCGGGTAGTCAACGGGTCCCTACTAGTCGATCCCATCACCCAGATCACCATCCCTCTCAGGATGGAAGTACCACCAGGACACCATGAGCAGGTGTCCTTCCTGGTGCTTCCAGGGGGGACGGATGAGATCCTACTGGGCCTCCCCTGGTTGAGACAGCATGCTCCTATACTCAACTGGGCAACAGGGGAGATCTCATCATGGGCAGGATCCTGTAGGGAGCACCTCGTGACTACCGAACCACCCGCTACCATTAGGTCGGTTGGGTCCTCAGGGAATACAGGGGAGCCAGGTTTACCGACACCTTATGAGGCCTACAGGGACGTCTTCTCCAAGAGGGCCGCAGATACCCTTCCTCCCCACCGGCCATACGATTGCCGAATAGACCTGAAGCCAGGCTCCGAGCCCCCTAGGGGCAGAGTGTATCCCCTCTCTGCTCCAGAGACGGAGGCTATGTCCAAATATATTCAGGACAGCCTGGCAAAAGGGTTCATTCGCAAGTCTATTTCACCGGCCGGTGCGGGGTTCTTCTTCGTGCAAAAGAAGGAAGGGGATCTACGCCCCTGTATCGATTACAGGGGATTAAATGCAATCACGATCAAAAACAAATACCCTTTGCCCCTCATTACGGAGTTATTTGATCGATTCCGCGGGGCAAAGATCTTCACGAAGCTGGATCTACGCGGGGCGTATAATCTAGTGCGAGTCCGAGAGGGCGATGAGTGGAAGACCGCCTTCAACACCAGGGACGGTCACTACGAGTATCTCGTAATGCCCTTCGGACTCTGCAATGCCCCCGCCGTATTTCAAGACTTTGTGAATGATGTTTTCCGGGATTTGTATCTTTCCGTGGTTGCATACCTGGATGATATCCTTATCTTCTCCCCCGATCTTGCCACCCATCGGAGGGATGTCATCCGAGTACTTAAGAGGCTCCGCACTCATTCGTTATATGCTAAGCTAGAAAAGTGCGTTTTTGAACGTGAATCCTTGCCGTTCCTGGGGTATATCGTGTCCAGTCAGGGGTTAGCAATGGATCCGGGGAAGTTGGAGACAGTGATGAAATGGCCTGAGCCCCGCTCGCTGAAAGCGATTCAGCGATTCTTGGGGTTTATCAATTATTATCGCCAGTTCATTCCCAACTTCTCGACGGTGGCAGCACCCATCATTGCCCTTACCCGCAAGGGCGCTAATCCCAAAGCATGGACACGGGAAACGGTAGAGGCATTTCACACTCTCAAAACTTACTTCTCCAGAGCTCTCATCCTTCATCGTCCAGACATCTCCAAACCCTTCCTACTAGAGGTAGACGCCTCTTCGGTCGGTGCTGGTGCAGTCCTGTACCAGAAAGACGAACGAGGAAGGAAGCATCCATGTTTCTTTTTCTCCAAAACCTTTTCTCCGGCCGAGAGGAACTACTCCATAGGGGATAGGGAGTTACTGGCGATGAAACTAGCATTCCAGGAATGGCGGCATCTCCTGGAGGGTGCGAAGCATCCATTTCAAGTATTTTCCGACCATAAAAATCTCACATACCTCCAGACAGCACAACGCCTGAACCCAAGGCAGGCCCGTTGGTCCTTGTTCTTCTCCCGGTTCCGCTTTATTATCCGCCACCTGGCCGGTGAGAAGAACATACGGGCCGATGCCTTGTCATGTTGTATGGTTGTGTTGGAGGAGGACGAGGAGGAGCCTCGTCTTATACTACCCCCGGACAGCTTGAGGATGGTCACTCCCACTTCTTTGGACCAGGTGCCACCTGGCAAGACCCTCGTTCCCCCTGAACTACGGAATGAGGTGCTATCGTGGGCCCATGCCTCCAAGGTCGGGGGTCACTTTGGGGTCAAAAGGACCAGAGACCTTGTGACTAGGCACTATTGGTGGCCGAGACTACCCCAGGACATACAGGAGTATGTGGGAGCCTGTATGTCGTGTGCACGGAATAAGCCGTCCCGGCAGAGACCGGCAGGTCTTCTTCACCCACTGCCAGTGCCGGATCGTCCCTGGGAAGTGGTGGGAATGGACTTCCTGGGAGATCTGCCCAAGTCAGCAGGTCACAAGGTCGTATGGGTCATCACGGATCACTTCTCTAAAATGGTCCACTTGGTGCCTCTCCCACGACTCCCGACGTCACGTGCTCTCGCCACCTTATTCATTAGGCATGTATTTAGGCTGCATGGCATGCCTGACAAGGTGGTGAGCGACCGGGGTACCCAGTTCGCGTCTCGCTTCTGGAGAGAGCTCTGTAAGCTCCTGCAGATAGAGCTGAACATCTCCTCCGCATACCATCCCGAAACCAATGGACTGGTAGAGAGGACCAATTAGACCTTGGTAACTTACCTCTGCCATTTTATCTCCGCGCACCACGACAACTGGGCTAACCTCCTTCCTTGGGCCGAATTTGCCATTAATAATTCGGTCCATGAATCCTCTGGTCAGACTCCGTTCCTGCTCAATAACGGACAACATCCCAGAATCCCGGTTCCGATGCCCATTACGTCACCCGATCCTAGAGTGGAGGATTGGGCGACCGAGGCCCGGGAGATCTGGGATAACACCCAAGAGGCCCTTAAGAGGGCTAAAGACCGGATGGTGACAACGGCTGATGAGCGCCGCCGCCCTGCACCATCCTTCGCCCCTGGTGACCTAGTGTGGCTGTCCTCTAAGAATGTTAACCTACGGGTACAGGCAGCCAAGTTCGCCCCTAGGTACCGTATATACTGGCGTATAAGACGACTTTTTACCCCCTTAAAATAATGGCTACAGTGGGGGGTCGTCTTATACGCCGGATATATACCTGGGTGCTGTAGTGCGCCGCTCCACTCCGTTCCATGCTTGGATTCTGCCTCCATAGCGACGAGGGAGGAACTTCCTGTCACCGCTGCTGAATGGCAGAGCGCTGGCCAATCAGAGGCAAGCAGCTCTGCCTTGACGTCAGCGCTCTAGCAGGGAAGTTCCTGCCTCGTCGTTATGGAAACGCGATACACAGCCCGGCCCCTTACTGGTATATCATACAGCATATATACTGGTATATATACAGCGGATATATAGCGTATATATAGCAGGGGGCCGCACTGTGTGAGGAGGTGTTTTTTTTTTCACTGTCCAGTATAACCAATAGGATTAGTGCAGTAACGCCAGATTCCCCTCGCATCCATGCAGGGACATTAATGAAGAGCTTACATGCTGGCCCCTGCACTAATCCTATTGGTTATACTGGACAGTAAAAAAAACACCTCCTCACACAGTGCGGCCCCCTGCTCTTAGCATACTGAAGCATACTGAACGGGGGTAGTCTTATACAGTGAGTATATCCCAAATTCTATATTTTTAGGGCAGAAGTTGGGGGTCGTCTTATACGCCCAGTCGTCTTATACGCCGGCATATACGGTACCTGGGTCCATTTAAAGTACTAGAGCAGGTGAACCCGGTGGCATACCGACTCCAGCTCCCTCCACGCTGGGCTATAGCCAACACCTTTCACGTGTCCCTCCTGAAACCCGTACGACTGAATAAGTTCTCGGGGTCCCTGACGCCTCAAACTGACTCCCCGCCCGACGACTCTGAGGTGGCGAAGCTTGTGGAGACAAAAGTCATACGGAGCAGGAGGTACTACCTCGTGGAGTGGGTCGGCCGTGGTCCGGAGCACAGATCCTGGGAATTGGAGGGTCATATCCACGCCCCGGGTTTGATAGCGGCCTTCAAGCACGGGCAGGGGGGGGGCCTAGACGGGGGGGTAATGTTACACCTCGTGGCTCTCCTGTGGCAAGGAATGAGACAGTCTCCTTGCCTGCCACGAGCGCTCCTGCTCAGCAGCGCCGAAGGTCTGCCAGACTGCGCAGAGTGCAGGAGAAACCTCCTCAGAGAGGCAGCACAAGGGTAACACCTAGTGGTACTCCTGTTGCAAGAAATGAGGCGGTCTCCCATTCCTTGCCTGCCGCAGCTCCTCCTGCTCAGCAGCCTCGAAGGTCTGTGAGGTTGCGCAATGTGCAGTGGTTTGCTGCTCAGGGAAGCAGTGAGACTCCCGTTATCTCTACACATTGTGAGACCGAGGATCCCGCCTCTATTTCCCAGAGGCAGGAGGGTGAGCATGTGCTATGCTTGGTGGATCCTGATTCGCCCACTGACGTCACACGGCTTGATGACAAGGCTGGTGACGTGGTGAATCCTGACTGGCCAGGCTGGGATGTCGTGGATCCTGATTGGGTCAAGTCCGTCATCTCCGCCTCGCGCCCGCCCTTGGCTGGAGCTACACCTCCTTAAAAGCTCCTCCTGCCATCATGGCGGCGCGCGACCGTCCTTCTATGTTTGGACGTCTGGCAGCGTGCTGCCACGCCACTGCTCAGGCATTATCGTCTTCTGTGGGCTTGGCCCTTGCTGCTTAGGCAACACCTGGTTTGCAGGCCGTGTCCCTGCCTTGCTGCTCCGGCAGTAGCTCCTTCAACAGGCCGTGTTCCTGTCCCAGGTGAGCTCCTCGAGTCTCCACCGGACTCACCTGGTTATTGAAAGCACACGTGCGTGGGCACCTCTGTGCTACCCTCGTGCCATATTCTCGTGACTTCCACTGGCACACGTGCGTGGGCACCTCTGTGCTTCCCCGTGCAACAGGTACACCGAGCCGTGTGATCCCTGCCATACAACCCACACGGGTTAGGGCAGACCGGTGTACATAGATCGTCTGTGACATTCCAGACGATCGCTAGCAGCAACCCGCTCACTCTTCACCCACCATAGCAGCGGTCCCTTACACCGCACAGTGGACCTTGACCGGCGGAAGCTGTCCATTCCCCATCTTGGCACGCTTCCCCGGGTCCCCCTCGTAACATTACGGTCGCGCCAAAGGTCTGGCTATGGCTGAAGAGCAGCAGCAGTTTCTGCGTTATGTGCAGCAGTTGGAATCACGTTTGGCAGCAGTGGAGCAGTCTTCCTCCGACAAGACTGCTCTGACGACAGTCGCCACCCAGGCGGCTACCCAGGCTGTGCTATTGGGCGGAAGGTCTCCTCGCCTTGCGCTTCCAGAGCGCTTTAGCGGGGACAGCTCCGAGTGCCGTGGGTTTATAAACCAAGTTACCACCTACTTAGAGCTGTCCGCGACTCTTTACGCTACCGAGAAGGCGAAGGTAGCCTTCGTCCAGTCCCTGCTCACAGGGAGAGCGCTGAAGTGGTCCACGCCGTTGTGGGAGCGCGGAGATCGGGTGGTGAATAACTTAGCATCTTATCTTGGGGCCATGAGAATGGTGTTCCTCGGGCCTCAAGTCACCCACGACTCCGCGCTGCGCCTCCTACGACTTCGGCAAGGGTCCGCTTCAGTCGGGGACTTTGCCGTACACTTTAGGACACTTGCCGCACAGCTGGACTGGCCCGATAAGGTCCTTGTCCCTGTGTTCTGGGAGGGCCTGGCAGGGTTCGTCAAAGACGCACTGGCCACGCGTGAGGTGCCTGCTACTTTAGAGTCCTTGATTGAGGTTGCCTCTCGCATAGACATCCGCCAGGCGGAGCGGAGGCTCGAGGTCTCTTCAGCACCCACGTCCTCACGGCCTAAAAAGCGTCTGGCTCCCGTCTTCCACCAGACAGGTCTCCCAGCCAGCTCTGTAGGCGACTCCGTGGAGTCAATGGAGGTGTCCAAAGCGGTCTCCTCTACCCCAGGTTCTCGGTCTGGTGTCATCTGCTTTTCCTGTGGGCAGAGGGGACACATAGCTACCCGATGTCCCAAACCATCGGGAAAAGACAGCGTCTAGTTTCCATCAGAGGGGGGTTCCTAGACGCTGCTTCTCCCTCTAGGTTGATTATCAGCGCCCAGTTGCAGTTTGGCACTACTCTCTTCTCTGCTCTGGCCTGCCTGGACTCAGGCGCTGATGGCAATTTCATTTCGACCTCCCTGGCAACCCGATACTCAGTTCCCCTGGTTCTCTTGCCCAAGCCACTCAGGGTTCGGGTAGTCAACGGGTCCCTACTAGTCGATCCCATCACCCAGATCACCATCCCTCTCAGGATGGAAGTACCACCAGGACACCATGAGCAGGTGTCCTTCCTGGTGCTTCCAGGGGGGACGGATGAGATCCTACTGGGCCTCCCCTGGTTGAGACAGCATGCTCCTATACTCAACTGGGCAACAGGGGAGATCTCATCATGGGCAGGATCCTGTAGGGAGCACCTCGTGACTACCGAACCACCCGCTACCATTAGGTCGGTTGGGTCCTCAGGGAATACAGGGGAGCCAGGTTTACCGACACCTTATGAGGCCTACAGGGACGTCTTCTCCAAGAGGGCCGCAGATACCCTTCCTCCCCACCGGCCATACGATTGCCGAATAGACCTGAAGCCAGGCTCCGAGCCCCCTAGGGGCAGAGTGTATCCCCTCTCTGCTCCAGAGACGGAGGCTATGTCCAAATATATTCAGGACAGCCTGGCAAAAGGGTTCATTCGCAAGTCTATTTCACCGGCCGGTGCGGGGTTCTTCTTCGTGCAAAAGAAGGAAGGGGATCTACGCCCCTGTATCGATTACAGGGGATTAAATGCAATCACGATCAAAAACAAATACCCTTTGCCCCTCATTACGGAGTTATTTGATCGATTCCGCGGGGCAAAGATCTTCACGAAGCTGGATCTACGCGGGGCGTATAATCTAGTGCGAGTCCGAGAGGGCGATGAGTGGAAGACCGCCTTCAACACCAGGGACGGTCACTACGAGTATCTCGTAATGCCCTTCGGACTCTGCAATGCCCCCGCCGTATTTCAAGACTTTGTGAATGATGTTTTCCGGGATTTGTATCTTTCCGTGGTTGCATACCTGGATGATATCCTTATCTTCTCCCCCGATCTTGCCACCCATCGGAGGGATGTCATCCGAGTACTTAAGAGGCTCCGCACTCATTCGTTATATGCTAAGCTAGAAAAGTGCGTTTTTGAACGTGAATCCTTGCCGTTCCTGGGGTATATCGTGTCCAGTCAGGGGTTAGCAATGGATCCGGGGAAGTTGGAGACAGTGATGAAATGGCCTGAGCCCCGCTCGCTGAAAGCGATTCAGCGATTCTTGGGGTTTATCAATTATTATCGCCAGTTCATTCCCAACTTCTCGACGGTGGCAGCACCCATCATTGCCCTTACCCGCAAGGGCGCTAATCCCAAAGCATGGA
This sequence comes from Anomaloglossus baeobatrachus, assembly GCF_048569485.1. Lineage (NCBI taxonomy): Eukaryota > Metazoa > Chordata > Amphibia > Anura > Aromobatidae > Anomaloglossus > Anomaloglossus baeobatrachus. The sequence goes on along the minus strand of NC_134354.1, from coordinate 398,997,478 downwards.
CACGGGAAACGGTAGAGGCATTTCACACTCTCAAAACTTACTTCTCCAGAGCTCTCATCCTTCATCGTCCAGACATCTCCAAACCCTTCCTACTAGAGGTAGACGCCTCTTCGGTCGGTGCTGGTGCAGTCCTGTACCAGAAAGACGAACGAGGAAGGAAGCATCCATGTTTCTTTTTCTCCAAAACCTTTTCTCCGGCCGAGAGGAACTACTCCATAGGGGATAGGGAGTTACTGGCGATGAAACTAGCATTCCAGGAATGGCGGCATCTCCTGGAGGGTGCGAAGCATCCATTTCAAGTATTTTCCGACCATAAAAATCTCACATACCTCCAGACAGCACAACGCCTGAACCCAAGGCAGGCCCGTTGGTCCTTGTTCTTCTCCCGGTTCCGCTTTATTATCCGCCACCTGGCCGGTGAGAAGAACATACGGGCCGATGCCTTGTCATGTTGTATGGTTGTGTTGGAGGAGGACGAGGAGGAGCCTCGTCTTATACTACCCCCGGACAGCTTGAGGATGGTCACTCCCACTTCTTTGGACCAGGTGCCACCTGGCAAGACCCTCGTTCCCCCTGAACTACGGAATGAGGTGCTATCGTGGGCCCATGCCTCCAAGGTCGGGGGTCACTTTGGGGTCAAAAGGACCAGAGACCTTGTGACTAGGCACTATTGGTGGCCGAGACTACCCCAGGACATACAGGAGTATGTGGGAGCCTGTATGTCGTGTGCACGGAATAAGCCGTCCCGGCAGAGACCGGCAGGTCTTCTTCACCCACTGCCAGTGCCGGATCGTCCCTGGGAAGTGGTGGGAATGGACTTCCTGGGAGATCTGCCCAAGTCAGCAGGTCACAAGGTCGTATGGGTCATCACGGATCACTTCTCTAAAATGGTCCACTTGGTGCCTCTCCCACGACTCCCGACGTCACGTGCTCTCGCCACCTTATTCATTAGGCATGTATTTAGGCTGCATGGCATGCCTGACAAGGTGGTGAGCGACCGGGGTACCCAGTTCGCGTCTCGCTTCTGGAGAGAGCTCTGTAAGCTCCTGCAGATAGAGCTGAACATCTCCTCCGCATACCATCCCGAAACCAATGGACTGGTAGAGAGGACCAATTAGACCTTGGTAACTTACCTCTGCCATTTTATCTCCGCGCACCACGACAACTGGGCTAACCTCCTTCCTTGGGCCGAATTTGCCATTAATAATTCGGTCCATGAATCCTCTGGTCAGACTCCGTTCCTGCTCAATAACGGACAACATCCCAGAATCCCGGTTCCGATGCCCATTACGTCACCCGATCCTAGAGTGGAGGATTGGGCGACCGAGGCCCGGGAGATCTGGGATAACACCCAAGAGGCCCTTAAGAGGGCTAAAGACCGGATGGTGACAACGGCTGATGAGCGCCGCCGCCCTGCACCATCCTTCGCCCCTGGTGACCTAGTGTGGCTGTCCTCTAAGAATGTTAACCTACGGGTACAGGCAGCCAAGTTCGCCCCTAGGTACCGTATATACTGGCGTATAAGACGACTTTTTACCCCCTTAAAATAATGGCTACAGTGGGGGGTCGTCTTATACGCCGGATATATACCTGGGTGCTGTAGTGCGCCGCTCCACTCCGTTCCATGCTTGGATTCTGCCTCCATAGCGACGAGGGAGGAACTTCCTGTCACCGCTGCTGAATGGCAGAGCGCTGGCCAATCAGAGGCAAGCAGCTCTGCCTTGACGTCAGCGCTCTAGCAGGGAAGTTCCTGCCTCGTCGTTATGGAAACGCGATACACAGCCCGGCCCCTTACTGGTATATCATACAGCATATATACTGGTATATATACAGCGGATATATAGCGTATATATAGCAGGGGGCCGCACTGTGTGAGGAGGTGTTTTTTTTTTCACTGTCCAGTATAACCAATAGGATTAGTGCAGTAACGCCAGATTCCCCTCGCATCCATGCAGGGACATTAATGAAGAGCTTACATGCTGGCCCCTGCACTAATCCTATTGGTTATACTGGACAGTAAAAAAAACACCTCCTCACACAGTGCGGCCCCCTGCTCTTAGCATACTGAAGCATACTGAACGGGGGTAGTCTTATACAGTGAGTATATCCCAAATTCTATATTTTTAGGGCAGAAGTTGGGGGTCGTCTTATACGCCCAGTCGTCTTATACGCCGGCATATACGGTACCTGGGTCCATTTAAAGTACTAGAGCAGGTGAACCCGGTGGCATACCGACTCCAGCTCCCTCCACGCTGGGCTATAGCCAACACCTTTCACGTGTCCCTCCTGAAACCCGTACGACTGAATAAGTTCTCGGGGTCCCTGACGCCTCAAACTGACTCCCCGCCCGACGACTCTGAGGTGGCGAAGCTTGTGGAGACAAAAGTCATACGGAGCAGGAGGTACTACCTCGTGGAGTGGGTCGGCCGTGGTCCGGAGCACAGATCCTGGGAATTGGAGGGTCATATCCACGCCCCGGGTTTGATAGCGGCCTTCAAGCACGGGCAGGGGGGGGGCCTAGACGGGGGGGTAATGTTACACCTCGTGGCTCTCCTGTGGCAAGGAATGAGACAGTCTCCTTGCCTGCCACGAGCGCTCCTGCTCAGCAGCGCCGAAGGTCTGCCAGACTGCGCAGAGTGCAGGAGAAACCTCCTCAGAGAGGCAGCACAAGGGTAACACCTAGTGGTACTCCTGTTGCAAGAAATGAGGCGGTCTCCCATTCCTTGCCTGCCGCAGCTCCTCCTGCTCAGCAGCCTCGAAGGTCTGTGAGGTTGCGCAATGTGCAGTGGTTTGCTGCTCAGGGAAGCAGTGAGACTCCCGTTATCTCTACACATTGTGAGACCGAGGATCCCGCCTCTATTTCCCAGAGGCAGGAGGGTGAGCATGTGCTATGCTTGGTGGATCCTGATTCGCCCACTGACGTCACACGGCTTGATGACAAGGCTGGTGACGTGGTGAATCCTGACTGGCCAGGCTGGGATGTCGTGGATCCTGATTGGGTCAAGTCCGTCATCTCCGCCTCGCGCCCGCCCTTGGCTGGAGCTACACCTCCTTAAAAGCTCCTCCTGCCATCATGGCGGCGCGCGACCGTCCTTCTATGTTTGGATGTCTGGCAGCGTGCTGCCACGCCACTGCTCAGGCATTATCGTCTTCTGTGGGCTTGGCCCTTGCTGCTTAGGCAGCACCTGGTTTGCAGGCCGTGTCCCTGCCTTGCTGCTCCGGCAGTAGCTCCTTCAACAGGCCGTGTTCCTGTCCCAGGTGAGCTCCTCGAGTCTCCACCGGACTCACCTGGTTATTGAAAGCACACGTGCGTGGGCACCTCTGTGCTACCCTCGTGCCATATTCTCGTGACTTCCACTGGCACACGTGCGTGGGCACCTCTGTGCTTCCCCGTGCAACAGGTACACCGAGCCGTGTGATCCCTGCCATACAACCCACACGGGTTAGGGCAGACCGGTGTACATAGATCGTCTGTGACATTCCAGACGATCGCTAGCAGCAACCCGCTCACTCTTCACCCACCATAGCAGCAGTCCCTTACACCGCACAGTGGACCTTGACCGGCGGAAGCTGTCCATTCCCCATCTTGGCACGCTTCCCCGGGTCCCCCTCGTAACAGGTATCCATCCACAGACAGCTGTTTCGGGGTATTACCCCTCATCAGTGTGGAGTAGGATTCTGGCTAGGTGGGAGCAATGCATAGTAGACCAGCAAGACAAAACAATCACTGATCTTGGGGAGACCAGCCAGATAAAACACTGCCGGCAGCCAGCAAAGGCGCTTAACACAGTGAAATCCTAGGTGCATTGCCCCCTGGGAATTATGCAAATCAAAAAGGGTCCATGGAGCCTCTGTTAGGAGTCTCAACACAAAAAATAGCCACATAACCCTCCGGGAAAGACCTAGCCAAGATATCTGGCTATTTTCCATGTCAAGACGCCTAACAGAGGCTCAACGAACGGACCCTTTTTGATTTGCATACTTCTCAGGAGGCAATGCACCTAGGATTTCACTGTGTTGAGCGCCTTTGCTGGTTGCTGGCAGTGTTTTCTCTGGATGGTCTCCCGAGATGAGTGATTGTTTTATATCACGAAGCACTCGAGGAGGAAGAACGCTGCGGGGGGAGCAGACACTGCGGGTTGGTAAGCGATGAAGTGGCTGCTGCTACCGTTGCCATAGTAACCTAACAAGTGGTTACTATAGCAACGGTGATCTCCGATTAGCTGATTCCCGGTAAACAGGAAGTTAACTCCTGCGGCTCCTGTAGAAGCCGGTGAATAGCGGCGCTGGTAATCAGGTGATCGGAGATCATCGTTGCTGTAGTATCCCGCTCATTAGGTTACTATGGCAATGGTAACAGTGGTCACGTCACGTCACCTAGTATCTAGACCATCTAAGTCACACAGTATATCTGTCCCTAGCTCAGCAGAACCTTCCCCTACACTAGCTGACTGTGGATCAGAGTCGAGCACAGCACCGTCAGGTGTCATATAGAACTGATGATGCTGTGCGGCCAGCCAATCACTGTAATGCCACAATCAACATGGCTGTGACACTACAATGTGCGACAGCAAAAATGGAAAATCACCCGGTGGGGGGTGGGGGGTTTAATACATAATCACATAATCTGGCTTGTTTCACACTTGTTTCTTTACTCCCTATTACCATTCATATGCCTTTGTGAGTTTGCTGCCTTATGTCTGAATCCACAATGTGCAGATTTCAATAAGAGCAAAAAAAACTATTACATGAATAGGTGTGTCCAAACTATTGACTGGTACTGTACATGCTGAAATCTAATAAAAATACATTTAATTTTGCAAAATACTGTAAATATCATACAGCAACATTGAAAATTAAATATTTTTTGTTCCATTAAACATGGTTTTATTACTCAAAAGTACTAAAACAACTATACATATTTGCTATACATATAGTGATAATGCTACAAACTGTAAAAACCATACAATAATAATATACAAAAAATGAAATATATTTTTTTTCAACCTACCACCTTAAGAATGTACAAAACAGAAACAAGAAATTTACAGAAACAGCTAAGTCAATGAGAAAAAAATGAGCATTTTGGAATTTAGTGATGAAAAAAAATGCTCATTCTTGACGGACCAATTTCTGTGTCTTCTGAAATAGATTTCTCAGTGGGGCTGGAAGAAAGGAGAACAGAGAAAAAACAGTGTGGGAATGTCGGTGTGGCAGACACCACTGTATAACCAATGCATGCTTCTCTGGAGATCACCACTGATTAGACCCTAGTGCTAAACATACTAGCTTAACCAGCCAATCACATTGAGCACTATAAAAAAAAAAGTTTATTAAAATCTATATCATAGAAGTTGGGGCAAAGGTCTTGCTACTTTTACATTTAGCCACTGTATATTTTAAAAATAAAAGGAAATTATTTGGTCTATTTCTATGTATTAACATAAACACTAAAATATTCTTAGCAAAATTAAGCAATGTTTTTAGTACTTATTGCATTTTTACACTTCTTTTTTAACATAATTTTTTTTTTCACTTTTTGACTGATAATGTTTGTTGAGGCCTTCAGCCGCAAGGGTCATAGTATAGATTGAGCATTGATAAACCCATTCCCACAGCACTTGAAAGCAGCTGCCACTGACACCTGCTTAACATCTTCTGTTTCCTTCTGGACACCTGATAGCTACTTAGACATATACCCATGTGACAGGATATAAGTTGCTTCCTGCCTGACTGAGATAACCTGGTCTAAGATCAGTTTAGTACCAATACTGTAGATTATTCAGGTATTTAATTTGATGTGAAATAGCTAAAACTGTTCTGAGAAACACATATTAAAGGGAAGGTATCGTCAAAAAAATTCAATAACTGAAAAAATGTAAAGTATTAATGTTTTGTTTAAATATTATTATTTGTTTTTAATTGAGCAAAATATAAAGAAAAAATTTAAAAAGTTTGATATTTTCCACTGGTAAACACTAGGGGGAGCAGCTTCTGAAATCGTACAGAAATCCCACTGTAGAAAAAGCTCACATTACAGCTGCAGTAAAGTGGGCGGAGTCTGCTCTCCTGTGTGATGGCACGCCTCCCCCCTCCCAATCTGAGTGTTTACAACAGATAACAGAGAATGACATATAGAGACATAGTGCGTAGCAATTTTGTTGGTAACCAGAAATGTCTAAAGTGTCACCAAGAACAGCAGGAGTATCACACAGGATAGGATTAGATACACGGCTCAGCAGACAGTATCACACAGGAGGATTAGATACACAGCTGTGCAGACCATATCACACAGGATAGGATTAGATACACGGCTCAGCAGACAGTATCACACAGGAGGATTAGATACATAGCTCAGTATATAGTATCACACAGGATAGGATTAGATACACGGCTCAGCAGCCAGTATCACACAGGATAGGATTAGATACACGGCTCAGCAGACAGTATCACACAGGATAGGATTAGATACACAGCTGTGCAGACAGTATTATACAGGATAGGATTAGATACATGGCTCAGCAGACAGTATCACACAGGAGGATTAGATATACACCTCAGTATATAGTATCACACAGGATAGGATTAGATACACAGCTCAGCAGACAGTATCACACAGGAGGATTAGATACACAGCTCAGTATATAGTATCACACAGGATAGGATGAGATACACGGCTCAGCAGACAGTATCACACAGGATAGGATTAGACACACAGCTGTGTAGACAGTATCATACAGGATAGGATTAGATACACGGCTCAGCAGACAGTATCACACAGGAGGATTAGATACACAGCTCAGTATATAGTATCACACAGGATAGGATTAGATACACAGCTCAGCAGACAGTATCACACAGGAGAGGATTAGATACACACACAAATACACATACACACACACACAGCAGCGGCGGCGGGCAGAGCGGGGGCTGGGTAGAGCGGAGGGAGGGGGTGTCATTAGAGATGGTAACGGCGGGGGGAGGGGCAGCAGCAGTAGCTGGGGCAGAGCGAGGGCTTGGCAGAGCAGAGGGAGGGGTGTCATCGGAGACGGTAATGGTGGAGGGAGGGGGGGCTGGGGAGAGCGGAGGGAGGGGTGTCATCGGTGATAGTAACGGGGGGAGGGGAGGGGAGGCGGCCCGTACTCACACATCCCGGCAGGTGACAGGGGTATAGTGGAGCAAACAGCATACGCTGTGAGTTCCACAATGATGGCGCTGATCTCCTTCCTCTGTTGTGATTTGGACAGCCCAGGGGGCTTTTCCAGGTCACAGCAGACGCCCACTGTAATGTTACTGATGGGGTCGGATCACGACCACTGTTCTCTATGCACAGGGGCTGCCATAAAGGAGTGAGTAACTGTCGTTACACACACAGCAAATCCATGGCAGCCCCCAGTGCCTCCAGTAAAATTAGAAATAAATAAAAACTAAATAAGCTGTGATTTTCATTTTGTATTTAAAATACTTGATTTCATAATCACTATTTTTAATACAAAAATACAAAACCGCGATACCTTCCCTTTAAGTATATTTAAAAAAAAACAAACAAAAAACATATGTTACATTCTATATAATTTTTCACATATTGTTGTGTCTGCACTGTCTTCAATACACTGTTCGTAAAGGGAATCTGTCACCACTTTGACCTTTTTAAACTGTTAATATAGGCAGACAGATAATAGAATGCTGGGAAAAGTCATACCTTTCTGTCTCATATCAGATGCCTTATTGTTGAAATAGCATCTTTATCACTTTAATCAGAGGTGTAGCAAGACTTTCCAGCACCCGGGACAAGAATTTAGTTTGGTGCTCCCCCACCAAGCAGTTTGGGTGGTCGTCATGTGACCAATCACTCATATGTGGTTTGCACACTTACAGTCACGTGATGACGAGCTTCTCTTAATAATTCTCTCAATGTTCAATGAAAAACGTAGGAAGAAAAGCTAATTGTCACATGCAAGTATGAAAATCACATATGAGTGGAGCAGCCATTTGGTGACTTCTGGACCCAGAAAGCAGAGCTTAAGCCTGACAGTGAGTATATTACAAGCTGTTAGAACTGACGATACCACACTGCTTTATTTTATAATTAAAGGGGTTGTCCAGGTTTAAGATGAAAGTCTGCAGAGACTCTATTCATGACTTCAGGCTTCTGAATTCTTACAATGCATGCTCTGCACACTTTTAGGATTCTACGGTGCCAGTGACGAGAGTGGATGATCATGGGAGCACAAGTATGAGATTTGTATACTTCTGGCCACATTCTGATTTGATGTGTCCAGCCTCAGTCAATTTATTTTCATTGACCATGTCTGTTCAGCTCTTGACCACATCTATGTAAATCGCATACTTGCAGCTTCATAACCTCCCATTATCACCGCTGACACCAGAGAATCTGACAGCGTGCAGTGTGCGCACTGTGAGAAGTCAGAAGTCTGCAGTCACATAGAGTGACACATGGAGTGACTGCAGGATCATCACAAACTTGGACAACCCATTTAATGGTCCTAACAACATAAATAAAAACATAGTAATCCTAACTTGTCAGACGGCACAAGACTTTAGTAAAGAGATTCAACACTACTTTAACATTGAAGGCCTTTCCTTAGGATAGGTCACCAATGTCTGATTGGTCGGGGTCCGGCACCTGGCACCCCAGCCAATCGCCTGTTCTAGGTGCCGTGTCGGTTGTGGCAGGTGACCGGAAGTGCTCAGTTCTGGATCTTCTCCATCTTCTGATAGTCGCATCAGCCTCCTATTAAAATCAATGAGGCGGATGTGCAGTACCCGGCCACAGACACAATCAGAGGATGGAGTAGATTCAGAAATAAGCATTTCCAGCCACCTGAACCAAGAACAGCTGATCAGTGGGGGTCCCATTGCGCTCACATCAGAAGCAATGCGCAAGTGGGACCAAAGCCTAATGATGGTACATAGTCAGTATCACATATAAACATTTACATTCAGGTACCTTATAGATGATGTTGTCTCTGAGTCATTTCTTTCTATTCTTTATCTTGTCCTGAGCCATGATGACTTTTCACATTTACATTTTGTCTCTGCAGATTTCCATCTTCTCCATTCTTCTGCAGCACATCCCAACACTATGCCCCTAAAAATAGCAGAATGATTATAATACTCCTATTTAAAAACTATCTGCCCTACGCTGTGCCCCAGAATAAATAATGGCCCCTCACTGTGTTCTCTGCACAAAATTTGATCCACACAGTGTCAATCTTATGCTACATGCCCAACATACTATCCTCTCCTTTCCATACTAAGCTCACTCTTCACACTGTCCTTTAAACTGTGTCCCCCTATACTGCCCAGTCTTTATACTGTGCACTCTCATCACACCTCCTCTTCACTATGGCCTCACACTATCCCCTGATACAACCCCCTCCCCATACCGCCCCACCCGCCATTACCCAGTCTCTATTCTGTCCCCCCTTTCATTTTTCTTATCCCTTACTGTCTCCTCACTACCTCCTGTGTGTCCATATACTTTTCCCCCTCACTCCCCATACCATGTCGCTCTTTATTCCTCTTTCCCGTTTGCTCCCCATTCCCCCCAATCGCTCCAAATACGATGTCTGTACACATTGCCCCTCACCATCGCTCCCTATACTATGCCTGTATACATCACCTCTCACTCTCTCTACCCCCATATATCACCCCTGTCATGATGTATTTTACCTTCTCACTGTATTTGCTGTAATACTATGTCTTGGGATGTAAGTAACCATACCTTCCCCCATCTCCTGTGTCTCTGGGCCCATAATGCAATTATCTCTTGTCCACACAGCCAGGGGAACTTCTCATTGTTTCGTAAGCAGTGGATAACGCCAACTACACAAACCTGTAGACATCTCGGAGCCAACCTTCTAGAATCTTCTAGTGGGCCCAACCATTGCATAGACCCCTACCCTTGAGGGGCGGGCCCACGAGCTCAGACAATTCACTCCTGTTTCTAAATGCAGTTGGGAGCTGAGTTTTGAAGAGGAAGGGAGCGAGATCTGAATCTGCGGACAGATCTCGACGTCCAGTGGATTGTGTGGGATTTCTGGGACTCTGAAGAGAACTATTTCGTCGTGATCTGGCACTTTGGATTATCGGGAGGTGCCCCCGAATCTGTTTTATTTGGACTTGTCGTGTGCTGTTCCTGTATTCCTGTTAGTAAACCTGTTGGATCATCCTCGGCCTGTTGTCTCTCTTTGCTCTGATGTACACCCCGTCACAAACTGGTGGCAGCGGCGGGATCAGAGCAGAAGAAATGGAGGACAACGGCCAATCAACGTCTGAAACCAGAACCTCAGGATAGAGGAACTGGACTGTGGTGAGCCTACAAACAAAGGCCCGTGAATTAGGTGTCGGCTACAAAGGACTCTCTAAGGAGCAACTAATTGAGGCATTGGAAAATGCTTGCCTGCAAGATGGCACCGAGGAACAATTTCCACAGCAAGGGGAGCAAAGACGGGAGCCGGAGGTAAATACCCAAAAAAGTCAATGGGTTGTGTGGTACGAGGAGGAGATGGCCTTGCTGGGAGAGGAGACCACCATAGAATATAAGATGGAGGTCATGCGTGGAGCTAAAGAGAAGGAGCGCAGGGTGGAGGAGATGGCACTGCTGGATAAGCAGCTCGCTGTGGAAGCCGCGAGAGGTTCCAGACAGACTTTAACCCCAGCACCCATCATGAGGGAACTTCCCAGGGTGTCCTGCAAAGACTTCAAGCAGTTTAATGAGGCTGCTGGTGACATTGAGGGCTTCTTCCAGGACTTTGAGCATCAGTGTCGATTAATGGAAGTCCCAGAAAGGGAGCGCGTCCAGCATCTGGTTGGGCTCTTAGAGGGTGGAGCTGCTGCAGCCTATAGAGCTATGGACCCTCGGTGGAACTGTGAGTATGCGGATATTAAACAAACTATTCTAGAACATTATGCTGTAACGCCAGACACTTACAGGACTCAGTTCCGTACTTTAGCATGTGATGAGGAAGTGTCCTTCAAGATGTATGCCCACAAACTCAAACATCTGTGGCATCGTTGGCTGGAGGCAGAGGAGGCCTTAACCTTGGAGACCGTCCTCCAGGTCCTCCTAAAAGAGCAGTTTTACTTCAAGTGCCCCGCTGAGATCCGGGAATGGGTGCGTGAAAGGAGACCAGCCACTGTGGAGGAAGCTGCAGCTCTAGCTGATGAGGCTCTCACCATCAAGCCTCAGTGGAAAAAACTACTACCCAGTGAGAAAAAAACCACCAACCCCCCAACGCTGGCGGCCCCTGGTCCTTCTGGCCCCAATGTTCACCATCACCCTAGACCGTCAACTCATGGGCACCTCCGTGTGACTGTGCCTCGCATTATTCATGCTCCACCTTTGGGAATACGACGTGGAGGAAGAATCCCAGAGCGCAGATGTTATGGGTGTGGGCAGCCTGGGCACATGCAATTCCAATGTCCAGGTGTTCGGAGACAGAACAGCTACATACCACCTTTGCCTGTTCATTATCTACAGACACCTTCACCAGGAGAAGAGCTGGATTCTGTGCCTGATGACTTGCCAAGTGACTCAGATATCCTGGCTCCCCTACCCGGAGTCTATGGGGTGCAAGCTCCAGCCACCTGTTCTTCTGATCTTCAGAACAAACATCTACAGGAGTTCGTGCTGGATGGCCAAAAAGTTGTTGGCTTCTGTGACACTGGGGCTTTCCTCACCATAGCCGATCCCCGAGTAATTCAACCACAAGCAATTCAAAAGGGACCAGGAATTGCCATTGAACTGGCGGGAGGTACCCAGAGATATATTCCAAGAGCGAGTGTGACCCTGGATTATGGCTTTGGGGCAAAACAATGTGTGGTCGGTGTGATGAGCGGCCTCCCTGCAGACGTTCTTCTAGGAAATGATGTGGGGAATCTTCATTGCCACTTTGTCGGTGCGGTAACCAGAAGTCAAGCCAAGAGAGCAGCCCATGTGGACGTGTACAACCCATCCATGGAAATGAGGCCACCAGAACTGCCATTACAGCCGGTGAGTGATTCTTCTTGTGGGGATAATATGAATGTTACTTGGGATAAAGTTCAGTTTAGACAAGAAGTAGAGACTGACCCCACCCTTGCTAGTTTTATAGCCCGAGCTGAAATAGGGCAGCTAGGGGAGAACGGAGAAAGAATTATCAGAGAAAATGGACTTCTGTATCGGGTTGCCAATGCCGACTCCCCAGATAAGCCCTGGACTTATAGCAAACAGCTGATTGCTCCTCAGAAGTACAGAATTCCCCTATTACACCTGGCTCATGACATTCCTACGGCTGGCTATCAAGGCAAAACCCGCACCGAGAGACGATTGACTCAAACTTTTTATTGGCCGGGGATTTCCCAAGCAGTGGCGCATTTCTGCCGAACTTGTGACATATGTCAGCGTAGAGGGCGACCCGGAGATCACCCAAAGGCACCCCTGCAATCGCTCCCTATAATAGAAGAACCCTTTCAAAGAGTAGCTGTTGATATCATTGGACCTCTGGCTAAACCAAGTAAATCTGGAAAGCAGTACATTCTCACTGTTGTGGACTATGCCACCCGATATCCAGAAGCCGTGGCCTTGTCAAGTATCTCTGCAGCCAAGGTGGCCGAGGCCTTGGTTATTATTTTTACCAGAGTAGGATTCCCCAGTGAGATCTTGTCGGACCAAGGCTCCCAGTTTATGTCAGAGTTGGTCCAGTGTCTGTGGCGCACCTGTGGAGTACGAGCGATCCGAACGACCCCGTATCATCCCCAAACAAATGGACTTTGTGAACGATTCAACGGCACTCTGAAGAATATGCTGAGGGCCTTCACGGACCGAGATTCAGACTGGGAGAAGTACCTACCCCATCTCTTGTTTGCCTATCGTGAAGTTCCCCAGGAGTCCACTGGGTTCTCCCCCTTTGAACTACTCTATGGAAGAAAGGTCCGAGGACCCTTAACCCTGCTCAAGGAATACTGGGAGGGGCAAGTTGAAGATACAGGAACCCCTGTTGTCCCTTATGTCCTAAAGCTGCGAGAAACCCTGGCCCAACTTGCTAGTTTTGCCCAGAGTCATTTGCGTATGGCTCAAACCAGACAGAAGACATGGTATGACCGTAAAGCACGCTATCGGGAGTTTGTAGAAGGACAACAAGTCTTAATGATTGTTCCCCATCGGCAGAATAAACTGCAGACCACATGGGAGGGTCCCTTCCGGGTTCTCAGAAAACTGAATGATACCAATTACCTTCTTGCTTTAGATGATCAGGGGCTAAGGCAAAAGACTGTCCATGTGAATATGATTAAGGAGTACCATGACTGGAACATTCCAATGATAACAAGCTGTCGGTTGGCTTCAGAAGATGGTCAAGAGGATGAGGACTCTCTACCTGATCTCGGGGAAGCACCGAGAGCCCCATCCACTGTGGAACAGGTTCCCCTGGGAGATTACCTGGACTCCTTACAGAAAATCCAGATGCTGGAAGTGCTTCAACATAGATGGGCTGCTTTCTGATCCCAACCAGGTCGAACCACCATCACCCAACATCATGTGGACACTCAGGGCATCCGTCCCATATAACTGGCTCCTTACCGGGTACCTGAATCAGTTTGAAACACCATGCAGCACGAACTGGAGGAGATGTTACAGCTTGGGGTAATCCAGGCCTCCCATAGCCCTTGGGCCTCCCCTGTGGTGTTAGTACCCAAGAAGGATTGGAGTACTCGATTTTGTGTGGACTATCGGCGACTAAACGACCATACCATCAGCGATCCTTACCCAATGCCTCGTATTGACGAACTTCTAGACCGACTGGCTGGGTCCCGATATGTCACTACCTTGGATCTCAGTAAGGAATACTGGCAGATCCCTCTAACGGATGAAGGGAGAGAACGGTCCGCTTTTATAACCCCCTTTCGTCTGTATGAATTTCTAAGCATGCCTTTTGGAATGAAAAATGCCCCGGCCACCTTCCAGAGAATGGTGGATCAGATCCTCCGGGGATGTGGTGACTTTGCTTGTGCCTACTTCGATGATATCGCCGTCTTCAGCCACACATGGGAGGAACATCTGAATCAAGTAGCCATTATTTTGGACCTGATTCTTGCAGCCGGCCTAACTATTCGACCCGATAAATGCCAATTGGGGATGGGGGATGTCCAGTACCTAGGGCATAGAGTGGGAGGAGGGAAGCTCCGTCCTGAGCCTGCCAAAATCCAGGCTATTAGAGACTGGCCTGTACCCCAAACTAAGAAACAAGTTATGGCTTTTCTGGGCACTGCCAGTTATTACCGAAAATTTGTTTCTCATTTCAGTACTGTGGCCAAGCCTCTTACCGACCTGACCAAGAAAACAATGCCCCGGCTGGTGATCTGGACTCCAGCCTGTGATGAGGCTTTTAACCGGCTGAAGGACGCTCTGGTCTGCGATCCTGTCCTGGCTGCTCCAGACTACAAGCGGAGATTTATTGTGCAAACGGACGCCTCTGCTTATGGACTGGGAGCTGTCCTCAGCCAGGTGAATGTAGCTGGGGGCGAACACCCCATTGCCTACCTCAGCAGGAAACTGCTGGACCGAGAAGTGGCCTATGCAACTGTTGAAAAAGAATGTCTGGCTGTAGTGTGGGCCCTTAAGAAACTACGGCCGTATCTGTATGGACGGGAATTCACTGTGGTTACTGATCACAATCCCCTCACCTGGCTGAACAGAGTCTCTGGGGACAATGGACGATTACTGCGATGGAGCCTGGCTCTGCAGCCCTATAACTTTACCATACAATATAGAAGGGTGTTAGGGCCAGGTGGACGGGCAGACCCAGGAGGTGGATCCACTGGGCCGAACTCCTTGATGATGGTAAGGGGTCCGGTAGCTGGAGCACTACAGGTAGCAAGACAGTCCGTGCACAAGAGTAGAATGGAGAAGTCCCTGGGACCACGGAGTCACTGATGGTAGTCCGGGTGACGGAGCTCAGGTTCGGAAGCCGAGATGTTGTCAGGCGGAGTCCGGAACCGATGGAGCGAGATGACGGGTCACTGCAGGGATCAGAGATGGTACGGACTGTCAGGATGGCAGATAGGCAGCGTTCGGGGTTCGGGATTCGGCAGGACCGGATGGCAAGGCAGGATCGGCTCTAGAAGAGAGAGAGGTGAGTATCTCACAGGAACACAAGGAGACCTGACTCCTAGCTTGGGAAACACGAAGAACAGGCCCCGCCCACTTGGACACTAAACCCCTTTATACCCTGTACCTGTGTGCTTCATTTCCTGTCAGTGGACGCTGGCCCTTTAAGAAAGGGTCAATGATCGCGCGCGCGCCCTAATGCGCATGTGCGAGTCCCGGGTGCCAGAAGCCAGAGCAGGAAGCGGTGAGGAGGAAGCAGCAGAGCCGGGCTGGGACTGAGAAGCCGACGGGCGCCGGGAGCGGGGAACAGGACGCCTGGGAAGCGCAGGCAATGGAGGCTGGAGACCGGGGAGCGGCGGAGACCGGACAGAAGAACCGGGGAGCGACGCAGGGAAGCCGGGGAGCGTGGCAGGTGAGCCGGGGAGCAGAGCAGGGGACCTGGGGAGCATGACAGTACCCCCCCACGTCCCCCTCCCCGCAACTGGGACAGGAAGGCACGGATCAGAGGAGTGCCCACATTCTCCTGGGGCTCCCAGGACCTATCCTCAGGACCATACCCTGCCCAGTCCACCAGGAAGAACTGTCGACTCCGTACGGTTTTCATGGCCATGATATCCCTTACCGCATAGATGTCGTCATCGGCAATAGGAGGAGGAGCCGAACTGGCAGCAGCGGAGAAGGGACCAAGGACAACCGGCTTGAGCAGGGAGACGTGGAAGGAGTTGGGTATCCTCATCGTGGCCGGGAGCTGTAGCTTGTAGGAAACCTCATTGATCTTGCTGAGGACTTTAAACGGCCCGATGTAGCGAGGTCCCAGCTTGTAGGATGGTAGCTTCAATCGGACGTACTTGGAAGCAAGCCAGACGAGATCTCCAGGAGAGAAACACGGAGGGTCCAGACGTC
Source organism: Anomaloglossus baeobatrachus (assembly GCF_048569485.1). Lineage (NCBI taxonomy): Eukaryota > Metazoa > Chordata > Amphibia > Anura > Aromobatidae > Anomaloglossus > Anomaloglossus baeobatrachus. Next base: position 398,981,463 of record NC_134354.1, on the reverse strand, counting down.
TCTTGTCTGCGTGTCTCTTCATCCGCAGGGAGGCACGTGCAAGGGACGCCTTAACAGAGTCCCAAATGGTTGTAAAGTCACGGGCTACAGCATCAGCAGCAGGGACATCCGAGGAAGAGGATACAGGCAATGGGATGGAAGGCTGAAGTCCGTAAACGACATGGAAGGGAGAGCTGGAGGAGGACTCACTGACGTGGTGGTTATGGGAGAATTCAGCCCAAGGAAGAAGCGTGGACCAGTCGTCATGATGGCCGTTGACGTAGTGACGTAAGAAGGAGGTCAAGATCTGGTTGACCCGTTCCACTTGGCCGTTCGACTGAGGATGGTAGGCTGAAGAAAAGTCCAGAGTCACTCCCAGATGTTTGCAGAGAGCCCTCCAGAAGCGGGAGGTGAACTGAGTTCCTCTGTCAGACACAATGTGTGATGGAAAGCCATGCAAGCGGAAGATATGATGTATATAGGCGTCAGCGAGTTCCTGGGCAGAGGGCAGTCCAGCCATAGGGACGAAATGAGCCATTTTAGAGAACCGATCCACCACGACCCATATGACTGTGTGTCCGGAGGACAATGGCAAGTCCGTAATAAAGTCCATCGCAATGTGTTGCCATGGAACTGAGGGTATAGGCAGAGGCAGAAGACGGCCATATGGCAGGTGTTTGGGCGTCTTGTTCCTGGCACAAGAGGAGCAGGCAGAGACAAAAGAAGCGACGTCCGTGCGAAGGGATGGCCACCAGTAATGACGTACAATCGCACTCCATGTTCTCTTCTGACCAGCATGACCGGCTGTTTTCGAGGCATGGCCCCAGTGTAACACTTTTTGCCTGTCAGTCTCAGAGACATAGGTCTTCCCGGGCGGTATCTGGGCCAGGGTGACAGGGGCCACCGGAATGATTTTCCTAGGATAGATGATGGGTTGGGATGTCTCCTCCTCCTGCTCCATGGGCATGAAAGACCTGGACAAGGCATCAGCGCGTACATTCTTGTCCGCGGGTCGGAAATGGAGCTGGAAATCGAATCTGGCAAAGAACAAGGACCACCTGGCTTGCCGTGGGTTCAGTCGCTGAGCAGACCGCAGGTATTCCAGGTTCTTGTGGTCCGTGTAATTAATAACAGGGTACACTGCTCCTTCCAGAAGGTAGCGCCATTCCTCCAGAGCCAGTTTGACTGCCAATAGCTCTCGGTCACCGATGGTGTAGTTGCGTTCAGGCGCTGAGAAGCTCTTGGAGAAGAAACCGCAAGTCACCATCTTCCCGGAGGAGGACTTCTGCATGAGCACTGCTCCGGCTCCCGAGGAGGAGGCATCCACCTCCAAGGTGAACTGTCGGTTTAACTCCGGACGGTGGAGTACAGGAGAGGAGGCAAATGCCCGCTTCAGAGAGCCAAACGCGGCGTCGGCCGCAGGTGACCAGTCCTTTGGATTAGCCCCCTTCTTGGTCAAGGCGGAGAGAGGAGCAGTCAGAGCAGAGAAGTGAGGGATGAACTGGCGGTAATAGTTGGCGAATCCCAGAAAGCGTTGGATTGCCTTCAGTCCAGAAGGAGGAGGCCAGTTGAGAATGGAGGAGACCTTCTTTGGATCCATCTGCAGTCCGGTATCGGAGATGATGTAACCCAGGAAGGGGAGAGAAGACTGCTCAAAGACACACTTCTCGTACTTGGCGTACAGATGATTCTCTCTCAGTCTTTGTAGAACCAGCTGCACGTTCTCTCTGTGGGTCTGGAGGTCCGGAGAGAAGACAAGGATATCATCCAGATACACCACCACACAGACGTAGAGAAGGTCCCGGAAAACGTCGTTCACCAATTCTTGAAAGACTGCTGGTGCGTTACACAGGCCGAAGGGCATCACACAGTATTCATAGTGCCCATCGCGAGTATTGAACGCGGTCTTCCATTCGTCCCCAGAGCGGATGCGGACCAGGTTGTAGGCACCCCGAAGATCCAACTTGGTGAACACACGAGCTCCTCTAAGCCGGTCAAACAATTCGGGGATGAGCGGCAGGGGGTACTTGTTCTTCGCGGTGATTTGGTTCAATCCCCGGTAGTCTATGCATGGGCGTAAGTCGCCTTCTTTCTTCTTAACGAAGAAGAAGCCTGCTCCAGCAGGAGAGGAGGATCTCCGAATGAATCCCCTTGCCAGGCTCTCTGTGATGTAAGTAGACATGGCCCTTGTTTCGGCTGGAGACAGTGGATATATCCGTCCTCGAGGTGGTGTAGTTCCCGGGAGCAGGTCGATGGCACAATCGTAAGGACGATGTGGCGGAAGTACCTCTGACTCCTTTTTATCAAAGACGTCCGCGAAGGACCAATAGGCCGAGGGCAGTCCTGGTAGGGACTCTGGAACCGGAGGTCGTCGGATGGGTTGTATGGTCTTCAAACAGTTCTCATGGCAAGAAGAGCCCCATCGGGTGATTTCACCAGTGCCCCAGCTGACTGATGGTTCGTGTGTCCGTAACCAGGGAAGTCCCAGCAGGATTTGATGGGACATGTGTGGAAGCACGTAGAGAGCGATGTTCTCGGTGTGCAGGGCACCGATACGCAGTTCGACCGGCCTGGTGATCCAGGAGATGGTGTCAGAGAGGGGTCTCCCATCCACAGAGGCAATCACGAGGGGTTTGTCGAGTGGAGTAACAGGCACCTGGTACTTGTCCACCGCGGCCTGCTGGATGAAATTGCCTGCTGCCCCAGAATCGAGGTACGCCTCAGCCGTGAACCGCGTCTCTCCCGTTGTCACTTGCACAGTCCACGTAACCGGGTCTGAGAGAGTCCCAGCACCTAGGGTGGCCTCTCCTACCAACCCTAGGCTTTGGAGTTTCCCGGCCTCTCTAGACAGGAGCGTAGCAGGTGTGTGCCCTCTCCGCAGTAGAAGCAGAGGCCCTTGGCGAGCCGCTCTGCTCGACGTTGTTCAGACTGCCGCACACGGTCGATCTGCATGGGCTCGTGGACGGAGACACCAGATGCCGTTGACTGAAGTACGGCGGGCTTCTGCGGAGGAGAGGAATGCCGTACCGGACGTATCTCACGGGACACCTCTTTGGATCGCTCCTGAAAGCGAATGTCCACTCGAGTCGCTAGGGTAATCAGGGCATCCAGGGTGGACGGTACATCACGACCAGCCAGCTCATCTTTAATTCGACCCGAGAGTCCTTCCCAGAAGGCGGCGGTTAGGGCCTCGTTGTTCCACCCGAGTTCCGAAGCCAAGGTGCGAAAACGGATGGCGTATTGACCCACCGTCAGAGTCCCCTGACGTAACCGGAGAAGAGATGAGGCAGACGCGGAGGCGCGTCCGGGCTCGTCAAAGGTGCCACGAAATGCCTGCAGGAACTCCTGGATGTTCGTGGTCAGAGGATCCTCCCTTTCCCACAAGGGGTTCATCCACGCCAGTGCCTCACCCTCTAGATGGGACAAGATGAAGGCGACCTTGGCTTGGTCGGAGGCAAACAAATGCGGCAGCTGCGTGAAATGGAGGGAGCATTGGTTTATGAATCCCCTGCAGGTCTTGGGATCTCCGGCGTACCGGGGTGGTGAGGCCAAACGAAGTCTGGAAGCATCCGAAGAGGCTGCCACGGGAGCTGGAGCCGTGGATTGTCTAGTGGAAGCCCGAGATGCTGAAGATGTAACTGACGCTTGTAGCGTGTTCAGGCGGGCGTCCACAGAAGACATGAATTGCAGCATGCGGGTCTGAGTCTCACGCTGGCGGGTGAGTTCCTCCTGCAAGGCTGCTAGTGCTTCAGCGGGATCCATGGCCTGTTCTTACTGTTAGGGCCAGGTGGACGGGCAGACCCAGGAGGTGGATCCACTGGGCCGAACTCCTTGATGATGGTAAGGGGTCCGGTAGCTGGAGCACTACAGGTAGCAAGACAGTCCGTGCACAAGAGTAGAATGGAGAAGTCCCTGGGACCACGGAGTCACTGATGGTAGTCCGGGTGACGGAGCTCAGGTTCGGAAGCCGAGATGTTGTCAGGCGGAGTCCGGAACCGATGGAGCGAGATGACGGGTCACTGCAGGGATCAGAGATGGTACGGACTGTCAGGATGGCAGATAGGCAGCGTTCGGGGTTCGGGATTCGGCAGGACCGGATGGCAAGGCAGGATCGGCTCTAGAAGAGAGAGAGGTGAGTATCTCACAGGAACACAAGGAGACCTGACTCCTAGCTTGGGAAACACGAAGAACAGGCCCCGCCCACTTGGACACTAAACCCCTTTATACCCTGTACCTGTGTGCTTCATTTCCTGTCAGTGGACGCTGGCCCTTTAAGAAAGGGTCAATGATCGCGCGCGCGCCCTAATGCGCATGCGCGAGTCCCGGGTGCCAGAAGCCAGAGCAGGAAGCGGTGAGGAGGAAGCAGCAGAGCCGGGCTGGGGCTGAGAAGCCGACGGGCGCCGGGAGCGGGGAACAGGACGCCTGGGAAGCGCAGGCAATGGAGGCTGGAGACCGGGGCGCGGCGGAGACCGGACAGAAGAACCGGGGAGCGACGCAGGGAAGCCGGGGAGCGTGGCAGGTGAGCCGGGGAGCAGAGCAGGGGACCCGGGGAGCGTGACAGTACCCCCCCCCCACGGCCCCCCTCCCCGCAACCGGGACAGGAAGGCACGGATCAGAGGAGTGCCCACATTATCCCGGGGCTCCCAGGACCTATCCTCAGGACCATACCCTGCCCAGTCCACCAGGAAGAACTGTCGACTCCGTACGGTTTTCATGGCCATGATATCCCTTACCGCATAGATGTCGTCATCGGCAATAGGAGGAGGAGCCGAACTGGCAGCAGCGGAGAAGGGACCAAGGACAACCGGCTTGAGCAGGGAGACGTGGAAGGAGTTGGGTATCCTCATCGTGGCCGGGAGCTGTAGCTTGTAGGAAACCTCATTGATCTTGCTGAGGACTTTAAACGGCCCGATGTAGCGAGGTCCCAGCTTGTAGGATGGTAGCTTCAATCGGACGTACTTGGAAGCAAGCCAGACGAGATCTCCAGGAGAGAAACACGGAGGGTCCAGACGTCTCTTGTCTGCGTGTCTCCTCATCCGCAGGGAGGCACGTGCAAGGGACGCCTTAACAGAGTCCCAAATGGTTGTAAAGTCATGGGCTACAGCATCAGCAGCAGGGACATCCGAGGAAGAGGATACAGGCAATGGGATGGAAGGCTGAAGTCCGTAAACGACATGGAAGGGAGAGCTGGAGGAGGACTCACTGACGTGGTGGTTATGGGAGAATTCAGCCCAAGGAAGAAGCGTGGACCAGTCGTCATGATGGCCGTTGACGTAGTGACGTAAGAAGGAGGTCAAGATCTGGTTGACCCGTTCCACTTGGCCGTTCGACTGAGGATGGTAGGCTGAAGAAAAGTCCAGAGTCACTCCCAGATGTTTGCAGAGAGCCCTCCAGAAGCGGGAGGTGAACTGAGTTCCTCTGTCAGACACAATGTGTGATGGAAAGCCATGCAAGCGGAAGATATGATGTATATAGGCGTCAGCGAGTTCCTGGGCAGAGGGCAGTCCAGCCATAGGGACGAAATGAGCCATTTTAGAGAACCGATCCACCACGACCCATATGACTGTGTGTCCGGAGGACAATGGCAAGTCCGTAATAAAGTCCATCGCAATGTGTTGCCACGGAACTGAGGGTATAGGCAGAGGCAGAAGACGGCCATATGGCAGGTGTTTGGGCGTCTTGTTCCTGGCACAAGAGGAGCAGGCAGAGACAAAAGAAGCGACGTCCGTGCGAAGGGATGGCCACCAGTAATGACGTACAATCGCACTCCATGTTCTCTTCTGACCAGCATGACCGGCTGTTTTCGAGGCATGGCCCCAGTGTAACACTTTTTGCCTGTCAGTCTCAGAGACATAGGTCTTCCCGGGCGGTATCTGGGCCAGGGTGACAGGGGCCACCGGAATGATTTTCCTAGGATAGATGATGGGTTGGGATGTCTCCTCCTCCTGCTCCATGGGCATGAAAGACCTGGACAAGGCATCAGCGCGTACATTCTTGTCCGCGGGTCGGAAATGGAGCTGGAAATCGAATCTGGCAAAGAACAAGGACCACCTGGCTTGCCGTGGGTTCAGTCGCTGAGCAGACCGCAGGTATTCCAGGTTCTTGTGGTCCGTGTAATTAATAACGGGGTACACTGCTCCTTCCAGAAGGTAGCGCCATTCCTCCAGAGCCAGTTTGACTGCCAATAGCTCTCGGTCACCGATGGTGTAGTTGCGTTCAGGCGCTGAGAAGCTCTTGGAGAAGAAACCGCAAGTCACCATCTTCCCGGAGGAGGACTTCTGCATGAGCACTGCTCCGGCTCCCGAGGAGGAGGCATCCACCTCCAAGGTGAACTGTCGGTTTAACTCCGGACGGTGGAGTACAGGAGAGGAGGCAAATGCCCGCTTCAGAGAGCCAAACGCGGCGTCGGCCGCAGGTGACCAGTCCTTTGGATTAGCCCCCTTCTTGGTCAAGGCGGAGAGAGGAGCAGTCAGAGCAGAGAAGTGAGGGATGAACTGGCGGTAATAGTTGGCGAATCCCAGAAAGCGTTGGATTGCCTTCAGTCCAGAAGGAGGAGGCCAGTTGAGAATGGAGGAGACCTTCTTTGGATCCATCTGCAGTCCGGTATCGGAGATGATGTAACCCAGGAAGGGGAGAGAAGACTGCTCAAAGACACACTTCTCGTACTTGGCGTACAGACGATTCTCTCTCAGTCTTTGTAGAACCAGCTGCACGTTCTCTCTGTGGGTCTGGAGGTCCGGAGAGAAGACAAGGATATCATCCAGATACACCACCACACAGACGTAGAGAAGGTCCCGGAAAACGTCGTTCACCAATTCTTGAAAGACTGCTGGTGCGTTACACAGGCCGAAGGGCATCACACAGTATTCATAGTGCCCATCGCGAGTATTGAACGCGGTCTTCCATTCGTCCCCAGAGCGGATGCGGACCAGGTTGTAGGCACCCCGAAGATCCAACTTGGTGAACACACGAGCTCCTCTAAGCCGGTCAAACAATTCGGGGATGAGCGGCAGGGGGTACTTGTTCTTCGCGGTGATTTGGTTCAATCCCCGGTAGTCTATGCATGGGCGTAAGTCGCCTTCTTTCTTCTTAACGAAGAAGAAGCCTGCTCCAGCAGGAGAGGAGGATCTCCGAATGAATCCCCTTGCCAGGCTCTCTGTGATGTAAGTAGACATGGCCCTTGTTTCGGCTGGAGACAGTGGATATATCCGTCCTCGAGGTGGTGTAGTTCCCGGGAGCAGGTCGATGGCACAATCGTAAGGACGATGTGGCGGAAGTACCTCTGACTCCTTTTTATCAAAGACGTCCGCGAAGGACCAATAGGCCGAGGGCAGTCCTGGTAGGGACTCTGGAACCGGAGGTCGTCGGATGGGTTGTATGGTCTTCAAACAGTTCTCATGGCAAGAAGAGCCCCATCGGGTGATTTCACCAGTGCCCCAGCTGACTGATGGTTCGTGTGTCCGTAACCAGGGAAGTCCCAGCAGGATTTGATGGGACATGTGTGGAAGCACGTAGAGAGCGATGTTCTCGGTGTGCAGGGCACCGATACGCAGTTCGACCGGCCTGGTGATCCAGGAGATGGTGTCAGAGAGGGGTCTCCCATCCACAGAGGCAATCACGAGGGGTTTGTCGAGTGGAGTAACAGGCACCTGGTACTTGTCCACCGCGGCCTGCTGGATGAAATTGCCTGCTGCCCCAGAATCGAGGTACGCCTCAGCCGTGAACCGCATCTCTCCCGTTGTCACTTGCACAGTCCACGTAACCGGGTCTGAGAGAGTCCCAGCACCTAGGGTGGCCTCTCCTACCAACCCTAGGCTTTGGAGTTTCCCGGCCTCTCTGGACAGGAGCGTAGCAGGTGTGTGCCCTCTCCGCAGTAGAAGCAGAGGCCCTTGGCGAGCCGCTCTGCTCGACGTTGTTCAGACTGCCGCACACGGTCGATCTGCATGGGCTCGTGGACGGAGACACCAGATGCCGTTGACTGAAGTACGGCGGGCTTCTGCGGAGGAGAGGAATGCCGTACCGGACGTATCTCACGGGACACCTCTTTGGATCGCTCCTGAAAGCGAATGTCCACTCGAGTCGCTAGGGTAATCAGGGCATCCAGGGTGGACGGTACGTCACGACCAGCCAGCTCATCTTTAATTCGACCCGAGAGTCCTTCCCAGAAGGCGGCGGTTAGGGCCTCGTTGTTCCACCCGAGTTCCGAAGCCAAGGTGCGAAAACGGATGGCGTATTGACCCACCGTCAGAGACCCCTGACGTAACCGGAGAAGAGATGAGGCAGACGCGGAGGCGCGTCCGGGCTCGTCAAAGGTGCCACGAAATGCCTGCAGGAACTCCTGGATGTTCGTGGTCACAGGATCCTCCCTTTCCCACAAGGGGTTCATCCACGCCAGTGCCTCACCCTCTTGATGGGACAAGATGAAGGCGACCTTGGCTTGGTCGGAGGCAAACAAATGCGGCAGCTGCGTGAAATGGAGGGAGCATTGGTTTATGAATCCCCTGCAGGTCTTGGGATCTCCGGCGTACCAGGGTGGGGAGGCCAAACGAAGTCTGGAAGCATCCGAAGAGGCTGCCACGGGAGCTGGAGCCGTGGATTGTCTAGTGGAAGCCCGAGATGCTGAAGATGTAACTGACGCTTGTAGCGTGTTCAGGCGGGCGTCCACAGAAGACATGAATTGCAGCATGCGGGTCTGAGTCTCACGCTGGCGGGTGAGTTCCTCCTGCAAGGCTGCTAGTGCTTCAGCGGGATCCATGGCCTGTTCTTACTGTTAGGGCCAGGTGGACGGGCAGACCCAGGAGGTGGATCCACTGGGCCGAACTCCTTGATGATGGTAAGGGGTCCGGTAGCTGGAGCACTACAGGTAGCAAGACAGTCCGTGCACAAGAGTAGAATGGAGAAGTCCCTGGGACCACGGAGTCACTGATGGTAGTCCGGGTGACGGAGCTCAGGTTCGGAAGCCGAGATGTTGTCAGGCGGAGTCCGGAACCGATGGAGCGAGATGACGGGTCACCGCAGGGATCAGAGATGGTACGGACTGTCAGGATGGCAGATAGGCAGCGTTCGGGGTTCGGGATTCGGCAGGACCGGATGGCAAGGCAGGATCGGCTCTAGAAGAGAGAGAGGTGAGTATCTCACAGGAACACAAGGAGACCTGACTCCTAGCTTGGGAAACACGAAGAACAGGCCCCGCCCACTTGGACACTAAACCCCTTTATACCCTGTACCTGTGTGCTTCATTTCCTGTCAGTGGACGCTGGCCCTTTAAGAAAGGTTAAATGACCGCGCGCACGCCCTAATGCGCATGCGCGAGTCCCGGGTGCCAGAAGCCAGAGCAGGAAGCGGTGAGGAGGAAGCAGCAGAGCCGGGCTGGGGCTGAGAAGCCGACGGGCGCCGGGAGCGGGGACCAGGACGCCTGGGAAGCGCAGGCAATGGAGGCTGGAGACCGGGGAGCGGCGGAGACCGGACAGAAGAACCGGGGAGCGACGCAGGGAAGCCGGGGAGCGTGGCAGGTGAGCCGGGGAGCAGAGCAGGGGACCCGGGGAGCGTGACAAAGGGGCAGCCAACACCAAAATGCAGATGGACTGTCCAGGTAAGAGGAGCCTTGAGTCCTGTCAGCCATGCCTGCGTGTACTTAACCAGCGACCTGTAGAGGTCCCTAGTACGTACACAAGTTGGGAGGGGAAGGAATTGTCATGATGTATTTTACCTTCTCACTGTATTTGCTGTAATACTATGTCTTGGGATGTAAGTAACCATACCTTCCCCCATCTCCTGTGTTTCTGGGCCCATAATGCAATTATCTCTTGTCCACACAGCCAGGGGAACTTCTCATTGTTTCGTAAGCAGTGGATAACGCCAACTACACAAACCTGTAGACATCTCGGAGCCAACCTTCTAGAACCTTCTAGTGGGCCCAACCATTGCATAGACCCCTACCCTTGAGGGGCGGGCCCACGAGTTCAGACAATTCACTCCTGTTTCTAAATGCAGTTGGGAGCTGAGTTTTGAAGAGGAAGGGAGCGAGATCTGAATCTGCGGACAGATCTCGCCGTCCAGTGGATTGTGTGGGATTTCTGGGACTCTGAAGAGGACTATTTCGTCGTGATCTGGCACTTTGGATTATCGGGAGGTGCCCCCGAATCTGTTTTATTTGGACTTGTCGTGTGCTGTTCCTGTATTCCTGTTAGTAAACCTGTTGGATCATCCTCGGCCTGTTGTCTCTCTTTGCTCTGATGTACACCCCGTCACAACCCCTCACCCCCACTCCATATACTATGTCTGTATACATCACCCCTCACCCTCTCTCCCTATACTATGTCTGTATACATCATCACCCCTCGCCCTCTCTCCCTATAGTATGTCTGCATACATCACTCCTCACCCTTTCTCTCTATACTATGTCTGTATCACTCCTCACCCTCTCACCTTATACTGTCTGTATACATCACCCCGCACCCTCTCTCCCTATACTATGTCTGTATACATCACCCCTCATCCTATCTCTCCCCATACTGTGTCCAAAGATACTTCCCTTTCCTCATTCTTTCTTCCCACCATACAGTGTCCACAGATAGTTCTCTTTCCCGACCCTCTCTCCCCCATACTGTGTATATAGATACTGCTCTCTCCCCATCCTCTGTCCCCCCATAGTGTGTCCAAGGATAGTTCCCTTTCCCCACCCTCTCTTCTCCATACTGTGTATACAGGTACTGCCCTCTCCCCACCCTCTGTCCCCCATACTGTGTCCACAGATAGTCCCCTTTCCCCACCCTCTCTCCCCCATACTGTGTCTATAGATACTGCCCCCTCCCCACCTTCATTCCCCCCATACTGTGTCCACCACAGATAGTTCCCTTTCCCCACCCTCTCTCCCCCATACTGTCTATAGATTCTACCCCCTCCCCACCCTCTGTCCCCCCATAGTATGTTCACAGATAGTTCCCTCACCCACCCTCTCGCCCCCCATTCTGTGTCCATACATACTTCCCTCCTCACCCCATAATGTTCCTCTTCAGAGTCACTGTCTTCAGCTCACACTGGAGCACTTATCAGTGCTCTCTGCCGCCTCTGCGCTGTGGCCCTGACTTCCAGATCAGCAGTGTGATCAGCTGATCTGATCACACGACAGCCGTCTCTCTGACCCGGAAGTCAGCGCCAGCTGTCACTGCTTCAGTTGTCCTCGCGTCTGACAGATACATGAACAATTAATCAGTGGGAACCGCGCGCTGCACTTCCTCTGAGTCCCGGCTGTCAGCGTGACAGCCAGGACTCAGAATAGCCTGCGGCAAGTACAGGGGCGACAACACACAGCCACCGAGGAGACTCAGAGCACCACATGAGGCGGTTCAACAGCACCCCCCTGACAGTTGCACCCAGGGCAGATGCCCTGCCAGCCCCCCCTAGATACGCCTCTGCTTTATGTTATTAACTAAGCTCTTCCGGGCTATGGGGCGGATGCTGCCTGGAATATAACTCTGCCTCCTGAGATTATTTGAAATAAAAGGAGCGTTACTAGTGTGATGTGTGATGGCCACTCTCTGCGCTCACTACAGAGCTGTGTGATTATAAGGCTGGTGTTACACTAGCATATGGCATCCGATGCAAGAGCATCAGATGCAATATGCTAATGACCCCCGACTTAGTCTCTGCTGCGAGCGTGAGCCGAGTGTCATGCGACTGTGACCCGATCTCGCAATCGGGTCACAGCTGTAGAGCTGAGGGAGGGCGCTTCGGAGGAGAGGGAGGGGTTAATGCTCCCATCTCCTCCATTGTCAGCCTGTGCGTATATCGCACTGCACTGGGATAACATCCGAGTGTAGTCCGATGTTTCTCTCGCACCCATTCACTTCAATGGGTGCGAGTGATACGGCTCTGGCAGAAAATCTCAGCATCTTGCGACTTTTCTCGCATCCAGAATCTGGATGTCAGAAAAGCTGACCAACTGCTCTCCCTCATTGACTAACATTGGTCAGAGTGCAATACAAGATTTTCTCGCATTGCACTCGTACGTTTTTCACGCTCGTGTTTGCGTGCCCTTCCTGATACATCTGCAGGCTCCTCTCAGCTTCAGCCTCCATTTTGCAGGCAGTGTTGCAACATTGTTGCCATGAAATAACCTAAAGTGAAAAATGAGTATATGAGCTAAAATACATATTAAATAAAAAGAAAATCTTTATTTAGAACATTTATTATTAAAAAAACATTAAAAAGAGGAGGTCACTGACAGAAACCCAAGGTTGTCAAGACAAAAATATACTTCTGTGCTGCCCCGTGCTTGGCGGCAGCTGAGCCGCTCGGATCTGGACCTTTAGTGGGTGGCTCGAGGGTCTCCGGACCCAGGGGTCCACGGTCACTCCGATCTAAAAGGGGTTGGCGGTTTGAGGATGTAGGTGTACTGCCGAAGCCGTGTTTGAGTTTGTGACGCCACCCACGGTTTGTGGTGAAGGTGGACATCACCACTGCAGTTACGGGGCACCCGGGGGAGATGTTGCGCAGCAAGTTCTTAACCCCTCCATGGGTAGGGATGGTGGCCCCGGGACCCGTTGGGGGAGCAGTTGGGCAGCGCAGGGAGATGGGCGGCCGGAGGGCACTGGTGTACTCACGATTAGTAACACACAAGTCTCTGGTAAACCAAGGTGATGGTGGTCGGTGCCCGCAGCCGGCTGCAGTCTGGTCCCCCACCCGGTTGGTGGTCTCTGCCTTTCTCCTGCACCTGTTTGTGTGATGGTGGACTACCTGCGCCTGCAACGTCAGGAGTCCGCTCCCCGGCTTGTGGATGTCGGAAGAGCCCTTTGCCCGCAGAAGCTGGCCCGTGGGATCTCTCTGCCATGGCGGTGGCTTTCTATCCCCCTCGTTGGGCTGTTGTCTTCAGTCGTGACTTTGGGTGGGACAGGACCTATAGTCCTGGCCGCAATCAGTTAATTAGCTACACCCAGTAGCTTCTGGACCTAGCTTCAGGGTCTGAGTACCCCCCTTTGTACTCCGGTTTCTGAGTCGGTTCCCCAGGTCCGTACCAGCGGGCCACTACCCTGTCCTGGTCCACCACGGTTCCACCGAGCCGTCTTCCCGGCTCCTGCAGGCAGAGGCCTCTATATGCCTCCTGGCACCTGTCAGTTAGTTGCAGACCTGACACACAGGTCTGCTTCCACTTTACTTCACCTCCTAAACTCATCTGACTACTTTTTCCGCCCCAGGCCATCCGAACTCCTCGGTGGGCGTGTCCAACCACCTGGCCCCACCCCCTGGTGTGTCCATCAAGCACTGAGGGGGGGTCACTAGGGTTTTAAGTGTTTGGCAGCTGTCACCTTGTTAGGGGACTGGTGTGCGGGGCCCTATCTGTGACTACCTGGCTGGCCAGGGCGTCACACTCCCCCTTGGTTAACCACAGACCGTCCGCGGGCTGTCCGACCACCACCGTTTATTTTCTTTTGTAACTGGAAAAAGATAAAAGAACATATTTACAAATATAATTACAGTATTTACATTTTCAAGCATATTTTTGTTTTCTTCCCTTGTGGGAGGCATGTTACTTAAACGTTGCAAACATTTTTATTAACCGGGAACGGGACGGGACCGGGTCCTTTCCATTTTGCCCACCAAAGCAAACCTAAACCTTGAAAGCCTCTAAAAACAGGTCAGCACCCCTTTTCCCCAGTCCAGGAAACGGGTTCGGGTCCGGGTGTTGCCCACACGGGCCGGGTAATAAGTTCCTTACCCGGCAGTCTCTCAGAGGCCCCATGTCCAGGGGACCCCAACCCGGAGGGTTATCACCAGTTTCCTTGGTGACGGGACCCTGGCCTCCTCTGCCGCAGGCCCTTCCTCCAACCAGCCTCTCCGGAGACTGTAGGACATGAAAAGGGTGGTCAGGGACAAAACACTGGATTCGCTGCCAGCATGACTTCCTTGGGCATCTTTCCCACAGTCCACCACAGGGCAGCAAGGGTCCCCAATGCCACCATGACTCACAGGCGACACTGTCCTTAAAGACCCCATCTTCCACTGCCTGCAGCGCGGGTACGGTTACTCCTCCAGACCGGCTCCATCAACGGGAACTGTCCTCACTCCAACTCATCTTGTCGTCCTCCACCGGGGCTCCAACCCCAGATGGCGCCCACTGAAGCTCCGACTGCAGCGGTGTTCAACAAGTCGGACAAGATCCTCTTCCCTTCCACCCTGTGTGCGGGGTGGCGTCTCCCGGGGAACTCGGAGACGTTCAACAAAGGGACAGAGTCATTATATCAGGAGCGGGTTCTTTAAAACTTTTCAACTTTTAACTTTTAACTTCGGGGCTTAACTTACGGGTGCGGCTAACATTGCAGAGGACCGTATTGCGCTATCGTCGGCCGGCACACCGGGTTCCCCTTCCAGGTGCAATACATCCCCGGGCTCTGGACCTCCAGCGGGAACGGTGACGGTGGTAGCATGGACGGCACCGCTTCCTCCAGGAGCTGTGCTACACAGGCTTCACTTGTCACTGTGCTGGCAGGCTCCAGCTCCCAGCTGATAAGGGACGACATGGGGGTCTGCGTAGCTCTATCCTGGCGCGGCATGGCTGCGGCGGCCCTCTGTTCACGGGCCCACACCACGGCAACCATCCTCCGGACCTCCGCTTTCCACTCGAGCACCTACTGCAGCGTTTGCGCTCCTACCCGGATGCAGAATCGTGCCAGCTCCCGCTCCAGCCAGGCAGCGGTTCCCGCGGGTAGCTGGTTCGGGCTACGGTCCTCCGCATCAAAAGCCACTCCGCCTCTGCCACTGCTGAGCCCCGCCACTGCGGTGGCGGGCGCCGCTCCGCCGACTTCATTTGGCATCCACATCTTTCCGCATCTCCTCCTTGGTCTTTTCGCGGCACTCCCTTCTCCGGCCGGTAAGTTTCGTTTTGCGATTTCCGGCTTTGCTGCATGGCTGTGTTCCCAGGGGGCGGGGCTTCAGCTTTCGAGCTCTTTTCGCGGGGAAGAAGACTCTGATGGGAATCTTTGCGCCAAAAGATGGTGGCAAGATGGAGGATTTTGAAAATTTCACAATGGATCACCGCTGACTTCACTTCAAGACGCACTTCACTAGGTAAGTAAATGGGTAAGTATCCTGTTCGTGAAGCTACGAAATCGGTGTGTGCCCCGGACCTTCAGTGGGAGGCTTGAGGGTCTCCGAACCCGGGGGTCCACGGTCACTGCGATCTAAAAGGGGTTGGCAGTTTGGGGACGTAGGTGTACGGCCGGAGCCGTGTTTGAGTTTGTGACGCCACCCACGGGTTGTGGTGAAGGTGGACACCACCGCTGAAGTTACGGGGCACCCGGGGGAGATGTTACGCAGCAAGTTGTTAACCCCTCCGTGGGTAGGGATGGTGGCCCTGGGACCCGTTGGGGGAGCAGTTGGGCAGTGCAGGGAGATGGGCGGTCGGAGGGCACTGGTGTACTCACGATTAGTAACACACACAAGTCTCTGGTAAACCAAGGTGATGGTGGTCGGTGCCCGCAGCCGGCTGCAGTCTGGTCCCCCACCCGGTTGGTGGTCTCTGCCTTTCTCCTGCACCTGTTTGTGTGATGGTGGAATACCTGCGCCTGCAACGTCAGGAGTCTGCTCCCCGGCTTGTGGATGTCGGAAGAGCCCTTTGCCCACAGAAGCTGGCCCGTGGGATCTCTCTGCCGTGGCGGTAGCTTTCTATCCTCCTCGTTGGGCTGTTGTCTTCAGTCGGGACTTTGGGTGGGACAGGACCTATAGTCCTGGCCGCAATCAGTTACACCCAGCTACACCCAGTAGCTTCTGGACCTAGCTTCAGGGTCTGAGCACCCCCCTTTGTGCTCCGATTTCCGAGTCGGTTCCCCGGGTCAGTACTGGGGGGCCACTACCCTGTCCAGGTCCACCACGGTTCCACCGAGCCGTCTTCCCGGCTCCTGCAGGCAGAGGCCTCTGTATGCTTCCTAGCCAAAGGTGCTGGGCTCCTACCCTGGCACCTGTCAGTTAGTTGCAGACCTGAAACATAGGCCTGCTTCCACTTTACTTTACCTCCTAAACTCAGGTGACTACTTTTCCCGCCCCAGGCCATCCGAGCTCCTCGGTGGGCGTGTCTAACCGCCTGGCCCCGCCCCCTGGTGTGTCCATCAAGCACTGAGAGAGGGGGACTAGGGTTTTAGTGTTCGGCAGCTGTCACCTTGTTAGGGGACTGGTGTTGTGCGGGACCCTATCTGTGACTAGCTGGCTGGCCAGGGTGTCACACTTCAACTATTCAAATTTGCAGATGAAAAAAATATGGCAAAACATTTCACGCTTGGAAGGGCAACGGGAAAAGGGGTCCAAAGCAAATGCAGGTTATTAAAAAGTGTTTACATATAATAGAATTAATCCAATAATATAATATCTGTACAATAAATGCTAGAAATTACAGATAATTGTAAGACACAAAAAATATTTTTCGTGCCAGTAAAGTATACCTATTAGAAGAAAAAACACTATTTTTGCAAAAATGCTAATGTTGAACCTATACTGCCCTCAATGGCAGGGAGATGTTATAGCCATGAATAACAAAAAACAAAAAGTGTGAATAGAAGCCAAGTAAAACAAATGACAAATAGTCCACAAGAAGAGATGTTCAAGAGAAATAATAGATGTTTCACAAGGAACACGAAAAAAGTGGCAGAAAGAACCAAAAAAATCACAGACAGATGGTATATAAACGGCTACCATATCCATATAAAGCAATTACCCAATACAGAGAGTAACTAGTCATCCCAAAGAGGGATAACCTACAGTTAGAAAAAGAAGGATAAACTCTGTGTTCCCAGTTCTCATATACTGCCTGAAGTTCCAAAAAAGTAGAATGATAGCAGTCAAATAAGTGAATACCACAAGTATGATCTTTCTCAAACAGGGATGCCAAAATGGCATGTAAAATATATAAAGACCAGCTGCAGGACAGACAGGGAACAACAGAGAAGATACCTATATGGGATGAGGGGATGAGCATGAACCCAGATGATAGTGAAAACCAAGGAGTCAAGGAAGTTCCGCTACGTGCGTTTTGCGTGATGCTTCTTCCATGGGGTGCTAGAGTGATTTGTACCCAAGGTCTTTATTCATATGCTCACCAATCATCTAGGTGCCCATGAAAGGGTTAAATATAATATGGGAGTCAGAACCTTAACCATTGTTTTCTTAGCTGATACGGTATCAGAAGTGTTGTTGTTACTTTTGACATAGTTGAATAAACATGCAGGCTTTCTACATGCGTCAATGTGGAAGCTGTTCCTGGTTTGACAAGGGAGAATGAATTAGCGCTGGCGCCTTGGTTTGCAGCTGATGAGGTTTGTGCAGGCTGCTAAGACGCTGATTGCGATGATAGTGATGACGTCGTATGTATTGGATGGAGCGCAAAGCTTGCGTTCCACCCATTTCCCGGTGTCTAGGGGAGTATTTTAATTTACCATGTGGTACAGACGTAACAGCCGGTCACATGATACCTGCCCTGTTTTGAGACGCATTGAGCATGCGCGAGGGGCATAATATGGCGGTGCCTGCGGTGTTCAGTGAATATGAAAATTTACACTATATAGAGAGAAGGTATGCACACCAGTGACTATGTAAGGGGAACATATGAAAAGCAGAAACTGCTGTGTGAATACTGACATGAAAAATCCAATAGGTATATGTGAGAATGAAAATATGAAAAATGGAATCTGCATTACTGCCAAAACCATATATTCCCCTTACATAGTCACTGGTGTGCATACCTTCTCTCCATATAGTGTAGATTTTTTGAGTTTTTGCACCCAGTTCAGACTCAGAATGGTGTTCCAGAGCGTAGTGTTGGGGCTTTGTTGCATTGATCAAAATATAAAAAAATGGAATCTGCATTACTGCAATGAACATATGAATAAATAGAAATTTAGCTATTGAATTGATCAATTCCACAGAGCCCCAACACTACGTCCGGGTCCCGTTCCCTATAGTGTTGCCTGGTGATCCGTGACCTGCCTCCTGGCACTAAGTTTAACTTCAACGTAGTGGCCCAGTAGTCTGAAACTTGCCGGGCCCCACTCCCTACTGTGGCTAAGTGTGGGAGCCTGCTCTCAGGACTCATGCTTGGGATTTTCTGGACCATTTTGGATTGGAAAATCCTATTCCCCTCGTTGCGCTAATGCCCTGATTCTGGAGCGGGTGGGAACAGATCATAAAGGCTCCGTTCTCCTCAGGTGAATTGTCGGGTTGCCTGAAGCTTCTCCCCGACCTAGGGTCCATGTACACCGCCGTGCCTTCGGTTCCGGACCGGTGATAGTGCTAGGCTCCCGGCTGTCCTCCTCGATAGGTCCAGGCCCCTTGCCACAATCCTCTGCGACCGGGGGTCCGACTCCTCCAGGTCCAGACCACCGTCTGCAACCTAGACAGCTTCTCTAGGAGCGACCGCTCCCGATCTCTTCTCACTCACTCTCCCTACTCTCTACACTCCTCACCTCCCCTCCCTGACCCACCCAGGTGGGCGACTCTATTCCACTCAAGCCATCCATTGGTGTGCCTGGTGGGTGTGGTGCAGAATGTATCTAGGATTTGATTTGCTGTTGCAGGCAACACTACTAAGATAGGGACCCAGAACCAAGAGGGAGGTGGAATACTGCACGGAAGGATAGGTTGTGCAGTACCCTCTGACGACTGACAGTCCAGGGGTGTCACAATAGTCTATGGGAAGAGTTTTGTGTGCTAAGCAAATGTTATCATTAATTTTGCAGTCTGTAAGGCATTATCTATGATGGAGCCATTATATACAAAAGAATTTTGGCTGACCAGGTGTGCAGAAATCAGATTTTCCTGATAAATCCGCAGGTTTGCACAAGTACAGACACTCCCCATGTTATCCTATGGGCTTTGAAGAGTGCTGTTTCAATGCTGCGGAATTTGCACCTGCGGAAAATGCTGCGAATTTCCCGCACCCGCAAAGAACTGCATGTCAATTATTCATACGTAGTTTCCTGCGGATTTGTGATGCCCTGGGCAAGCCAGGGGTCACAGGTCATGACACCACCACACCCTACACCCCGGATAGGTACACCTGAGCTAAACCTAAAATCCTTGTTGCCTTCCTCCAGGGGCTGATGTCCACACCAGGGGGTGGGCCAGGCGGTTGGCTCCGCCCACCGAGGAGTTCACAGTCCTGGAGGCGGGAAAACCAGGCAGATTAGTTTTGGAGGAGGAAGTCAGAGGAGCTGAGTAGTAGTGCAGTAAAAGTAGTGAAAGTAGAAGAAAGAGGAAAGTGACAGTTGAAAGCCTGAAGTTGGTCCGGGTGTGTGCCCCGGACTGAGACAGGAAGGTTAGCAGACGGTGGTGACCGTCTGCAGGAGAGGCTGATCGGAGGTTGCCGAAAGGACCATGGACGGGTGGTGGCCCGGCGGTACCGGAACAGTATACGAAGAGAAGCCAGCACCATTGGCAGGGGCCTTTCGGATCCCGGCAAGGCTAGGAGTCGCCGTGAATTTGCCAAATCCGTCAGTGAAGGGGACCTCCGGGTCTCCCAACAATTAAGTCCCGATTGAAGGCAACAGTCCAACCGTTGGAGAGAGACACCGCCACCGCCAAGGCACCAGTTTCTCAGGGCCAGCGCCTGTGAGCAAAAGAGGGGCTCCTCCGGCCCATATCCAAGTCGGGGAGCGGGTAACCGGTGGGAATCCATCGCTACCAACAGTTACACTAGGTGCAGGGACAGAGACCGTCACCGCCAACTACCGGGGAAAAGCAACAGCAGCCGTCCGTGGGAACCGTCTTTCCAGCCGTGTGTTTTACCGAGAACTGTGTCAACGTCTCAGGCTGAGTGAGTACCACCGTGCCGTGCGGCACAGCGCTGCCCCCGCGACCCTGCACCTCACCAGGCCCCGCACCTGGCCTGTCATCCCTCATTCTCCACCCCATCACTGGGCCCCGGGACAACCAACCCCTACCCACGGAGGGGAGAACTAACAACTCTGCTGCTCCCTGTCACCGCTCCCGGGATCCCCATACAGAGCAGCGGTGGTGTCCACACAATCACCACAACCGTGGGTGGTGTCACGGACAATAAATCCCCAAAACCAATCCCCTTTTCACTCACGGGCGAGGAGCGCCGCTCGAGTCCCCGGGATCCGGCCCATCGCTCGAGCCACCGAGCAGCAGAGGCCGCAGCCGCAGCGGCAGCCGGACCCGAGCAGTGGGAGAGCGCAGCGTCCCCTCCTCCGCCCGCGACAACTTGGCGTCATGAACAGGATCTTACCGCTCTGCCGTTGGGTAGAGGTGCACCTTGTTACCGCAGGAGGTGTCCGGCCGGAAAATTTCAGAAGCCGCCATCTTTGGCGCGAAGAGTTCCCGCTCGAGCGTCTCCTCGAGTAGTGGAGGCGCGAAGGCCAAAACCCCGCCCCGATAGAGGAGGGGCCGAAAAGAGGCTAAGGGGGACGAAATGGCGACTGGTCGCATGTAGCCACGGCTATAAAAGCAGGGACGCCAGGACTCTGCAGCCATCTTGTTCCTGGGAGAAGCCGCCAGCAACATGTGGATGCCGTCACGAAGCACCGTAGCCCCCGCGCCTGGGACCGCGGCGTGGGTGGAGATCCGGACCGCGCAGCTCTACCAGAGGCTGCAGGTCAAAATGCAGCTCCTCATGGAGGAGTGGGAGACCAACATGGCGGAGGTTATAGCGGCCGTGCGGAGACGCGAGGAGGAAGCTGAGGAAGGGAGGGTGAGTGACCCACGCCCCGATGCCCTTGAAGGGCTGGTCATCGCGGCTGCGGGACCTGGTCTAAACCCTCTCACCCTGCTGCCTCCCTCGCCACCCGTCTCGGAAGCCATGACCCCGCCACTAGGCCCGCTACCACCGCAGCTGGTAGCGATACCCAGCATGCCCGCCCCAGCGGGCCGACCTGTAGCCGGAGCCCGTAGTCGACCGGAGGTGCTGCCGTGGAAAGCCCCGAGGTCTGAACTGGAGGCGTCCCCCGAGAAGTCCCCCGAGCCGGAGCCGACAGCCCGCTCTGTGCTGAAGGCCCAGCCGCGGAAAGCCCCTGTGTCCATCCCCCACACCTCGGCTGAGGTTGCCCCGGGTTGCCGCTGCAAGGTGGCGTCCAAGGCCAAGTCACCGCAGGACCTGCCGCCCAGATCAACAGTAGTGGGCAGTGTCCGAGAGGTCTCGCGGGGCCTGACCCGTGCGCCGGAGCTCGCAGCGGCACCGTACTGGGACAGGGAGCCAGTACCGTTGGGCCTGGAAATCGGTGAGAGAGAAAGAAAGAAGGCGGAGATGGTGGCCCGTACGATTTGGGAGAAGGAGAGCCTGAGACAAGCTACCTTTCGGGTCAGGGGCCCACTGTATGAGGGGCAGGTGAGGCGGTTTGATGTCCGCCGGGGCTATGGATTTATTTATGAACCGGGCCTGGAGGCCGAAGTGTTTATAGCCCGGCGGGATGTGAATGCTCACCTGCCAGAGGAGCACCCCGGTCGTAACCTGATGCCGGGCGACATAGTTCAGTACACCCGGCACTGTGGGGAGAGGGGGTGGTTCGCGCTGGATGCCAAGTTAAGGGGCAGCCAGGAGGCCCATGTGAGCACCGCGCCCCCTCCCTCAGGTGATGTCGAGGACTCTGAGTGATGGCAGCGGAGCACCGTTGCACAGTCGCCATTGGGACCACCAGTGTGTGTTTAAAAGTTTGAAAAGTTTAAAGAATGAAAAAAATGAAACCATGAAAAGTCACCTGATTTGAACCGTGATTGGAACCGGCCGTTGCCGGCATTGTTGTCCCCATGGGGACCATCCACAGTGTTTTGCATAGGAACTCCTATGAACAGGCCCGAGAACTTGCAGGGCACCCACAAACGTTAAGTGGCATGTAAATAATGTTTTGTTGCAGCAACCGTTACCACCTCCGGAGAGGCAGGTTGGAGGGAGGGCCCGCAGTGGAGCAGGCTGGGGCCCAGCCACCACCGGAACCGGTGGCTACCCTCTGGAGGGGAAGGACAGATCCCGCTCGGGTGACTTGGTTCAGGACTGGGGTCAAGGGGTGCTGCCTGTTTCTTAGAGGCAGCATCAGGGCCAGGTTACTTGGGTGGGAGAGAGCGGCAGCAGCAACCGTTTAAATGTTACTGTAACGTTTAAGTACAGTGCCTCCCGCTGTGGGATGAAGTTATTATACTTGTTTATGTTTTTATCTTTTTTTTTCAGAAAAATAAAACCGGTGTTGGACGGGCAGCCCGCGGACGGTCTGCATTTTTGCTAAGGGGGAATGTGACGCCCTGGGCAAGCCAGGGGTCACAGGTCATGACACCACCACACCCTACACCCCGGATAGGTACACCTGAGCTAAACCTAAAATCCTTGTTGCCTTCCTCCAGGGGCTGATGTCCACACCAGGGGGTGGGCCAGGCGGTTGGCTCCGCCCACCGAGGAGTTCACAGTCCTGGAGGCGGGAAAACCAGGCAGATTAGTTTTGGAGGAGGAAGTCAGAGGAGCTGAGTAGTAGTGCAGTAAAAGTAGTGAAAGTAGAAGAAAGAGGAAAGTGACAGTTGAAAGCCTGAAGTTGGTCCGGGTGTGTGCCCCGGACTGAGACAGCAAGGTTAGCAGACGGTGGTGACCGTCTGCAGGAGAGGCTGATCGGAGGTTGCCGAAAGGACCATGGACGGGTGGTGGCCCGGCGGTACCGGAACGGTATACGAAGAGAAGCCAGCACCATTGGCAGGGGCCTTTCGGATCCCGGCAAGGCTAGGAGTCGCCGTGAATTTGCCAAATCCGTCAGTGAAGGGGACCTCCGGGTCTCCCAACAACTAAGTCCCGATTGAAGGCAACAGTCCAACCGTTGGAGAGAGACACCGCCACCGCCAAGGCACCAGTTTCTCAGGGCCAGCGCCTGCGGGCAAAAGAGGGGCTCCTCCGGCCCATATCCAAGTCGGGGAGCGGGTAACCGGTGGGAATCCATCGCTACCAACAGTTACACTAGGTGCAGGGACAGAGACCGTCACCGCCAACTACCGGGGAAAAGCAACAGCAGCCGTCCGTGGGAACTGTCTTTCCAGCCGTGTGTTTTACCGAGAACTGTGTCAACGTCTCAGGCTGAGTGAGTACCACCGTGCCGTGCGGCACAGCGCTGCCCCCGCGACCCTGCACCTCACCAGGCCCCGCACCTGACCTGTCATCCCTCATCCTCCACCCCATCACTGGGCCCCAGGACAACCAACCCCTACCCACGGAGGGGAGAACTAACAACTCTGCTGCTCCCTGTCACCGCTCCCGGGATCCCCATACAGAGCAGCGGTGGTGTCCACACAATCACCACAACCGTGGGTGGCTTCACGGACAATAAATCCCCAAAACCAATCCCCTTTTCACTCACGGGCAAGGAGCGCCGCTCAAGTCCCCGGGATCCGGCCCATCGCTCGAGCCACCGAGCAGCAGAGGCGGCAGCCGGACCCGAGCAGTGGGAGAGCGCAGCGTCCCCTCCTCCGCCCGCGACAGATTTCTTACCTTTCTACTATGTAGATACAAGGGGGGAAATCCGCAGGAATAACGCTTGAATTCCGCACATTTTCTGCAGGTGTACCGCAACAATTCCGCCTGAAATCTGCAATAACGGATAGCTGCGGATTCTGGGAAGCTGCTGCGTGAACCTGCGGAAATACCTGCAGAAAATTCCGCCTTTACATTTTCTCGTGGGCACAGGGCCTTATAGTAAATTCCATGTCTGATGAAAATTGTGAAGCATGCAAATGGTAAGACTGTTCCATATATAATCCTAATGATCATTTAAAAGTGAAATTGAAGTTAGTAATATGGTATCAGGTCCACTTTAGGTCCTTATTTATGTAATACATTTTAATGATATACTGTAGAGGGCGGTTCCCTCATAAGGTTATCTTTGAGATATAGTTTAAAAATGGCTGCCTTGGGTAGCCTATACTAAAAGGACTGTTTAAACTTTGTTGTACCTAGCCAAGGCCACTGGCCCGTTTGAGCTTAGTGACCAGTGACCTGGGTGCTTGTGTTTTATGTTCACGTTTTTAAATAGTGCACTTGGCAATCAGCAATCTGAGCCCTTAGGTCCTACTCAGCAGTCTGCAAGAATTAGCTCCTGCAGAGCTGGAGACCAGTGAACCTCAACCAGCCGACGTCGTGCTCTGGCTGAACAATCCAAAAGCCTCAGGTTGTTTGTCAGACTCCGTAGTGTGAACAGTGTTTGACGCCACAGTTCCAGCAGGTGTGTGCAGAGCTGAACATTGCATGACAGAACCCCTCCCTCTACGAGGGTCAAACTGCCCTCTGTCAGGATGGTTGTGATGAAAAGCCCTAACAAGATGAGGAGAGTAATAGGCTACACAACGCCAGTACCCAAGACCTCTCCTCCAGACTGCAACCTCGCCAATGTACCAGATACTGCTGTGAGCGATGCACCACCCTAGGGTCAATCACCATACTTTAGGGACCTATCAACCAAGATTGGAGGTGGCAGGAGGTGAAGTTCCAGACTCCACAAATCTCTATAAAGAGACTTGTGAAATATATTATGGATCCTGTAAACTGCTGGTAAATCCAAACGATAAGTTTCACCTTTCTGACGCAAAAGTGACCTTTCCATATATGTAGCAAAAACTATCCAATTTGTTAATGCAAGAACAAGCCATATCTGAAAAAAATGTCAGTGGGCTAATAAACTAAGCAAATTCTAAAACTGTATACCTTACACAGAGAGCATTTATAAAACTAGGTGATGCAACTATAATATACTAGTGACTAACAATGCACTAATGATGATGAAATAATCATATATATAATTTTTCTTTAAGTCTGTATGATAGGTGTCATAAGTATTTAGAACCTCCTCTGGATTTTGAAAATTAGAGCCAATCAGAAAATTTAAGCATCATATTCAATTTCAGCACACAAAATTAGTTGAATTCAATTGTTTTTGTCTCTGAATCAATTTGACTGTGGAGAGCAGTATTACCTGTCATCTCCACTAGTTGGGGCATGGGAGCCAACTGCATGGTTATCCATCATGGTTCTACATCAGACATGAAAGGACAGTCTACGGTAAGCTGTGCATGCCTCTGCATAGGATTTGGAGCTCTGTATCAGTAAAGTATTTCTGAGCTTGAAATGTTATACTGATACAAGCTGGAGATTAACTTTTTCCAAACTGTTTTGGTTAGCGATTATAAAATTTGAGATTGGAAGCTACTTTCTGTTTTATGGAAGATAGGTGTAGATGTACTTGCCTTTCAGTGCTCCTCTGTAAAAAAAAATAAAAAAAACCCACGAAAACTTTTGTGCTTTTTTAAGTGTTTCTTTTGGTATGGAGCCAGAAAACAGATGATTCCTTGACGGCAAGGCTTAATAATCCTCTTCTGGACACGTTGATTCTTCAGACAGTGCTATGCTGAGCTATATAGGCATATGAGGATTAACAGCCCTACAGTTCTCTGATACCGACTAATGCACTTGTGTTTTTACAGCAAACTTAATTAAAGCTATTAAGAGAAATCCAAGGTCTAAAAAAATCATAGACATACACTGTCTCCATTTATACGGGGACAAAGAATTACTGTCCTGTGTAAGCATTTATAAGCTGCGATCTTGTAGGAAAAGTTCCTTATGCCCCCATTTAAACAAATAAAAAGACTATGAAAAATATTATTTGTTACTTTTTCTCCTGCTTTTAAAATGCCGGTATTTTCTTTAGTCCATTTCGTGCCTTTCAGAACATACCCTTATTAAAAGTGAGTGTTAATTCTAAGTCCCTAAAGGATTGCTTCCTGTGTAAGATCGAAACATGGTCCCTCTCTCGTTACTGATGCTGCCCTTTCTGAGCCTTATTTGTTTTCATTACAAAAGCTTGTTCTACATCCATTTCTGTTTATAAAAAAACAATGTTAAGTTAGAAAGAGGTAGCTGTATATATTTCATATGTTTAGTTAGCGTGCCTTTGAGTTTCACTCCCAATTCCTCTTCCATACCCGTTGCTGAATAAAACGACTTGTCATTTGACTTAGTTGAATTGGTCTGACAGTTTTGACATAGAAAAACAATCAGACTGATGAACATCTTTTAGATTTGAAAAGGAATTACATTTTAACATATTTCTTATCGATTTTAAGATTCTAGAATCCATTTGTCCAGCTTAAAATCCTTCACCTAAGTGGTGCCTGCCATATTATTTCAACCAAACAAAATGTGTTGTCCAGTCTTTTATAAATAGTTTCTTTATCGTATAATGAGGTTGTTCAACTTTTGTGTTTTTCATGCCTTAGCGCTTACTGTCAGTAAATGGAAACATTTGCATTCAGATCCTGAAAACCAGCAAACTCCTAATATTTAACAGATGTAAGCTTGCTACCATTGTATACAAATTAAGTAATTTGGAAATCAATCAGAAACAACCTCTTCTTACTAATTCATGAGCAGAATTGGTTATGTGGGTTGACTCATACGTTACATGTGCCATACAAGTGTACACTACAAATATTTCAAAAAAACTGACCCGCACATCCTACAAATGTGAATAGGTGCCAGCTGAAAAAACATAGCAAATACAAAATGCATACAGCTGCACACTAAAATGCCAACAATGTATAAGGGAACTCTGGTACTGCATTACTGATATATGAAAAAATGAGATTTTTAGTTTATGAATTGGCCAATGCATGTAAGCCCGGAAACCAACGGCAAGGTAAATCTCAATAATCCGGGTACTTAACTAAAATGCCACTATCTAGGTTAAAAACATCCGTGTCTGGGCAGCTAGACTAAAAAAATCTAACTTGAAATGGCACTATCTGGACTAACCTCCATGTCTGGGCAGCTAGGACTCCTGGTATAAGGATTATGAACACAGCCTGGTTTATAGGGCGGAGTGCTCAGTCAGAAAGAAACTCACTACAAATATTTAAAAAAAACTGACCCGCACATCCTACAAATGTGAATAGGTGCCAGCTGAAATGCAGTACCAGAGTTCCCTTATACATTGTTGTCATTTTAATGTGCAGCTGTATGCATTTTGTATTTGTATATACAAGTGTACACTGGCATGCTTTGATAGTGTCCTCACTAGAGATGACCAGGTCATTCCGCAGACGATCGAGTTCAAGTTGAATTTCCTGAAATTCACAATTTTTCTTGAATTTGAACATTTTGAGATTTGATCTGCAGTTTGGGGGAAAGCAGAACTTGCCCAGTGCCATTTTTCACATTGCTGAAGCATCACTGAACAAGCAAACATAATTATGCATTGTCGCTTGGCCCTCCCTATAACGCCCGGCATCTGACATCTTACATATTTTTATTCCTTATACAGTGGGGGTCAATACCTGGGCCATCAGAAGTCAGTGGTTCCCAGTGGAGCACAGTTTGTATGGCAGTTGTTTTCCTTCTCCAGAGTCACTGGGTCACTCTCACTCTCTTGTAGAGTGTAAGCTCTTATGGTTAATGGGTTCATCTCTTACATAGTAAGTTACATAGTTACATAGGTTGAGAAAAGGCCTACAGTTGAAACCAGAAGTTTACATACACTATCTAAAAAAGACACATCTGAATGTTTTTCCTCATTATCTGACATTAAATCAGAATAAACCTTTCCCGTTTTAGGTCAATTAGGAACCAAAATTATTTATGTTTGCCAAATGCCACAATAATGAGAGAGAGAATGTTTTAAGGCATTTTTATTACTTTCTGCAAAGTCAAAATATCTTCTGTACAGTGTAACCTCTTACAGTCAGAAAAAACTCTCTAAAACGTCACATTTATTGATTCCATTAAAATACTGAACTGATTCTAAATACTGGAATAATATCCAATTAGAAATCTAAAAATATCAACAAGTCGTGATGTGTGATACTTAAGTGAGGTCCTGAATTAGGGCAGCGGGCAAGGGGTGTGCACCACCTGTTGTAATTGAATTATTATACAGGTATCACAGTGGCGGGATAAGGGGATCTAATGTTCCCTGATGTTAATCCCTACCTAGCAACGGAGGTCAAATACACTCCCCGTTCCTCGGCGGCTAGCCTTTTTGCCCCTGTCACTATTCCTGACCTTAACCCACCACCAAGTGCAATGTGCTGGGGTGCTTACTCAGTCATGTGTCATAAGTCATGAATCATAGTTGTGATACAATTGTACCCAAATTTTCATGTAAATATTAAGATTCTCAATTCTCAGTTTTAAAGGTTACCTATCTGGCTATGAGACTGGGAACATACATGAAATTAAGGGTCTGAACAAAAGATGATGGACCTGTGGTCATAGTACTTATCCTGCCAGGACTAACTTGATCCCGACGCGTTTCCCCCCAATGTCTTGGGGTTCATCAGGGGATGTAGATATATCAAAATATCTCTAGTCAGTTTGGGCCATCAATCTCCTCATCGGACGTGCGATGAGACCTCCTCCCAAACAGCAGTACCATGGGAGGCTCTGTAAACAGTGAGTGCCTGCAATGGCAACGTTTCACTGTAGCATCAGATTCATATGAATCTGATGCTACAGTGCCTGATAGGGGGATACAGAATACCAACTGGACCCACATAAGGACAACACAAGATGTTCTAATTTATGGACAAAAAGAAACGATGAGGAGATTGATGACGTGGTGATTGGTGACGTTTTAGAGAGTTTTTTCTGTTTATAAGTGATCCTCTTTTCTATAAATTGAAATTGGTTTGATGGTAACCTCTTACAGTCAGCAAGATCCTCTCTCTCGCTCTTTTCTATAGTGTGTGAACTATACATGGCCATTTTGGTTCTCTCTCTCACCTCTCCCCAACATATGTATTTCGAGAAATTACAAGTTTTCTAGCATTGAGATTTACTTAAATTTCTCTGCTGCAAATCTAATTTTTGGGGAAAATTCGGCAAAGTCGAAGAATTTGAATTTCAAAAGGTCCACTCTTTTCTAGTCCTTGCTAATGGCAGAGACCTAATGTTTTTAGAAGGTTGTAGCAATATACAGTATATATACAGCATATTGAATGCAAAAACTTTGTCAAAACCTTATTGTTGCTTAATACCTGGAAGTTGGATTTTGTAAAAAGAACAAAAAAAATCAAACTCACCTGCAGCATCAGACTTGAGTATCTTGGGCCCACAAGAGAAAAATCATTCTCGGTGCTGATCATGCGATTATATAGAAACTAGAAGGTGGCCCGATTCTAACGCATCGAGTATTCTAGAATTTATTGTGTAGTTAATGTATGATTTTTGTTATATATATAGATGTTGTTGTGTGTAGTTACCAAGTGTTTGTGTAGGGCGCTGTAAATGTTCTGGGTGTTGCCTAGGTGTGGGGGTGTGTGAGAGCGGTGTTGTTTGTGTGTTGCGTTGTGTGTGTTGCGTTGTTTGTGGAGAGCTGTGTGTCTGCAGCGTTGTGTGTGCGTGCTGCTGTGTGTGTTGCGCGGTTTGTGTTGATGTGTGTGTGTGTTTTGAGGGGAGGTATGTTTTGTGCAGTGTGTGTGTGTTGAAGGAGTAGTCCTGGGGAGAAAGGAGTATAATAGGAGTAGTAGTCCTGGGGAGAGAGGAGTATAAAAGGAGGAGAAGTCCTGGAGGTGAGGAGTATAATAGGAGGAGTAGTCCTGGGGGAAGTGTCTAATAGGTGGAGATGTCCTGGGGGGAGGTGTCTAATAGGTGGAGTAGTCCTGGGGGGAGAGGAGTCTAATAGGAGGAGTAGTCCTGGGGAGAGAGGAGTATAACAGGAGTAGTCCTGGAAGTGAGGAGTATAATAGGAGGAGTAGTCCTGGGGGAGAGGAGGAATATGAGGAGGAGTAATCCTGGGAGGAGAGGAGTATAATAGAAGGAGTAGTCCTGGGGGGAGAGGAGTATAATAGGAGGAGTAGTCCTGGGGGGAGGGGAGTATAATAAGAGGAGTAGTCCTGGGGAGAGAGGAGGAGAATAGGAGGAGTAGTCCTAGGGTGAGGAGTCTAATAGGAGGAGTAGTCCTGGGGAGAGAGGAGTATAATAGGAGTAGTCCTGGAAGTGAGGAGTATAATAGGAGGAGTAGTCCTGGGGGAAGAGGAGTCTAATAGGAGGAGTAGTCCTGGGGGGAGAGGAATATAATAGGAGAAGTAGTCCTGGCGGGAGAGGAGGATAATAGGAGGAGTAGTCCTGGGGGAAGAGGAGTCTAATAGGAGGAGTAGTCCTGGGGGGAGAGGAATATAATAGGAGAAGTAGTCCTGGCGGGAGAGGAGTATAATAGGAGGAGTAGTCCTGGGGGAAGTGTCTAATAGGTGGAGATGTCCTGGGGGGAGGTGTCTAATAGGTGGAGTAGTCCTGGGGGGAGAGGAGTCTAATAGGAGGAGTAGTCCTGGGGAGAGAGGAGTATAACAGGAGTAGTCCTGGAAGTGAGGAGTATAATAGGAGGAGTAGTCCTGGGGGAGAGGAGGAATATGAGGAGGAGTAATCCTGGGAGGAGAGGAGTATAATAGAAGGAGTAGTCCTGGGGGGAGAGGAGTATAATAGGAGGAGTAGTCCTGGGGGGAGGGGAGTATAATAAGAGGAGTAGTCCTGGGGAGAGAGGAGGAGAATAGGAGGAGTAGTCCTAGGGTGAGGAGTCTAATAGGAGGAGTAGTCCTGGGGAGAGAGGAGTATAATAGGAGTAGTCCTGGAAGAGAGGAGTATAATAGGAGGAGTAGTCCTGGGGGAGAGGAGGATAATAGGAGGAGTAATCCTGGGAGGAGAGGAGTATAATAGAAGGAGTAGTCCTGGGGGGAGAGGAGTATAATAGGAGGAGTAGTCCTGGGGGGAGGGGAGTATAATAAGAGGAGTAGTCCTGGGGAGAGAGGAGGATAATAGGAGGAGTAGTCCTAGGGTGAGGAGTCTAATAGAAGGAGTAGTGCTGGGGGGAGGAGTCTAATAGGAGTAGTAGTCCTGGGGGGAGGTGTCTAATAGGTGGAGTAGTCCTGGGGGAGAGGAGTCTAATAGGAGGAGTAGTCCTGGGGGAGAGGAGTATAATAGGAGGAGTAGTCCTGGGGGAGAGGAGTATAATAGGAGGAGTAGTCCTGGGGGAGGTGTCTAATAGGTGGAGTAGTCCTGGGGGAGGTGTCTAATAGGTGGAGTAGTCCTGGGGGGAGGTGTCTAATAGGAGGAGTATATAAGGATAAGGCTGCACATCAAACTTAGATAATGGTATAATGCCTCAAGCATATGGAAAAATATTGGAAAATACAATGAAAAATGCTACTTGCTAACTTGAATATGTGAATAATGAATTGCATACCTGCCATGAATATTAGGAAAAAGGAGATATTTAGCAATCGCATTGATCAATGTAACTGAGCCCCAAACCTCGTCAAGGTATATCTCTATATTGGGGTCCCTGGCTCTGTGACCCTAACTGTGTGTCATCTCATTGCAATTAAAAACTGCTGTGGGTGGAGAGGGGTAACCAAGGACTGTCTTATATAGGAGATGGAAAAAACATGGCCGAAAGGGGCGGAGCTGTGCTCACATTCATATCATTCCATATGCTTGAGGCATTATACCATTATCTAAGTTTGATGTGCAGCCTTATCCTTATATAGTATGTATTTTTTTGGCTTGCACTCAGAATATATATATTAGTGCTCACTTCAGTTATCCTATTCAGTTATATGTAGTTTTTTTTTTCTGAATGTGAACACAGCTCCGCCACTTTCGGCCATGTTTTTTCCATCTCCTATATAAGACAGTCCTTGGTTACCCCTCTCCACCCACAGCAGTTTTTAATTGCAATGAGATGACACACAGTTAGGGTCACAGAGCTAGGGACCCCAATATGGAGATATACCTTGACGAGGTTTTGGGGCTCAGTTACATTGATCAATGCGATTGCTAAATATCTCCTTTTTCCTAATATTCATGGCAGGTATGCAATTCATTATTCACATGTTCAAGTTAACAAGTAGCATTTTTCATTGTATTTTCCAATATTTTTCCATATGCTTGAGGCATTATACTATTATCTAAGTTTGATGTACAGCCTTATCCTTATATAGTATGTATTTTTTTGGCTTGCACTCAGAATATATATATTAGTGCTCACTTTAGTTATCCTATTCAGTTATATGTAGTTTTTTTTTTTTTTCTGAATGTGAACACAGCTCCGTCCCTTTCGGCCATGTTTTTTCCATCTCCTATATAAGACAGTCCTTGGTTACCCCTCTCCACCCACAGCAGTTTTTAATTGCAATGAGATGACACACAGTTAGGCTATGTGCGCACACTGCGTCTTTTTGACGCTGCATTTTTGTGCGTTTTTGGCCGCTAAAAACGCACAAAAATGCACCTGCGTCGAAAAAACGCATAAAAAAAGCATGCGTTTTTGCCGCGATTTGGTGCGTTTTTGGCTGCGTTTTGCTGCGTTTTTGATCTCTGCGTTTTGCTGCGTTTTTCAAATGCATTGCATGGGCGGAAAACGCAGAAAAACGCAGGAAAGAACTGACATGTCCATTTTTTTTTTAACTCAAAAACGCAGGTAAAAAAAACAGATGTGTGCGGACAGCAAAAATGAAAACTCATAGACTTTGCTGGGGAAGCAAAGTCCTGCAGTTTTGAGGCCAAAAATGCACCCGAAAAACGTGCAAAAACGCCGCGAAAAACGCACTGTGCGCACATAGCTTTAGGGTCACAGAGCTAGGGACCCCAATATAGAGATATACCTTGACGAGGTTTTGGGGCTCAGTTACATTGATCAATGTGATTGCTAAATATCTCCTTTTTCCTAATATTCATGGCAGGTATGCAATTCATTATTCACATGTTCAAGTTAGCAAGTAGCATTTTTCATTGTATTTTCCAATATTTTTCCATACGCTTGAGGCATTATACCATTATCTAAGTTTGATGTGCAGCCTTATCCTTATATAGTATGTATTTTTTTGGCTTGCACTCAGAATATATATATTAGTGCTCACTTCAGTTATCCTATTCAGTTATATGTAGTTTTTTTTTGTTTTTTTTTCTTCTGAATGTGAGCACAGCTCCGCCCCTTTCGGCCATGTTTTTTCCATCTCCTATATAAGACAGTCCTTGGTTACCCCTCTCCGCCCACAGCAGTTTTTAATTGCAATGAGATGACACACAGTTAGGGTCACAGAGCTAGGGACCCCAATATAGAGATATACCTTGACGAGGTTTGGGGCTCAGTTACATTGATCAATGCGATTGCTAAATATCTCCTTTTTCCTAATATTCATGGCAGGTATGCAATTCATTATTCACATGTTCAAGTTAGCAAGTAGCATTTTTCATTGTATTTTCCAATATTTTTCCATATGCTTGAGGCATTATACCATTATCTAAGTTTGATGTGCAGCCTTATCCTTATATAGTATGTATTTTTTTGGCTTGCACACAGAATATATATATTATTAATAGGAGGAGTAGTCCTGGGGGGAGAGGAGGCGATCCCGGAGGCGATGCCCGCTGTGATCCCGACTGAAGTCCCTGTTGCGACGTCCGGCGCAGAACCGTCCCGTCCGGCCAGACCAGACCAGGCCGCAGAAGCGTCCCGTCCGGCCAGACCACACCAGGCCGCAGCCACGCCACACCCGGCCAGACCAGAACAGGCCGCAACGCTGTCTACTCCAGCCTGCAAGGCAGAAGCAGCCACCGCGCCCCAGCTGCTGATTGAAACACAGGGTCCTGCGTCCCCGTCGGGAGAAGACCCAGTGTTCCAGCGGCTCAAGGAGGAGCCGAGTGCTCATTTCCGCAAGGACCTGGTGGACAGATACATAGTCCCCAGGCAGTCACCTGGACCCGGAGCGGTCCCAGCAACTTCTGCGGCTAGGAAGAGCCCACCACCCTGGCCTTCTGATGAACGTCCATCCCCAGCACTGCTGCCAGAGCAACCGGAGGAGTGCTCAAGATCACTAAGGGGTTGGAGGAAAGGCCTAGACGCTGAAGTGCCAATTCCTGAGCAGCTGGAGGATGGCGCAGCACCCTTTAAAATTGAGGGAGGCCTGGAGGCCGTGATGTTGCCTTACTCCCGCTGGGAAGAGGTTCCCACACCCCCTGCTAAGGAAGAGCTGACTATCTTCATGCCCAGCCTGCAAGTGACCTGGGAGCCCGCAGACAGCGAGGTGGCGGTAATGCGAAGGCCGGCCAGCAGAGTACGGCGCCGCGGGAGAGCAAGACCTCCCCCTGTGCAGCCTACCCCAGACAAGCAGAAAGAAGAGGTGACAGCCCGAGATCTGGAGGAGAAGCAGTCTCTCAGAAAAGCCAAGCACCAGGTCAGAGGTCCTCTCCACCGCGGAGTGGTTGAGGAATTCAACCTGAAGACCAGCTATAGCTTCATAGTAGCGCCTGGCATCAAGGAGGGCATTTTTGTAAGCAGAAGAGATGTCCGGTCCCATCTGCCCAGAGGACACTCTGGCCGGGATCTACACATGGGAGACCTTGTAGAGTTTACCAGACACCAAGGCAAATGAGGCTGGTATGCATTGGACGTAGCGCCATGCCCAAGGAGCTTCAGCTACAGCCCAGCAGCTTCCACCAAGTCCCCACAGCAAGATAAAGAAACAGAACAAGATAAAGAAACAGTACAAGATAAAGACACAGAACAAGACAAAGACTCAGAACAAGATAAAGATACAGTAAGCACTACAGAGGAAGACACAGAAACCTCCAGGTGTCAAAGCCTTACAGGCAAGAGCCCTGGTTGTGCAAGGAGAAAGTCCATGTAAAGTAAAGAGTACAGCAAAGTTAAAGTTACTAGTTCTGCAACGTTGAAGAAAAAGTTCAAGATGATGTGCCCACATGAACTGATGTGAGAACCCTTTTACAAAATCTTTGCACCTGGTTTGTGCATTTTCTACAAAGGACCATAGGCTATGAACTGGCTATAGCCACAGACTCTTGCAGTGTATGATAGTTACCTTAAAGGGTACCACCACCAGAGCACGCTCGTTTATGGGGCCTGGCTCGCCTACGACAAGGGAGAATGGCTGTTTATGGTGCCTGGCTCTCCACCACAAGAAATGACTCTGACCGTGAATGCCGCCTCTACATTCCTGCCAGAAGTGGCCGAAGGTGCGGCTCGACAAGGGAGGCTTACCCTTTAACCACCATCCCGAGAAGAAGATCAGAGGGTTTTGGGTGGGTTAATGGACTTGTGGGTGGAGGGTAGTGATGCATGGTACCTGGTGTGTTTTATAATGTTTTATGATGTTTTACAATGTTTTAAATGTTTTACATGGTTTGCACTTAAAATGTTTGTCTTTGCAGCCCGAGGACGTGCTGTTGGAAACTAAGGGGGAATGTGGCACCCCTGACCTGGTCAGGCACCACTGAGTACTGCACCCATGCTGGGGTCAGTACAAAACAGGTAATCCCAAAGGCTGACTAGGGTGTGGACACACAGACACTAGTAACCAGGACACACACATGCAGCTTAGAGGGGACCCCTGGGCGGACCCAGGGAGGGGGCGTAGCCTTCACATCCCAGCTAGTGGTGGGCCTGGAGATGAGGAGTTGTGCAGAGGCAGCCGAAGGAGTAGGAGTGGAGGAGCCGCATCTGGAGAGTAGAGCAGAGGAGCAGGACCCTGTCAGACCCTGCACCTGTTAGTGGCTACTGGCAGGGGAGAGCGGCTTCCATGTAGTGCTGCCTGAAATCCACCTAGTGCAGAGGTGGCT
This sequence comes from Anomaloglossus baeobatrachus, assembly GCF_048569485.1. NCBI lineage: Eukaryota > Metazoa > Chordata > Amphibia > Anura > Aromobatidae > Anomaloglossus > Anomaloglossus baeobatrachus. The sequence continues at coordinate 398,945,894 of NC_134354.1, read as the reverse complement.
GAGTAAGGAGACTGCTGATAGACCGAGCCCGCACGGGGAAACAGGTCCCCAGAGCTGGAACCCATTTTCTTGGCCTGCCAAACCTGCTGGTGAGGGCACTGTATGTGTCTCACCAACCTACACAGAGTCCGCAGCATCAGCAGCAACGAGGGGGCCCATAAAGAGGATTGAGTCTGGAGCCATCTTTACCTTGGTCCACGCTGCCAGCAAACGGGCGAGACAGGGGAGACCGGCAGTAGCGACTTCCCTGGACGCATCCAACCATATACTTCAAGTCAGGGGTGATCCGAAACAAAGAGGGCTAGGAAGGCGAGTCAGCAGTCACCCCAACATCAGCCTGAGGGATACCTGGTTCCACCTGGTTCATCATAGCATCGCCCGGGTTAACTCACCTCTGCCACCTGAAAGTGAGTAAAAACCCTGAAAGACATTGCTGCTTGTGTGTGAGTTCTTCTGCGACCTGTGGTACTACACACTTACTCTGGGCCCAGGGGCCAGCCTCACTCTCGGGAGGCTACAACAACTGACTGCATCTACCATCAGCCCCAGGCGCTCCCTAAACTGCAGTGGTGGTCACCCACTGACCGCAAATACCGAGAGTGGCGTCACGATTCCCATTGAAGTCAACCTGACCTACCTGTGGCCAGAAGGTTCCCAACATGTGAAGTCCCTGAAGAGACCTGAAGGTAATGGGGCTGCACACCGACACCGAAGAACCGACCCGGAAACCGTGCACAGAGGGGTACCTGAACCCTGAAGCAAGGACCGAAACAAATGGCTTTGTTAATTAACCAGTTGAGGACAGGATTACAGGTCCTGTCCCACCCAAAGTCCCAAAAGAGCAGACCGGCAGCCCACTGCGGGGGATAGGGCATCCTCCAGGGCCCCATAGATCCCAAGGGTCAGCGTCTGCAGGCAAGGCTCCCACCCGTAGTTCTGGGAGCGGACTCCCGTGTTCTATACCCAGAAGTCCAAGGAGAACTAAAAATAGTGCAGAGGAAAGTGACACAGACCATCACCCCGGGTGAGGGACCAGAATACACCCGGCCGCGGAGCTCCGGCCACTGGCACCTTGGTTTACCACAGGACTTGTGTGATTTCTTTGACTGGAGTACACTAACATCCCCTGGTCCCACCGGGCACGCCAGCCCCTGCAGCCACCATCCTCAGCACAGAGACACTGGGCCCTGGGGCATCCACCCCTACCCACAGAGGGTTAGAAACAGCTAGCTGCCATTCCAATGCCCTGGGTGCTCCCCAATAGCAGCGGTGGTACCCCAACTTACCACACACCGTTGATGCTGTCACGGACAATATAGAAAATCCCACATACAAACAAACCCCCTTTTATTCGAAGTGTCCGCAAGACCCCTGGGTCCATAGACCCCTCGAGCCACACACCGTAGATCCGGATCCGAGCAGCCCGGCTGCTGGCGTGGGGCAGCACACTAGGCCTTAGGAATCATGTATTCCAAATCATGTTACTGACACTATATGCTATTCTTCTTCTTATGAGCCAAATACAGGATATACAGGATACCCGGCTGCAAGGTCCTATATGTGCTTTGCAATTTTGTAGTAAACATGTTGGTACTGTCATAACTGGGTGGGGTATCCTCATGATTTATTATTGTCCCAGATGTCCTTCCTTATTGATGTTCCATATTGCCCTAGATCTGAGGGTTACTGCTGACAGACATCAGCGGTATTTATAATAATATCTTTTTGGACGAAACAGGAAGACATCTTCCCCTTTGGAGTGAATTGCGGCATTCCAATAGACCACTAGGTACACTTTTCATAAGCATACTATTTTAAGGGGTCTGTTTTTCTTTTGGGACCAGGGATTGTTATTTTACATCTTTCAATGTGGTCTCTATTCTGATATGTATGTTTTTCTCTATATGTGTTTTCCTAGGTGGCCTGTGTCCGGTCTGTCACTGGAAAAATCTACTGATGTACCACAGTTTTGAGTTAGGAGGGAGTGAAATGCATTGGATGGCTGAGAGCTTTTTATACTAAAAGCAGTTATTAGTGGCTTATGAACTCAACATCAAATCCTGATGAGACGTACAGTCCTTAGAACAATATATCAACAAAAGATAGTACCACGTGGTCGTAGGGTCAATCCTGTCCCAGCAGAACGCTCTAGATCGGCTAGGCTCCTGAAAATGTGGGTGGAGGACTCTATCACTTCCTCAATTGGATTTATGACGTTCTTGTTAGAGGAAGAAAACATTACATTGGAAAATACATCTAAGAACCTCCAGACACTTAGGGTACCTTCACACTTGGCGATGCAGCAGCGATCCGACCAGCGATCTGACCTGGTCAGGATCGCTGCTGCATCGCTACATGGTCGCTGGTGAGCTGTCAAACAGGCAGATCTCACCAGCGACCAGTGAACAGCCCCCAGCCAGCAGCGACGTGCAAGCGACGCTGCGCTTGCACGGAGCCGCCGTCTGGAAGCTGCGGAGACTGGTAACTAAGGTAAACATCGGGTATGGTTACCCGATGTTTACATTAGTTACCAGCGCACACCGCTTAGCTGTGTGTGCAGGGAGCAGGGAGCCGCGCACACTGAGCGCTGGCTCCTTGCTCTCCTAGCTGCTGTACACATCGGGTTAATTAACCCGATGTGTACAGCAGCTACATGTGCAGAGAGAGAGCCGGAGCCGGCACTGGCAGCGTGAGAGCTGCAGAGGCTGGTAACTAAGGTAAATATCGGGTAACCACCTTGGTTACCCGATGTTTATCTTGGTTACAAGCTTACCTCAGCTGTCAGACGCCGGCTCCTGCTCCCTGCTCGCTTCATTTGTCGCTCTCTCGCTGTCACACACAGTGATCTGTGTGTCACAGCGGGAGAGCGCCTTTGAAGAAAACGAACCAGGGCTGTGTGTAACGAGCAGCGATCTCGCAGCAGGGGCCAGATCGCTGCTCAGTGTCACACACAGCGAGATCGCTAATGAGGTCACTGCTGCGTCACAAAAAGCGTGACTCAGCAGCGATCTCGGCAGTGAGCTCGCTGTGTGTGAAGCACCCCTTAGGGAAGTAGCCCAAATATTTAAAGGGGATTCAGAGTTTATCACTAAAGAGATAGCTCTACTAGTGTTAGTGGATAAATACCAACAAAACCTCAAAAGTAGGAAACAAGTTTTTTGTGAAGGACCTTGGGGATTTTGCTGACAACAAGGCATTTTGTTTTGTAGATACTACTGGAGATATTTCTCTTCTGATCTTTCAGATGAGGAGATGAAAGGCCACGTAAATAGAAATACAAGCAGAGGGAGAAAGTCACTAAGAAGGGGTGTGGCTAATAGATGGGAAGGGTGAGGGAACAGGGACACACAATGCCAGGATTTGTGGCGGCCACTTTCACCATCTCCATATGCCTCCTCCTCAAATGGTCCCTCACCCCAAGCACTCTCGGGACCATCAACCTTTTCGGCCTCTTTTTTTTTTTTTTTCTTTTTTTTAGAGATGAGGGCCCGTACCAAAAGGAATCCCAAAAGGAGATAGATATTACCCCCTTAAACGCACAACGATCATCAACCTTTCTAATCATGTACTTTCAGACATTGAACACAATGTTCTAGGATATGGCCTATCTTTTGTAACAACTACCAGGTTCGATCCATGCAATTGGGTCAAAGACGTGGAATTATTTCTGAGGAAATTAAGGTAGAAGATGTTCTTCCTGCATCATGATCAGGCAGAATGCCAGAGTTTGGGTATCCCTATGGATTTACTAGCTAACACTAGAGTCCTTTCTGGACTAGCTGAGGAGAGTAATAGAAGATTGTGGCAGGGTCCCTTCACCGATTTGAAACAAAAAAATAGCAGGATGCCACCAGTTACAGATTGTACCAGCCTGGATATTGTTTCAAGATTGGTGACTAGGGACATATGCAGGATACAGCCCCAACTAAAATTTCAAAAATGCAATCTAACACCATTTGAATGGGAGGCTTTAATGGGATTAGAAAGAAATTAGGATGTTACCATCAATGCATCAGATAAAGGGAGCAATATTGTGGTGATGGATCTCAAGAGATAACCTGTACAATGTACAATGTGTATCAGAGTCCCTCATCCTTCTAATTTTTGCCAGTTTTTGCATTGTCTGGATAGGCTTTGTGAGTTTCCGAATCCCTTCTTTAAAAATTAAATAGGATGTGGGTAGCGGCGGTCGGGGGTTCAGCTGAGGCTTGGGATTGTTGTCGTGTCCCCGTTCGATGCGCTACATGAAAAGGGGAATGGATGTGTGATGTAGGTAGTGGGGAACACACTCTTAGGGGCTGCTGGTCCATTACCTTGGTGATAGATCCTCGTCCCCATAAATCAAAGTCGGACACCATGCTTTCTTACAACACTTGAACTTTACTGCATGTCATAACTTCATATAAACCTTCTTACCCATAAGGGAGGCACAACTTCTTATAAGATGTCTTTTCAGCCACTGCACGTGAGTAAGGTGCAAGCAAAGCCTTTCTAGAGAATCACATTCAAATTAGCCATGTGGTGGGAGCAGAGCAAAGCAGAGATGCAACATGTCATCCCGCAGCCTAGCGTGATGTGGTCATTACTCTGCAACTCCTGATCACACTGCTGTGGGCAACGTGGAGGTGGCAAGGACACAGCATCCAACGAGGAAAGGTAGGCGCCCAGTGAGCTGAAGGTAGCATAGCTACTGGGGGGGGGGCTGTTGCCCTGGGCCCATGACCTAGAGGGGCCTATCCGGAGCTACTGCTACCCAGGGCCATATGAAGACACCAGTTTTTTTGTTTTTTTTTACCCCATTTTCCTTTGCCAGGCGAAGTATCAAATCCAGCAGTTTTTTAAGGGGGAGTGGAGAGGGGTTCAATACATAAGCTGCAGAGGCAGGGAAGCTCTACTCTTCTCCAGGCCTAGATGGAAGAACATACCTGCAAGTGCTGCAGGAACTGTGATCACATCAATTCCATGTGACCCATGTAGGAGGAGCATGGAGATAAAGGAGAGGCTGTAGAAGATGAAGGCACATGTGACAGAAAGATAATGAGAGTAGAGGAGGATATGGGGGTGCAGGCTGTGACAGAGGGGGGAAGACTGTGACAGAGGGGTGTAGGCTGTGACAGATGGGTATAGGGTGTTACAGAGGGTGGTAGAGTTGAAATAGAGGGGCAGTGTGTGACAGAGTGGGGCAGAGTGTGATAGAGGGGGCAGAGTGTGACAGAGGGGGCAGAGTGTAACAGAGGAGGCAGGCTGTGACAGAGGGGTGCAAGCTGTGACAGAGGGGGGCAGGCTGTGTGGGATAACAGAGGGGTAAACATGGTTATCTGGTTAGGGGCCCATTTAGAAGTTTCACCCCCCCCCACGAGTCGAACACCTAGCTACGCCTCTGCCGTGGATGGTCGGAGGGTTGCCATCCCCAGCTCCTGCCTTTATTCAGCAGCTCCAAGTGTGTTGGAGGGCTCACATCCAGATGAAATGCATCGCTGCTCAGAGAAGACACAGCGTGACATGGGAGATGGGGTGGGTGAGTAAAATGTTTGTTTTTTTCTTTTTATAGCAGGCAAATATTCAAGGGGAGGCCCAGGAAGGGAAACCATAGTCACCCCCCTCAGGGTAGGACAGACACACCAGTGGGTGGGACCAGGCGGTAGGGAACGCCCACCTAGGGGTCTGGAGATCCCGGGGCGGGAAAAAAGTCAGTTAAGTTCTAGTTTTGAGTTGGAGAGGAGGTCCGGCTAACTAACAGGTGCAGGGTCGAAGCCCTGACACCTTGGCTAGGTGGCATATGCTAGCCAAAGTCTGCAGGAGACAGGAAGACGTCTAGGTGGATCCGAGGTGGACTGGGACAGGGTTGGAGCCCGCCAGTACCGACACCGGAGAACTTACCTGGAAACTGTGTGCACAGAGGGGGTACTTGGACCCTGAAGCCAGGACCAGCACCGACGGCCTAACTAATTAACCAATTGAGGGCAGGATTTTAGGTCCTGTCTGAACATAAGTCCCAAAAAGTAGATAACCATCCACAGAGAGGGATAGGGCTACCGCCAGGGCATGTAGATCCCACGGGCACCTGTCTGCGGCAACCGGCCACCATCACCTTGGTTTACCACAGGACTTGTGTGCTTTATTTGACCATGAGTAACCCCGGCCTGGCCAGGTGTGCCGGCCCCTGCAACCACCCTCCTCAGCATAGAGACACTGGGCCCCCGGGGCATCCATCCCTACCCACGGAGGGGTTAACATCCAGCTGCTATACCATCACCCCGGGAGTTCCACAACTGCAGCGGTGGTGCTACATATCACCACACACCGTGGGTGGCGTCACAGACATTTTGCAAACAACCCCCGTATAAATACATCCCTTTTATTCGGAGTGTCCACGTGACCCCACGGGTCTGGAGAACCCCTCGAGACGCACCGTAGATCCGGATCTGAGCAGCACCGGCTGCTGGCACGGGGGCGGCACATATATACACCAGGTGGGGCCTTGGAAGGGAACATATATACATGAAGGAGGACATATATATCAGTAAGGGGACAAAAACCAGGATGGGGACATATATACCAGAATGTGCCCAGAGGGGGGATATATATTCCAGGAGGAGCCAGGATGTGATATATACAGTGCCTACAAGTAGTATTCAACCCCCTGCAGATTTAGCAGGTTTACACATTCGGAATTAACTTGGCATTGTGACATTTGGACTGTAGATCAGCCTGGAAGTGTTAAATGCACTGCAGCAAAAAAGAATGTTATTTCTTTTTTTATTTTTTTTTTAAATTGTGAAAAGTTTATTCAGAGGGTCAATTATTATTCAACCCCTCAAACCACCAGAATTCTGTTTGGTTCCCCTAAAGTATTAAGAAGTATTTCATGCACAAAGAACAATGAGCTTCACATGTTTGGATTAATTATCTCTTTTTCCAGCCTTTTCTGACTAATTAAGACCCTCCCCAAACTTGTGAGCAGCACTCATACATGGTCAACATGGGAAAGACAAAGGAGCATTCCAAGGCCATCAAAGACAAGATCGTGGAGGGTCACAAGGCTGGCAAGGGGTACAAAACCCTTTCCAAGGAGTTGGGCCTACCTGTCTCCACTGTTGGGAGCATCAGCCGGAAGTATAAGGCTTATGGAACTACTGTTAGCCTTCCACGGCCTGGACAGCCTTTGAAAGTTTCCTCCCGTGCCGAGGCAAGGCTTATCCGAAGAGTCAAGGCTAACCCAAGGACAACAAGGAAGGAGCTCCGGGAAGATCTCATGGCAGTGGGGACATTGGTTTTAGTCAATACCATAAGTAACTTACTCCACCGCAATGGTCTCCGTTCCAGACGAGCCCGTAAGGTACCTTTACTTTCAAAGCGTCATGTCAAGGCTCGTCTACAGTTTGCTCATGATCACTTGGAGGACTCTGAGACAGACTGGTTCAAGGTTCTCTGGTCTGATGAGACCAAGATCGAGATCTTTGGTGCCAACCACACACGTGACGTTTGGAGACTGGATGGCACTGCATACGACCCCAAGAATACCATCCCTACAGTCAAGCATGGTGGTGGCAGCATCATGCTGTGGGGCTGTTTCTCAGCCAAGGGGCCTGGCCATCTGGTCCGCATCCATGGGAAGATGGATAGCACGGCCTACCTGGAGATTTTGGCCAAGAACCTCCGCTCCTCCATCAAGGATCTTAAGATGGGTCGTCATTTCATCTTCCAACAAGACAACGACCCAAAGCACACAGCCAGGAAAACCAAGGCCTGGTTCAAGAGGGAAAAAATCAAGGTGTTGCAGTGGCTTAGTCAGTCTCCTGACCTTAACCCAATTGAAAACTTGTGGAAGGAGCTCAAGATTAAAGTCCACATGAGACACCCAAAGAACCTAGATAACTTGGAGAAGATCTGCATGGAGGAGTGGGCCAAGATAACTCCAGAGACCTGTGCCGGCCTGATCAGGTTTTATAAAAGACGATTATTAGCTGTGATTGCAAACAAAGGTTATTTCACAAAATATTACACCTAGGGGTTGAATAGTAATTGACCCACACTTTTATGTTGAAAATTTATTAAAATTGAACTGAGCAACATAACTTGTTGGTTTGTAAGATTTATGCATCTGTTAATAAATCCTGCTCTTGTTTGAAGTTTGCAGGCTCTAACTTATTTGCATCTTATCAAACCTGCTAAATCTGCAGGGGGTTGAATACTACTTGTAGGCACTGTATATATACATATATATATATATATATATATATACATATATATATATTATCTAAAGCTGAGTGTATGTCCGCTAAAGGATTCCGCACCGTCGCATTTATAATCACAAAATTTTGCACAGACGCCTCATGTGACTCAGGGTACATCATAGACTATGCTTTGACAAGAAAATGTAACCCCGCGCTCTACAGTTACTCTCCAAAAAACCTGCCTCCATTATAGTGAATGGAGCTGTGAGCTATAGGCTATTAATAGGAGCTGTGATTGGTTGCTATAGGAACAAAAGACAGTCAAAGTATAACAAACTGATGAGGGGCAAATACCTCGAAACAGCTGTCTGTGGATGGAGACCATGTTTGGCATAGGTGGTCTCCTTGATTGAAGACTGCCCTTCCCGTGGTTGTTCCTTCCTGGTGAAAGGCCTGGCTAGTTTCCTGCCAGCGTTGAGAAACATGTGATGGTGTCTCCGCAGGCCTTCTTGCTTTGAATATTTCCCAGGGGGCATTGCTCTAGAATCACTGTGTTGAGAAACACGTGATGGTGTCTCTGCAGTGTTGGATGTTGATCTCCCTAAGGTCAACCATCCTTGCTTATGAGGTAATATGATGTCGGTGGAGAGACAGACACAGACAGACACAGACTGAGAGACAAAAAGGCTGAGACAGACAGACAGGCACAGACAGAGAAAGAGGCACACAGGGAACGAGACAGAGACAAACAGAGACAGACAGAGACAGATAGGTAAAAAAGCCAGCCAGACAGACAGAAAAAGACAGACAAAAAGACACATGGGGAAAGAGACAGACAGAGGCAGACAGGGAAAGAGACAGAGAAACAGACAAGGAAAGAGACAGACAAAGACAAACGGGGAAAGAGACAGACCTGGAAAGAGACAGACAAAGACAGACAGGGACAAACTGGGAAAGAGACAGACTGGGAAAGAGACACACCTGGAAAGAGACACACCTGGAAAGAGACAGAAGGGGAAAGAGACAGAAGGGGAAAGAGACAGAAGGGGAAAGAGACAGAGTCAGATGTGGGAAAGAGTCAGACGTGGGAAAGAGTCAGAGGTGGGAAAGAGTCAGAGGTGTGAAAGAGTCAGAAGTGGGAAAGAGTCAGACAGAGTCAGATGGGAAAAGAGACAGACGGGAAAAGAGACAGACGGGGAAAGAGACAGACGGGTAATGATACAGACAGGGAAAGAGACAGACGGGGAAAGAGACAGACAAAGACAGACAGGGAAAGAGACAGACAAAGACAGACGGGGAAAGAGACAGACAAAGACAGATGGGGAAGGAGACAGACAAAGACAGACAGGGAAAGAGACAGATAAAGACAGACAGGGAAAGAGACAGACAAAGACAGATGGGGAAAGAGACAGACAAAGACAGACGGGGAAAGAGACAGACAAAGACAGACGGGGAAAGAGATAGACGAACACAGAGATAGCGAGAGACAGACAGAGACTGGCAGAGACACAGAGAGACAGTTACTATCCTGGGCAATGTCCAGGTACAACAGCTAGTATATATATTCAAAAAATCAGAAGGCAGCACTCCATTTTTCTTCAGGTTTGTCTTTCTTTAATGGCTCATAACATAGGACGTTTCGGTCAGGAACTGACCTTTCTCAAACAGTGTTGGAGAAAGGTCAGTTCCTGACCGAAACGTCCTGTATTATGGGCCATTATAGAAAGACAAACCTGAAGAAAATGGAGTGCTGCCTTCTGATTTTTTGAATATATTGAATGGACGGTACGATGCTGTTTGTGAAGGAGTTTTGCACCCAATTATAAACTCTCGGTGCTGCTCTGAAAAATCTATATTATATATATATATATATATATATACATACATATATATATATATATATATATCTCAGGACGGGGACAAATAAACCAGGATGGGGACATATATACCAGGAGGGTCCCCGGACGGAGACATATATACTAGTAGGAGGACATATATGCTAGGAAGGAGACAATGAACAAGGTTTGGGGCATACATACTAGGAAGGGCCCAGGATGGGGACACACATACCAAGAAGAGCCCAGGATGGGGACATATATACCAGGATGGGCACATATATACCTAGAAAGGGACATATATACCAGGAGAAAGACATATATACCAGGAGAAAATTATACAGAGGGGCAATGTGTGTATGTGGGGCGATACTATACCAAGGGGCAGTGTGTGTGAGGATATATATATATAAAGAGGGGCAGCTTTAGAGGGGGATAGTATAAAAAAGGGGCAGCGTATTTCAGGGATATTATACAGAATGGCAGTGTGTGGGGTGATATTATACAGAGGGGTAGTGTGTGAGGGGAATATTATACAGAGAGCAGTGTGCGTGTGGGAATATTATACAGAGGAGTAGTGTGTGGGGAGATATTATACAGAGGAGCACTGTATGTGGTGGATATTATACAGAGGAGCAGCGTGTGTGGGGGATATTGTACAGAGGAGCAGTGTGTGTAGGGGATATACAGAAGGGTAGTGTGTGAGGGGGATATTATACAAAGGAGTAGTTTGCATGTGGAAATATTATACAGAAGAGTAGTGTGTTTGGGGGATATTATACAGAGGGGTAGTGTGTGAGGGGATATTATACAGAGGAGCAGTGTGCATGTGCATGTGGGAATATTATGCAGAGGAGTAGTGTGTGAGGGGATATTATACAGAGAAGCAGTGTGTCGGGGATATTATACAGAGGACCAGTGTGTGGGAGATATTATGCACAGGAGCAGTGTGTGTGTGGGGATATACAGAGGAGCAGTGTGTTTTGGGGAATATTATACAGAGGGGAAGTTTGTGGGGAGGGATATTATACAGAGGGGCAGTGTGTGTGGGAGATATATTATACAGAGGGGCAGTGTGTGTGGTTATATTATACACAGTGGCATTGTGTGTGGGTATACTATACAGAGGGGCAGTGTGCGTGGGGGATATTATTCATGAAGCAGTGTGGGAGAGATAATATGGAGAAGGGAAATGGGTGTATTATGGAGAGGGACGTTATAAGGGGTGTATTATACTTCATTTTCTACAACAACTGCAAGGATGCTAACACTTTTGGCCATGACTGTGTGTGTGTGTGTGTGTATATACACACACACACACACACAGTACAGACCAAAAGTTTGGACACACCTTCTCATTCAAAGAATTTTCTTTAGTTTCATGACTCTGAAAATTGTAGATTCACATTGAAGGCATCAAAACTATGCATTAACACACGTGGAATGAAATACTTAACAAAAAAGTGTGAAACAACTGAAAATATGTCTTATATTCTAGGTTCTTCAAAGTAGCCACCTTTTGCTTTGATTACTGCTTTGCACACTCTTGGCATTCTCTTGATAAGCTTCAAGAGGTAGTCACTGGAAATGGTCTTCCAACAGTCTTGAAGGAGTTCCCAGAGATGCTTAGCACTTGTTGGCCCTTTTGCCTTCACTCTGCAGTCCAGCTCACCCCAAACCATCTCGATTGGGTTCAGGTCTGATGACTGTGGAGGCCAGGTCATCTGGCGTAGCACCCCATCACTATTCTTCGTAGTCAAATAACCCTTACACAGCCTAAAGGTGTGCTTGGGGTCATTGTCCTGTTGAAAAATAAAGTATGGTCCAACTAAACGCAAACCGGATGGAATAGCATACCGCTGCAAGATGCTGTGGATGCCATGCTGGTTCAGTATGCCTTCAATTTTGAATAAATTCCCAACAGTGCAACCAGCAAAGCACCCCCACACCATCACACCTCCTACTCCATGCTTCATGGTGGGAACCAGGCATGTAGAATCCATCCGTTCACCTTTTCTGCGTCGCACAAACACACGGTGGTTGGATCCAAAGATCTTAAATTTGGACTCATCAGACCAAAGCATAGATTTCCACTGGTCTAATGTCCATTCCTTGTGTTCTTTAGCCCAAACAAGTCTCTTCTGCTTGTTGTCTGTCCTTAGTAGTGGTTTCCTAGCAGCTATTTTACCATGAAGGCTTGCTGCACAAAGTCTCCTCTTAACAGTTGTTCTAGAGATGTGTCTGCTGCTAGAACTTTGTGTGGCATTGACCTGGTCTCTAATCTGAGCTGCTGTTAACCTGCGATTTCTGAGGCTGGTGACTCGGATAAACTTATCCTCTGCAGCAGAGGTGACTCTTGGTCTTCCTTTCCTGGGGCGGTCCTCATGTAAGCCAGTTTCTTTGTAGCGTTTGATAGTTTTTGCCACTGCACTTGGGGACACTTTCAAAGTTTTCCCAATTTTTCGGACTGACTGACCTTCATTTCTTAAAGTAATGATGGCCACTCATTTTTCTTTATTTAGCTGCTTTTTTCTTGCCATAATACAAATTCTAACAGTCTATTCAGTAGGACTATCAGCTGTGTATCCACCAGACTTCTGCACAACACAACTAATGGTCCCAACCCCATTTATAAGGCAAGAAATCCCACTTATTAAACCTGACAGGGCACACCTGTGACGTGCGAACCATTTCTGGTGACTAACTCTTGAAGCTCATCAAGAGAATGCCAAGAGTGGGAAAACCAGTAATCAAAGCAAAAGGTGGCTACTTTGAAGAATATAAGACATATTTTCAGTTGTTTCACATTTTTTTGTTAAGTATTTCATTCCACATGTGTTAATTCATAGTTTGATGATGATGCCTTCAATGTGAATCTACAATTTTTAGAGTCATGAAAATAAAGAAAACTCTTTGAATGAGAAGGTGTGTCCAAACTTTTGGTCTGTACTATAGATTTTGTTTATTGATTTGTAGATTGATTTGTAGATATTGTTTATGTATATATATATATATATATATATATACATACATACACGGTTTACCAAGAATGGCAGTGAGCGTGTGAAAGGTTTGAGGGTTGGAACCTGCGCAGAGTCTCAAGGGGGCCCAAAATGTTGCCAGTATGAGGGCCTGAAATTCCTAGTGGTGGCCCTGTCTCCCTCAACCCCCCCGGTTAGCTATATTCACCTTATAAGATGCGTCTTATAATCTGAAAGATACAGTAATTTATAAATTGTCTCTCCAGTAAAGGAGACAAACTCTAGCACAGCGCCACCTATTGGAAGTAGCGATCCTAAAAGTCACAAGTGGATTTTTGACAATCCTTTGCAATATGACTCAGGATATATAAGCCAGATCAGAATCCCAATTTGCAGACACGGTGTTTCGGGGTGCTTGCCCCTCGTCAGTGCAAAGTATGGGGGTGTCTGATCTGGCTCATGAGAAAGCTATGTGGGGACCACGGGGGAACACTATTCTCCTTAAGGAGACTTTGCAAGCCAGTCTGGCTGCCAGGTAAGGGGACTTATAGCTGCAATGCCCCTAAAATTCCACGGGGGAACACTATTCTCCTTAAGGAGACTTTGCAAGCCAGTCTGGCTGCCAGGTAAGGGGACTTATAGCTGCAATGCCCCTCTGGGAAATATTCAAATTGTCTCTCCAGTAAAGGAGACAAACTCTAGCACAGCGCCACCTATTGGAAGTAGCGATCCTAAAAGTCACAAGTGGATTTTTGACAATCCTTTGCAATATGACTCAGGATATATAAGCCAGATCAGAATCCCAATTTGCAGACACGGTGTTTCGGGGTGCTTGCCCCTCGTCAGTGCAAAGTATGGGGGTGTCTGATCTGGCTCATGAGAAAGCTATGTGGGGACCACGGGGGAACACTATTCTCCTTAAGGAGACTTTGCAAGCCAGTCTGGCTGCCAGGTAAGGGGACTTATAGCTGCAATGCCCCTAAAATTCCACGGGGGAACACTATTCTCCTTAAGGAGACTTTGCAAGCCAGTCTGGCTGCCAGGTAAGGGGACTTATAGCTGCAATGCCCCTCTGGGAAATATTCAAATTGTCTCTCCAGTAAAGGAGACAAACTCTAGCACAGCGCCACCTATTGGAAGTAGCGATCCTAAAAGTCACAAGTGGATTTTTGACAATCCTTTGCAATATGACTCAGGATATATAAGCCAGATCAGAATCCCAATTTGCAGACACGGTGTTTCGGGGTGCTTGCCCCTCGTCAGTGCAAAGTATGGGGGTGTCTGATCTGGCTCATGAGAAAGCTATGTGGGGACCACGGGGGAACACTATTCTCCTTAAGGAGACTTTGCAAGCCAGTCTGGCTGCCAGGTAAGGGGACTTATAGCTGCAATGCCCCTAAAATTCCACGGGGGAACACTATTCTCCTTAAGGAGACTTTGCAAGCCAGTCTGGCTGCCAGGTAAGGGGACTTATAGCTGCAATGCCCCTCTGGGAAATATTCAAATTGTCTCTCCAGTAAAGGAGACAAACTCTAGCACAGCGCCACCTATTGGAAGTAGCGATCCTAAAAGTCACAAGTGGATTTTTGACAATCCTTTGCAATATGACTCAGGATATATAAGCCAGATCAGAATCCCAATTTGCAGACACGGTGTTTCGGGGTGCTTGCCCCTCGTCAGTGCAAAGTATGGGGGTGTCTGATCTGGCTCATGAGAAAGCTATGTGGGGACCACGGGGGAACACTATTCTCCTTAAGGAGACTTTGCAAGCCAGTCTGGCTGCCAGGTAAGGGGACTTATAGCTGCAATGCCCCTAAAATTCCACGGGGGAACACTATTCTCCTTAAGGAGACTTTGCAAGCCAGTCTGGCTGCCAGGTAAGGGGACTTATAGCTGCAATGCCCCTCTGGGAAATATTCAAATTGTCTCTCCAGTAAAGGAGACAAACTCTAGCACAGCGCCACCTATTGGAAGTAGCGATCCTAAAAGTCACAAGTGGATTTTTGACAATCCTTTGCAATATGACTCAGGATATATAAGCCAGATCAGAATCCCAATTTGCAGACACGGTGTTTCGGGGTGCTTGCCCCTCGTCAGTGCAAAGTATGGGGGTGTCTGATCTGGCTCATGAGAAAGCTATGTGGGGACCACGGGGGAACACTATTCTCCTTAAGGAGACTTTGCAAGCCAGTCTGGCTGCCAGGTAAGGGGACTTATAGCTGCAATGCCCCTAAAATTCCACGGGGGAACACTATTCTCCTTAAGGAGACTTTGCAAGCCAGTCTGGCTGCCAGGTAAGGGGACTTATAGCTGCAATGCCCCTCTGGGAAATATTCAAATTGTCTCTCCAGTAAAGGAGACAAACTCTAGCACAGCGCCACCTATTGGAAGTAGCGATCCTAAAAGTCACAAGTGGATTTTTGACAATCCTTTGCAATATGACTCAGGATATATAAGCCAGATCAGAATCCCAATTTGCAGACACGGTGTTTCGGGGTGCTTGCCCCTCGTCAGTGCAAAGTATGGGGGTGTCTGATCTGGCTCATGAGAAAGCTATGTGGGGACAGTAATTTATAGACATCTATGGTTTCATTTATTTGCCTGTGTGGATTGAGTGGGTTGTTCCCAACATCTGGTGAAAAATTCCTGTCGATACCACCTTTAGAAATATATTTACTTAGAAAATTGGTGACGTGTTCAATACTTATTTCACCCGCTGTATACCACGACTGTTATGCATTGCTGAAACCTAATAGGAAGTAGACAATGGGTTGCAACTGCAAATGACAGGATCATTTATTTATGTTATTGTAACATTTTTTAGCAAGTTAGTTTCATTTGTATATATTTCTTGCCACACACAGCCTTGATTAGTCATTCAGTGATCTTTATTTTCCTTGAATATATAATTGTTTGCTCTACAACATAATATTTCAATTCAATGTACCATGTTTATGACAATTTGCCTCTTAAGAGTGTACAAGGTATTAGATAAACTCTCTTTGGACTGTTCAATGTAATGCTCAGCGGGTTGCACCTCTGATGTCTATTTTTGTATTTCTTTATTCTCCTCATGTATATAAATAACCACTTTCTGGGACTGTTTAAACTTCTTTAATTAAAACCATGGATATTTCCCATCCTTTAATGGCATCCAAAAGGCTACAGTTAATGAGAATAATTGTTTTCAATGCATTCCACTTCTGGAGCTTTGATGTTTACTAAGTTGCCTCCTCATAACTGCACCAGAAGGTTGTCATTTCCATCATATTTCTGTCAGTTTAAGAAAAATGCTTTTGGGATTTAGCAATAAATGTCCTTTGTATGTTATGTATTCTAATCCCATTATAAAGCTAATGACCCCACTGATATCCTCTATACATGTTTGATCATTCTGGGCAACCGTAATTTTTGCCATGTTATCAATATTTGTGAACCAACAGTGGAGATTGTAATTATATTAAATTATATGGATTATAGTCAATGACTGCCCACCTGACCAGAAACATTTAGGATACTCAACCATAATTAGGTGCTAATTGGTAACTGTAGTTTCATTAGACCCTCCCATATAGTGATAAGCACCCTGAGCATCTAAAGAATTATAGTGAGAACCTATGGTTATCCTGCTCATTTTACCCCATATAATCCTTAAAGGGAATCTTAGGGGTTTTTTTTTGCTATTTAATCTGAGAATACCATGATGTAGGGGCAGAAGACCTGGTTCTAGTGATGTGTCACTCACTGGGCTTTTTGTTTTTGTTTCAGTATTATCAGTGTTTTATCAGCAGCAAGTTATCACTTCAGGACTAGTTATCTCATGCCATATAGTCCTCCTGTTCTCTGCAATGCTACCCTCACCACTGATTAGTAGATTTCTGCTAATGTAACAATAATGTACAGACTGTACATTGTAATGTACTAACAGTGTACAGAGGAAGCTGTAAACCTACAGTATGGGTGAGGTTATGCAGAGATCAGCCTTCAGCTTGTTGATATACTGGCAGCAGAGAAAACAGTGATTTTATAAAAATTGCAACAAACAGCACAGTAAGTGACATATCACTGGAAACAGGGTTTTGGCCCTAAATCATGCTGCTCTCAGATTACATAGAAAAACTTGGTAACAGAGATGAGCGAACCTTTCAATGTTCAGTTCGCTGATCTTAGGCGAACTCCCCTATGTTCGCCGAACTTTTCGTCAAATGTTTTCGAACCCCATTGGATTCAATGGGAGGCCAAACCTAAGACAGAGAAAACACCTTTAGGGGGGGTCTAAAAGCTGCCAAAACAGCAAAGCTACATTTTACAGTTCAGCCCCACTATTTTGGCATAGCCATTAGCTTAGCCTAAACTATTGACATAAGAAATATTGAGGTGGATGAGAGACAGGTGTAGGGCTGGTGTTCCCATACCCATGCAGGTACATGGGTATGGGAACTTGGAGATGGGTCTCCAAGACACAACTTGGAGACCCATCTTGGAGTCTTTTTATTTAAAAATATTTCAGGTAGACAGCAGGACATTGGCATCAATTGCCCCCATCCCCCGTTGCCCCATAGTGTCTTTTCACAGCAGTGAGGTATGGTCCATACAACACACAGGATGTGGCCTGGCATTTCCATTTTAAAAATCAAAAAGTAGATGAGTGACAGGATTAGGCCTCTTGCTCCTACACCCCTGCAAGTACAGGCAACACACAACTTGAAGACCCATCTTGGAGTCTTGATATCTAAAAACATTTTAGGCAGAAAGCAGGACAGTGGCATCAATTGCCCCACCCATTTCCCCATAGTGTCTTTGCACAGCAGTCAGGTACGGTCTATGCAAAACACAGGAAGTTAAGCGGTCTACATTTTCAGGGGACAGCCGGATGCTCTTATCCATCAATACACCGCCAGCAGCACTGAAGACACGTTCTGAGAGAACATTGGCTGCCAGGCAGGCCAAAATTTCCAATGGCATAACTTGTGAGCTCTGGCCACTCTGCCATTTTTGAAAAAAAAAATGCAAAAGGGTCCAATCCCTCCTTTATGGCATCGATATTGAGCTCTAGATACTCTTGCACCATCCTCTCCAGTCGTTCACTATGTTTTAGACTTCTACTCTGTTCTGTTGGTGCATGCGATGGTCTAAAAAATGTGTGCCAAACCGCACAGAAATTGCTCCTGCCACTTCAACTGCTGCTGCTAATGTTTATGTGATGATGATGCAACGTTCTCGTGGTTAGAATTCTAAAACTGCGATGCACACGATGTGCCTCACTGCTGTTTTGTGGAAAATTACTAAGATGATCTTCAAGCTTGTTTCAATTCTCCAGTATCTGCATGTCCCTTTCCTGGGGGAAACATCTTGCTAAATTTATTCTTGTCCCATGGATCTAACAGAGTGACAACCCAGTAGTCAGCACTATTTCTAATTCTAAGAATATATCATCATGTTTCAGTGCAGTAAGAAGGCGCTCATGTATCAGACGCTTCCTTGAAGTCCAAGTCCATGTTGTGTTGGTGGTGGGGTAATGCTCAAGCTTGCCTCATCCATGCCCTCCTACCAACCACGGACAACAGAGACGAGATCAAAATCTTCTTCATCTCCTCAGTTTTCTGTGCCCATCACCTCTTCCTCCTCCATTTGTTCCATGGCCTTCACCTTCACTACCATTTTGTCTGTTATCATGAGCCCTCCTTGCTCGATGGACACTCGCCTGTTCAACAACTGTCTGGACCTTACAGGAAATGGTATCCCATCCTCATTCTCCTCTGCTTTCTTCTCTTCCTCTGGGACCACCATCTCCTCCCGCAGACTATTCACAGTGTGCTCCAACATGTAGATGACCGGAATAGTGATGCTGATGATGGTATCATCAGTGCCAGCCATCTTTGTAGCCATTTTTAAACTGTGCAGAAGCGTGCAGAGGTCTTTCATCAGTGCCCACTCCACAATCGTGATTTGCCCCACATCCGGATTGCGGTGTCCCAGGCATCATGACATAGTGCTCACTGCTACTGCCACAGTCGCTGCAACATCCACAGAGTGGAATTGCATCATGTCGGCACATCGTATATCAATCAGTTAACTGGTAGGCCAAAAGACCTTTGTAGTGTTGCAAGTCGATTAATCATGGGTGCGAACGGTGGAAGTGAGCACACAGCAACCGTGCCTTCTGCAGCGGTGCATCAAGGCCGAGATCGTAGCCTAGAAATTTCTGTACAACCAGGTTGAGGACATGAGCCATGCAAGGCACATGTGTGATGTTGTCCAGGCGTAGGGCCGCCACCAGGTTTGCCATTGATCAATCTTGACCTGGAGAATGGACCACAACTTTGCAGCTGTGTGACTGCATTCTCCAATGCATATTAATTTCAGCACTGCCTGATTGCTTTGAGCCTTGGCTGAGCTGTATGGAGGTGGGGGAATTCTCTCTGCACTGTAAGAAGGCATGTTACATTAAGAGAGAGGGTGAAGGCACAAGTGGAGGCCTTAGAGGAAGTGGAGCAAGCAGAAGTAATGGAGAAAGTGGTAGATCCAGAGGTCTGTCCCGCAAGCCTTGGGGATTTTAAGACTTAGGAAGCAAAAACAGATTCACTACAGCCCTGGCACTTACTCTGTCTTGCTCCTGCCCACAAGGCATCCATTACTGCTCTACAGAGCTTCCTAGTGTCTACTTCAGGATCCATTTTGCCCAGACAAAGGCTCTGAATGTAAGAGCCAAAACGTTGGCAAAACTGGCGGTGTGGCTCTTTTGCAGAGATAATTTACAAATAAATTATATTATTTCATCACAAACTTGTGTGTGCCAGAAATCTATATTATTATTAATATCTCCTTTTTCTGAGCACCAATCTATGTATGGTTGCAGCAGAGCTTTATTCATTTAGTTTTGAAATGCAACCCTGGAGGCATAGAGTAGAGCCTGCTTTACACGCTGCAATTAATCGTGCGGTCGCATTAGCGATCGCACCCGCCCCCATCGTTTGTGCGGCACGGGCAATTTGTTGCCCATGTCGCACAATGCTGTAACCCCCCGTCACACGTACTTACCTTCCAAACGACCTCGCTGTGGGTGGCGAACATCCACTTCCTGAAGGGGGAGGGACGTTTGGCGTCACAGCGACGTCACACAGCGGCCACCCAATAGAAGTGGAGGGGCGGAGATGAGCAGGACGTAAACATCCCGCCCACCTCCTTCTTTACGCATTGCCAGCGGGACGCAGATTATCTGTGTTCATCGTTCCCGGGGTGTCACACGGAGCGATGTTTGCTGCCTCGGGAACAATGAACAACCGGACGTTCAATTTTTAGAAAATGAGCGACGTGTCAACGATGAATGAGAAGGTGAGTATTTCAGCTCATTCACCTTCGCACGTAGCTTTCACATGCTACGATATCACTAATGATGCTGGATGTGCGTCACTAACGACGTGACCCCGCCAACATCTCGTTAGATATATCGTAGTGTGTAAAGCCCGCTTAATTCAGGGGAAAGGTAATGTTGTCTGCACTATGATGGTGTAGCGCAGGCACAGCTTTATTAGAAAAGTAATAGTGACTGGGCAACTGATACTGAGGGACTGCAACCACCATCAGCTTTAGAAAACATTCTGTGTCCACCAGGCAGAAAGGCATCTGTTCCGTGGCCAACAGTTTGAATATGGTGAAGTTCAAACTCTTAGCTTTGGCGTGTGTCAGAGGAAATAATCTCTTCCGTGACCAGAACTGCGGGACTGAGGGCTGGCTGGTGTGCTGAGAGAGGGCAGAGTAGGGTGTACAGGACAAACTGGTGTACTGTGAGGGAGTTGCAGGCAGAGATCTTATAGTGGATTGTGAAACATTTGGTATGCTTGGTCTGTGAGATTGGTCAAAATCCACAGGCATGTCCACTTCCGTAACAACTGATGGGCTCTCATTCTCCCCAACTGTAGTTGCTAAACAAAGTGGAGGTTCTTAGGGCAGAGAAGTGTGTGAGAACAGTTTCAAGGGTGACGGAGGAGAAAAAAGCAGGAGATGCGGTTGATGGGGCATCGTGTGGTTGGCAATGCCCACTAGGCCATATTTTAGCTCAGTAAGATTCCTAGACTAAAGCCTGCTTTACACGTTACAATTAATTGTACGATCACATTTGCGATCGCACTCGCCCCCATCGTTTGTGCGGCACGGGCAATTTGTTGCCCGTGTCACACAATGCTGTTTCCCCCCGTCACACGTACTTACCTTCCAAACGACTTTGCTGTGGGCGGCGAACATCCACTTCCTGAATGGGGAGGGACGTTCGGCGACACAGCGACGTCACACAGTGGCCGGCCAATAGATGCGGAGGGACGGAGATGAGCGGGACGTAAACATCCCGCCCACCTCCTTCCTTCCGCATTGCCGGTGGACGCAGGTAAGCTGTGTTCATCGTTCCCAGGGTGTCACACGGAGTGATGTGTGCTGCCTTGGGAACATTGAACAACCGGACGCTCGATTTTTAGAAAATGAGCGACGTGCCAGCAATGAACGAGAAGGTGAGTATTTCTGCTCGTTCATAGCTGTCACATGCTACGATATCACTAACGATGCCGGATGTGACCCTGATGACATCTCGTTAGATATATCGTAGCGTATAAAGCCCGCTTAACGCATGTTGGTTGGTAATGTGACGGTTCTTGCATGTAGTAGACAAATTATTTGTATTTCTGCCTCTACTGAGACTTTATTCTACAAAGTTTGCTGAAAACGAGAGTTGGGTTATCCATTCCAGTAGAAAAATTGGCCCAGGCAAGGCAACCCTTGACGCCCATGCGAAATATAGACCTGCCACCGCTGCTGGACACAGCCAGAGTTGTGGTTGAGGATGCAGTGTTGTCCTGGTTGCATCACTGTGTGTCTGTGCGAGAAGTATCTTGTCTTTCTCCTCCTCCACCTCCCCAGCTGAGCTACTCAGCTGTGTGACTCTTGATTCACACCAACTAGGATCTACAACTTCATCGTCATCCTCTTTGTTGTCGTACTCCTCACCTTGATAGTCACCCTCCTCTTCTTCCTGACCTGATATCACAGTACACTACATGTGTGCCTCAGGTATCTGACTCTCATCATCATCACCTCGACCTCCGGGGGTTAACATCTGTTGACAAGGGTCTGGATCCTGTTCAGACTCAACTTCTTCTGGTTCTGGATACAACTGACAAAGATTTTGGGTTTCGGTGCAGATGCTTTCCTCCTCTTCAGTCTGTGAATCTTTGAAGCAGATCTCTGATGCCCATGGGATAGAATATGTGAACAACTTTGCAGACTCGCCCATGTGTGGTTCCCCACTGTCAGTTGGGAGGTTAGAGAGTTTTAACAAGGGGGAAACAAGTGTAATTGTTGTGGCACTTCTGAGGAATTAATTATGTGTGATGCTGAGGTGCAGGAAGAGGATGAGAGGCCACGTGATGCAGTGCTTGCCATCCACTCTAGCACATGCTGTTTCTGGGCTTCCTGTACAAGTTGAAGCAATGTGCGGCTGCCAATGAAATGGAATGGAGTATCCCATCCAGTAATGGAAGTTGTTCTCATTTCTTTTGGGATAGGACGAGCTAGTATTTGCCCAGTATAGCTTTGACTAAAATTAGACCACCCCCACATACACCTCAAACACCTTGCCTATTCCCCCTTCCTCCAAGACCTCATAATTTATCACTCATGTTTCATGTACCCTTCCCTTTTGAAACAGATGTTTTACAACAGTAGGCCCACACCTGTCAGACACCTGACACAAAATAAAAATGTTGTATTTCTTCGCTGAGATGGCAATATTGGGATGGTCCTCAGAAGTACCAATACCTTGTTAGATGGTTCACTGGCAAATTTTTGCAGGTACTAAAAAGTACCAATACCTATTGAGATGGTTTATTGGAAAATTTTTAGTAGCCACTAAAAAGTAGCAATACCTATTGAGTTGGTTCACTGGAAATTTTTTAGCAGCCACTAAAAAGTAGCAATACCTACTGAGATGGTTCTCTGCCATTTTTTTGAAGACACTAAAAAGTGCCAATGCCTATTGAGATGGTTCACCGGCAAATTTTTTGCAGGCACTAAGGGATACTTTGCACACTACGACATCGCAGCTGCGATGTCGGTGGGGTCAAATCGAAAGTGACACACATCCGGCGTTGTTGTCGACATCTGAGTATGTGAATCGTTTTTAATATGATTAACGAGCGCAAAAGTGTCAAAATTGTATGATCGGTGTAGTGTCGGGCATTTCAATAATGTCGTTGCAGCGACTGGTACAATGTTGTTCCTCTTTCCTGCGGCAGCACACATCGCTGTGTATAAAGCCGCAGGAGCGAGGAACATCTCCTTACCTGCGTCCCGGCTTCAATGAGGAAGGAAGGATATGGGCGGGATGTTTACGTCCCGCTCATCTCCGCCCCTTTGTGTCTATTGGCCGCCTGCCGTGTGACGCCGCTGTGACGCCGCACGACCCGCCCCCTTAGGAAGGAGGCGGTTCGCTGGCCAGAGCGATGTCGCAGGGCAGGTAAGTGCATGTGAAGCTGCCGCAGCGATAATGTTCGCTACGGCAGCTATCAAAAGAGATCGCATGTGCGACGGGGGCGGGGACTATTGCGCTCAGCATCGCTACAATCGGCTTGCGATGTCGTAGTGTGCAAACTACCCCTAAAAAGTGCCAATGCCTATTGAGATGGTTCGCTTGCAAATTTTTAGCAGACTCTAAAAAGTAGCGATACCTATTGAGATGGTTCACTGGCAATTTTTTAGCAGGCACTCAAGTAGCGATCCCTATTTATATCACGAAATGATGATTTGTGGCACACACCTTTCTTTACACTGAACGTCCCTGTTCTACACTATCGGTCTCCTATCTATATCAACTACCTATGATTAAACCCCTAGCTAAGATAACAGTCTATTGGCGGCATCTTCCCTAAGCTTTAACATTCACAAAATGGCGCCGACACCACATGTCCTCATTTTAAATGCAGAGGGACATGTGACTTAGGCAGCCAATGACACAAATCCTTGTTTCTAAACCTTGTGGATGTTTTCTACACTGTGATGGGCTGCAGGAACATCCACAAATAAGGTTAAGAAAAAAAGTACGCCACTCCTCTGGCCTTTCCTCAACCCTTCCCATCATTAAGCACATCCCTCATTCATCATACAGCGCCACAATCCTATTCAAAAGCATCATGTCACTAGAAAAGCATTTTGGAAAGCAAACATAGCAGATCATTACCGGATTATCACAAAAATACTCGGGCACATGATCTAGAATCAGATAGGGAAATGCTTGTTCTTGAGTAGTTAGCTCATGTCTAGTTAAAACAACATTTTTGTGGTAAAAAATGTATTTTTCATTTTCATGGCTGAACGTAATAAAATCCTGTGAAGCGCCTAAGGGTTTAGGGTGCTCACCAAACATCTAAATAAATTCCTTGAGGGATATAGTTTCCAAAATGGGGACACTTATAGGAGAGCTCTACTGTTTAGGCACATCAGCAGCCAGTGGCATAACTATAGTTTGATGGGCCCCGGTGCAAAGTTTGGACCTGGGCCCCCCCAACCGTACATGACACTCGGGGTATGGGATAGTTTCGCTGACACTTAGCTTTTTCCTTCAGAACCCATGTGTCCCATGATCTGAAATCTCAATTTCTATCAGCAGCCTTCCTATGTTCTGATATCCGTCTTGTCCTCATCACGTACCTTCCCCATGATCTGCTATACATCTTTCCCTCAGCATGCAGCTTTCCATGCTCTGCTACACATCTGTCCCTCAGAACATAGCTTTCCCATGCTCTGCTATACATCTTTCCCTCAGCACCCAGCTTTTCCATGCTCTGATATACATTTTTCCCTCAGCACCCAGGGTGCTGAGGAAAAGAGACTCTTCCTCAGCGCAAAACTTTCCCATGCCATGCTTTATCTTTTTCCCCCTTGTATATAGTTATCCAAATACTAAAATGACCCCACATAGCCTTTCATATAGTATAGTGGGTCCCACATAACCCTTCATATATTATAATGCACCTCCCATAATCTTCCATGTATTATAATTATAATACACTTCACATAGTCCTCCATATAGTATAGTGTAGAGCATAGTCCTACATATAGTTTAATGCACATCCTATAGTCCTCCATTTAAGATAATACACATCCCATAGTCCTCCATATAATATAATGCAAATCCTATAGTCCCACATATAATATAATACACATTCCACAGTCCTCCTCGTTTTAAGATAATGCACATCCCATAGTCCTCCATATAATATTATTATTATTTACTATTATAGCGTCATTTATTCCATGGCACTTTACAAGTGAAAGAGGGTATACGTACAACAATCATTAACAATACAAAACAGACTGGTATAGGAGGAGAGAGGACCCTGCCTGCGAGGGCTCACAGTCTACAGGTGATGGTATAATAGGTGAGGACAGAGCTGGTTGTGCAGTGGTGTACTGGACTGAGGGTTATTGTAGGTTGTAGGTTTGTTGGAAAAGATGGGTCTTCAGGTTCCTCTTGAAGCTTTCCATGGTAGGGGAGAGTCTGATATGCTGAGGTAGAGCGTTCCAGAGTATAGGGGAGTCACGGGAGAAATCTTGTACGAGATTTGTGGGAAGAGGAGATAAGAGAGGAGTAGAGAAGAAGATCTTGTGAGGATCTGAGGTTGCGTGCAGGTAGGTACCGGGAGACTAGGTCACAGATGTAAGGAGGAGACAGGTTGTGGAAGGCTTTGTATGTCATGGTTAATGTTTTGAACTGGAGTTGTTGGGCGATGGGAAGCTAGTGAAGGGATTGGCAGAGTGTCGGGGCTGGGGAATAGCGAGGGGAGAGGTGGATTAAGTAGGCCGCAGAGTTTAGGCTAGATTGGAGGGGTGCAAGAGTGTTGGAAGGGAGGCCAGAAAGCAGGAGGTTGCAGTAGTCAAGGCAGGAGATGATGAGGGCATGCACTAATGTTTTTGCTGATTCTTGGTTAAGGAAAGCACGGATCCGGGAGATATTTTTGAGTTGTAGTATGCATGAGGTGAAGAGGGTGTAACGTCCTGGAGGTGGATTCATGGGACCATGCACCGGACTCCCCCAGAGAGGCAACCCGGAGCTAACCCCTATACAGGGACCGTCCGATCACCCCACTAGATGCACGCTAGCAGGAACACTAGGGGTACGGAGTCTGAGTCCTTCAGAGGTCTGCACAGGAAATGTCTATTAGTCCAAAAGGAACCATAGGCAGGACGGATGTCTGGAACCGGGTTCGGGTGCCGAGTAGGAACAGCAGACGGGGTCTGGATCCAACGAGATGTGCAGGCTGAAGTTAGCAGATGAAATTGGGGACCGGTGACGGGATCAGGCTGACGGATGATGGCGGGATCCACAGCAGACAGTCACCGGGACACTTCCTGAGGAATCAGCAACATGGACCAGGTCAGGACGGCAGACGGGCTCTGCGGAAGAGACAGTGTTATTCTGTAGACAAGGCACAGAGGGACCTGAACACCTAGCTATGGAAACACGTTGAACAACCACCGCCCACCTAGAAAGGGAAATCTTATATACCCTGTGCCTGTATCAGCCATTTCCTGTTCCCGAGATGCTGGCACTTTAAGAAGAGGTGAGCGAGCGCGCCCGTGCCCTAATGCACATGCGCGAGGCCCGAGTGCCGGAGACCAGTGCAGGAAGCAAGGAGGGAGCTGAAGGAGATAACACCATAATCCTCAATATACAGTAGTATAATGCACACACCATAATCCTCAATATAGTATAATGCACACACCATAATCCTCAATATAGTATAATGCACACACCATAATCCTCAATATAGTATAATGCACACACCATAATCCTCAATATAGTAGAATGCACACACCATAATCCTCAATATAGTATAATGCACCGCCATAGACCTCTGGCCACCATTTTGCTCACTGATTAAAAAAAATAAAAACATGTCCTCACCAGAGGCATAGCTAGGGTTTCAGCTCAGAGGGGGCAAAACTTCTGAGCGGTCCCTAACCAGGTATACATTTTACAACTATGGTGTCACACCATAACAGCTTGTGTAGGCACCTATATTTTTGGTCCCAGTGCGATCTGATAAAACATTGGATCACACTCGGACCAATGTTATCCAATGTGGCAGTGGTTATGTTCAATTTTGTCCTCGGTCCAAGTGGTCTGAGAAAAAAAAAATTGCATCGTGCATGTGCACAATGATATAGTTAAGTGTAGCGGCAGTGCTGTAGTTGGTGTTCAAGCTGCCCCTACCAGTAAAGCAGGCTTTACACACAGCGACATCGCTAGTGTGTCGCTGGTGAAAGCATCCGCCCCCGTCGGTTGTGTGTCACGGGCAAATTTGCTGCCCATGGCGCACAACACCGCTAGGACCCGTCACACATACTTACCTGCCTAGTAACATCGCTGTGGCTGGCGAACCGCCCCCTTTCTAAGCACAGCGGCGTCACTAAGCGGCCGCCCAAAACAAGCGGAGGGGCGGAGATGAGCAGGCCAAACATCCTGCCCACCTCCTTCCTTCCTTATTGCGGGCGGCCACAGGTACGGTGATGTTCCTCATTCCTGCGGTGTCACACATAGCGATGTGTGCTGTTGCAGGAACGACGAACAACCTGCATCCTGCAACAGCAACGATATTCGGGAAAGGAACGATATGTCAACGATCAATGATTAGGTAAGTAATTTTGATCATTAACGGTTGTTCCTGTGTTTCACACGCAACAACGTCGCTAACGAGGCCGGATGTGCGTCACGAATTTCGTGACCCCCCAACGACATCTCGTTAGAGATGTGGTTGCGTGTAAAGCCTGCTTTAGTCATTCTAAAGCCTCATGCTGATGTGGTTAGAAGTATGCAAATCGCACACTTGTGGTCACATGACGGCCCCTTCTCACCGCCGGCAATGGAAAACCCTGGCAGCTTGCTGTGCGCATGCAATAAAGATTCACTAGTCTGCAGTCACAGGCCATTTAACAACTGCCGATTGGCTTCATATAACTAAACGGTCAACAATCATTTAAAGGGAATCTGTCAGCAGGTATTTGCCCTCTAATCTGAGAGCTCCTGATTCTAGCGATGTGTCACTTACTGGGCTGCTTAGTGTAGTTTTGATAAAATCACTGATTAATCAGCAGCAGATTATCATTTCAGGATTACTTGGCCTGTTGCCAGGTAGTCCAGCATATTCAAGAGCTTTTATCTGCAGCAGAGAAAACATTGATTTTATCAAAATGACAGCAAACAGTCCAGTAAGTGTCACATCACTGGAATCAGGGTCTCTGTCTCTATATTATGCTGCTCTCACATGGGGGAGCAAATCCTGGTGACAAATTCCCTTTAAAGGAGGCGATTGTCCAGTATAAATGCTCCCTTAGATCCAGGTACCTTATTGGTGACTTCTTCTCAGATTGTAATGGTCTCACCCCATTTTTCTTCATCTGGTCCAGATACCATGATGACGTGGGACATCCACATCTCGTCTCCCCAGACTTCCATTTTCTCTTGTTTTCCAGAACATATCCTAACACGATGCCCTAAAAAATAACAGTGTCATTATTACACCTAAATAAAAAATATCCATACATACTGTGCACTAAATAACCCGTATACTGTGCACCTGATAAAATATTTCCCCACTATGCCCCTGACAAAAACGTGACCCCGCATTGTCCCCCTTATGATACATGGCCTCCACACTTTCCCACTCATATACTATGACCACTGCACACTGTCTTTCCTCATGAAAAATATCCGTCAAACCATCCCATCTCAATAACCCCTTCAACCTCGGGTGATTTTCGTTTTTTTTTTTTTTTTTGCGTCCCTTCTTTGAAGAGCCGTAACTTTTTTATTTTTCCATAAATCGTGCCAAATAAGGGCTTATTTTTTGCAGGACGAGTTGTACTTTTAAATGAAACCATAAGTTTTACCATATAGCGTTCTCGGAAACAGCAAAAAATTCCAAGTACGGAAACATTGCAAAAGAAAGTGTGATTGCATGATTGTTTTTTAGGATATTTTATTCACCGTGTTCACTATATGGTAAAACTGATGTGTCGGTGTGATTCCGTAGGTCAGTACGAGTTTGTTGACACCAAACATGTATAGGTTTACTGTTATGTAAGGGGTTTAAAAAAATCAGACGTTTGTCCAAAAAAAGTAGCGCATTTTTTGCGCCATTTTCCAAAAACCGTAGCGTTCTCATTTTTCGGGCTCAGTGACGGCTTAATTTTTGTATCTCAAGCTGCCATTTTTAACAGTATCATTTTTGGGCAGATGGTGCATTTTGCTCAAAATTTGTGGTGACCTAAAAATGTAATTTGGCATTTGGATTTTTTTTGCTGCTACGCCGTTTACTAATCAGATTAATTGATTTTACATTTTGATAGATCGGGCGTTTCTGAACAATACCAAATGTGTGTATATTTTTTTTTAACCTTTAATTTTTAATGGAGAGAATGAGGAGGTGATTTGAACTTTTAGGTTTTTTATTTTTTTATATATTTTTTTACTAGTCCCCTTGCTGCATTGCTCTGATCTGCAGAAAAGCTGCTCTCCTCTTACACACGGCGGTCTGCCAGGTGTAAGAGTAACTGACTCATGATAGCTACAGGAGTCATCACATGACTCTGTGCTACAATGGCAACCATCGGCTCTACGTGATCATGTCACGTGACTTCCAATTGTGTTGGGTAAGTGAGAGCTTACCGCGGCTGGGATGTACAACGTGCTGTGACATTGACAGCACAATGTAAGTGGTTAACAGGCACGGGTGGAGAGCGGATCCACTCATACCACTCATGCCCGCAGCAGCCGCCAGTGAGTATACCGACATGAGGCAGGACCTGCAATATAAACAATGGCCTCCACACTGTTCACATCTTCCGTGCCCCTCACAACATGGCCCCCTCTCCATATTGTTCCCCCTATTCACAGCGTACAGCTTCCACAATGTGCCCTCACACTGTCATTTATATACTGCTCCCCTCATATTGTGGCCTCACACTGTCCTTACTGCCTCCCATAATGTGCCATCACTTTGTATACGGCGTGAACAACCCTATTCCCCCTCCCACACTCTACGGTAAAAGTTCTTTGCATCTTCAGCTCTACGAGGGGACACTTACCTTATCCCTCATCTTCACCTTCTTTGTGTTGCTCTATCCCACACACCCTGCTCCTCATACAGCCTGCACCCCCATATGTCACACACCCTGCCCCACATATCTCACACAGCCTGTACTCCAACTTACCCCTCTCTCAAACACTCTGCACCCCTTCACATCCTTCTGTCACAGTCTGCATCCCTCATATGCCACACACCCTACACCCCCCTCCCCATCATGTCCCCTCTTTTCTCATTACCAGTCATGTTTTCCAATCTCCCTCAGGAATTGATATCTTCTAATGCTTTCTGCCTGGCAAACCTGTGTCTCCTCCCACACAGTCACATGGGCATGACATCATCACAGGTCCTGGCAGGATATATTTCCGTCTTCTGGGCAGGAGCACTTCTGCTCTGCCGTAGCTCAGAAATGCCTCATGGGCCTCTCCAGTTCAGGGGCCCGTCATCCCCCGGGCTGACACCGGGCCCCCCTTACTCACAGGCTGGCCCCCTGGCTGTCACATGGTCAGCAACTGAACAGTGCATCTCCTCTCTAACAGAGAGGAGCCAGCTCTGCAGAGTGGCTGCCGTGCCCCTTTAACCCTGCGGGCACGTTCGCAGTGGCGACCTCTGCGACTGCGGTCATTACGCCCCTGTCAGCAGCTCTCCAAACACGACATGATGTCTGCTAATGATTCCAGCCAATTTTGCAGTCAAATAGCACTCCTTCCTTTCTGAGCCCTGCTGTGCACCTGAACAGTTGGTTACCATCATATGAGGAATCAATGTGCTCAGGAGAAATTGAATAATAAATTTAATTGTGTTTTTTTCCTGTTAAAATGTTTTTGTTTTTTTTTTATTTTCACGGCTCAACACTATAAAATACTGTAAAGCACCTGGGGATTCAAGGTGTTCACCAAACATCTAGATAATTTCCTTGAGGAGTCCAGTTTCTCCTTGCATTTACATTGCAAAAGTAAATGGCGCTCCTTCCCTTCGAGCCCTGCCGTGCGCTCAACAATTGATTTCCACCACATATGAGGTATCAGCGTACTCAAGAGAAATTGCACAATAAATTGTATGGTGCATTTATTCCTGTTACTGTTGTGAAAAATAGCTATCTGGTTGAATAACAATTTTTGTGTATTTTTTTTATTTTCACAGCTAAAGCTATAACATTCTATGAAGCACCTGTGAATTCAAGGTGCTCAGCAAACATCTAGATTAATTTCTTAAGGGGTCTAGTTTCCGAAATGGGTTCACTTTTGATGGAGCTCTACTATTTAAGCACCTCATGGGCATTCCAAAACGTGAAATGGCATCTGCTAATGATTCCAGCTAATCTTATGTTCAAAAATTAAAATGGCGCTCCTTCCCTTCCAAGCCAGGTTGTGCACCAAACAGTAGATTCCCACCACATGTGAGGTATTGGTGTACGCAGGAGAAATTGCAAATTATATGGTGCATTTTCTCTTGTTACCCTTATTAAAAAGCTAAATTGTATGGCAAAAGTAACATTTTTGTGGGAAAAAATAAAATTTTCATTTTTTCCTTCCACATTGCTTTAGTTCCTGTGAAGCACCTAGAAGGTTACTAAACTTCTTGGAGTGGTTTTGAGCAGTGTGAGGGGTGCAGTTTTTAGAATGGTGTAAATTTTGTATATTTGTTGTCACCTAGGCCTCTCAAAGTCACTTGAAATGTGATCTGGACCCTAAAAAAATAGATTTTGTAAATTTTGTTGGAAAAAATGAGAAATTGCTGATAAACTTTGAACTTTTCTAACATACTAACCAAAAGAATTATGTTTCAAAAATTAAGCTGATGTAAAGTAGACATGTGGGAAATGTTCTTTATAAATTATTTTGTGTGACATAAGTCTTTGGTGTAAGGGCATAAAAATTCAAAGTTTGAAAATTGCTAAATTTTCGCCAAATTTATATTTTCACAAATAAAAGCAAAAAAATATCTGCCTAAATTTACAACTATCATGAAGTCCAATATTTCATGAAAAAAGCATTCTCGGAATCACTGAGATCTGTTGCAGGATTCCAGAGTCATAACCTGTCAAATTGACACTGGTCAGAATAGCAAAAAATGGCCCGGTCAGGAAGGTAAAAATGGGCTTGGGGGTCAAGGGGTAAAGGCGTACATATAGATATAATCTGATTTAAAAGTGAAATAACTTTGTATATAAATCATATTACTTATCTTGTACTTATCTTGAGTTCCATCCCAAAATATAGCTGAGAGCTTCTTGTATATGTTCTTTATAAAGTCATGGCAGAATCAATACATTTTAGGAAGTTTCACCCCAACATCAGGTATTGTACCATAATCCAATGTAATCTATCTCACCCACTTCATGATCCCAGCAAAGATAAGATGTTCAGCATTTTCAAACCTGTTCAACTACTTTATGTTGCTTTTTTGCATAATAAAATTCTAGGGAATGTGCACACATTAAGTATTTGATGCGGTTTTGTCACATATCTTTCCACTCAGTTTTGACACAAAATCTAAAAGGATTTACTAGCACCAGCGAAGTGAATGATATTCATAAAGTCTCATGCACATGTTGCTTATTTTTTCCTTGCAGATTTGAAGAATTTTCTATTCTGTAGCATGTCAATTCTTTCAGCGTTTTTGCTGTTTTTCCACCATTCTAATGAATAAGAACACAGTCATTTGCACTGATGAGCTGCAACACCCCGAAACACCATGTCTGCAAATTGAGATTCTGTTTTGACTTTTAAGGGCTCGGCTCCACTTGTGCATAGCTTCTGATGTGAGAGCATTGGAAGCAATATGCTAGTGATCCTCTGCTGTGGGTGTGAGCCGAGGGTTTTGCGACTGCGATCTGATCACAGCTGCAGAGGAGAAGGTGAGGGAGCACTTTCTCCCCATCTCCTCCGCTGCTTGTCTGTGCGTACATGGCTCTGCGGTTGGATGACATGCCAGTGCAGTGCGATGTTTCACACGCACCCATAGACTTGTATGGGTGCATGTGAGCCGAGACTCGCTACCAAACGCAGCATGCTGTCATTCATTTCTCATGACGAAATGACAACACCACTTGAATGTTTTTCATGTTTTTTACTGCTAGAGTGGTGCATCTAAACTCAGTTCCCAGACCATACTTTTATACTCACCCTCTGGCGTCTTTATCTTCTATCACTACACTAGTATTGTTCTTCTGCAGTATGTGACTTGCCGACTGCTCCAGTGATTCATACAGCAAGCCAAAGATCACTCTTCAATGCAAATCTATGAGAGCCTCGTTCTGCTCATATAGACTTGTATTGAGTGCTTGTCAGATGTTGCAGTCACAAGACGGCGGCACGCGACTGCAGCAGCAGCAGCAGCAATAAATGGTGAAAATGCCGAAGGATAAGTAGAAGAGTTGGGGCACGAACCTTAGATTAAAAGAACCACATCAGCAGTGAAAAAACCCTCTGCAGTGGTGCTTTGAAGGCCTGATATTGACTTTTAGGATTGCTACTGCCAATAGGTGGCACTGAAGTCTTTGAAGATTCAATTTGCATAATGACTTGGAAAAAATGCATTAATAAGTGCATCAATCAAAAATGTTTGTTTTTTTTAAGCAACATTTTTCCTGCAAAGAGTCCCAATTTTGATACAGCAATGTCTGCAGAACATATGTGACATACACACACTTTTAACCCCTTCACGACTGGGCAATTTTCAATTTTTACGCTTTCTTTTTTTTATCCCCTTCTCCCCAAGAGCTATAACTTTTTAATTTTTCCGTTCCAAGCTGCATGAGAGTTTGTTTTTGAAGGCTGAGTTATACTTTTGTTAACACCCTTTATTTTATCACATGATGTGTCGCGGGCGGGGAGGACGCCGCCGCTGCTCGCTCTCGCTAACGCTGGGGTCCGACGCTGCTGCGGCTGCTGCTCGGTGGCTCGAGCGGTGGGCCGGATCCGGGGACTCGAGCGGCGCTCCTCGCCCGTGAGTGAAAAGGGTGGTTGGTTTGGGGGATTTAGTCCGTGACGCCACCCACGGGTCGTGGTGAAGATGGGCACCACCGCTGCTGGTGACGGGGATCCCGGGAGCGATGGTAGATAGCAGCTGGGATGTTGTTTTCCCCCTCCGTGGGTAGGGGGTCGGTGGTCCCGGGGCCCGATGATGTGACGGGGAGGCAGGGTTGGTGAGGTGCAGGGTTGCAGGGACAGCGCGGCGCGGTGCCGGATGGCACGGGTGTACTCACTCAGTAAGAAATGTACAAAGTCCTCAGTAAACCAAACGGCTGGATGGACGGGTCCCGCAGCCAGCTGCTGTGTCTCTCCCCGGACAGGTGATTGCGGCTGTCTTTCCCTGCACCTTGATGTTCTCGTTTGACTACTATGGATCCCCAACGGTAGTCCGCTCCCCGGTGTATGGGTACCGGAGGAGTCCGTTTGCCTGCAGGCGCTGGCCCTTGGGTCTCAGCCTTAGGGTACGCTCACACGAGCGTGAAAATCGGACGAGTGCAATGCGAGAAATTCTCGCATTGCACTCTGACCAATGTTAGGCAATGAGGTTGAGCTGTTGGTCAGCTTTTCTCGTATCCAGATTCTGGATGCGAGAAAAGCGGCAGCATGCTGCGATTGTCTGCGAGAGCCGTATCTCTCGCACCCATTCAAGTGAATGGATGCGAGAGATACATCGGACTGAACTCGGATGTTATCCCAGTGCAGTGCGATCTACGCACAGGCTGACAGTGGAGGAGATGGGAGGATTAACCCCTCCCTCTCCTCCGCAGCGCCTGTACTCAGCTTCACAGCTGTGACCCGATCGCAAGATCGGGTTACAGTCGCATGACACCCGGCTCACGCTCGCAGCAGAGCCTGAGCCGGGGGACATTAGCATATCGCTCGTGTGAGTCCAGCCTTAGGCGGTAGCTGTATATCCTCACGGTGTGGGCGGTTGCCTTCAATTGGGACTTTTGCTGTTAGGAAACCCCTAGGGTTCCGGTCACATTCGGATTTGACTATTGTCGGCGGCACCAAGCCTGGTCGGGGTCCGATGGCCCAGCCTGTGTGTGCTGGCTTCACTTCGCTCCCCGGTTGGTACTGGCGGGCCAACGCCCGACCCCGGTCCTACAGTTTCGTGTTGCTCCACCACTCCTGCAGACGGCCACCACCGTCTGCCAAGCTTGCTGTCAGTGCCTGGGCCACAAACCCAGACACCCAAGTGCTTGCTCCTCTCACTTCAAACTCCAACACTGAACTGTCACTTTTCCCTCATCCAGGCCTGTGAACTCCTCGGTGGGTGGGGCCAAGGGTTTTGTGTTTGGCTGGTGTCCCTGTCTAATGGGGGTGGGGGTGTTTGTGTGTTATCTGTGGCGACCTGGCTAGTCCAGGGCACCACATTCCCCCTTGGTGAAATGCAGACCGTCCCCCGGGCTGCCCGTCCATCACCGGTTTTATTTTTTTTTTTCAAAATCTGTAAAAATATAAATTAACATATAAAACATTTTGAACATGTAAGCATTTTTGTGAGGACACTTAACCCCTTAACAACTGCCGATACGCCTTTTAACGGCGACAAATTAGGGTACTTCTTCCGATCCGCCGCTTTTTAACGGCGGTCGGAAAAAAGGGTCTAGCGCCCCCCAGAGTCAGAAAATTTCCGGGGTCTCAGCTGCCGGGGGTAGCTGAGACCCTGGAGATCATGATTCTGGCCGTTTTTTCCGGTCCCCGCTCACCTGATGACCGGTATACACCGTATATCGATGATCAGGTTACAGTAAATGACCGCTCCGGTAAAAAATCATTTATCTCCCATCTGGCATAAAAACAAACATGTCAGATGGGAGATAAATCTCATCCCCCGGTCCTTTCCGGTCCCCTCGGTATCCCCAAAGTGCCCCCTCCGACCCCCAACCCCCTCCCGAAAATCCAAGATGGCCGCGCGCACCGGCGAGCACAGCAGCGCGCCGGCCGCATTTACACTTTTCTTATGGTTTCTGTCGTATGTGCCATAACACATGCGACAGAAACCTGCTCCCTAGGCCCTGCCGGATCCCCCCCGGAGTTCCCCGGTGTCATACATACCTGTCGGAGCGCTGATCCCCCGCGGCCCCCTCCTCCTTCACAGCAGACGCCGGTGAGTGTGGTCACATGTGCCGAGCAGCTGACAGCTTCCTGTGTTGTGAGACGCTGGCTGCTGCTGCTGCTGCTCGGCACACTGCAGCTGTGACCCAGGGAGGGTGGGTGCAGATTCTTTGCACCCACTCTCCTCAAATGGAGGGTCTGCAATACTAGAAAATGGGGGATACGTTCCCTGAACTTTTCCCCCATATTCTAGAAGGTCCAGAGTCGACGTGGGACGTCCAAATGGATTACAGCGGATTTTTTTTTCTTTTCTTTTCAATAAATTGGTCAATCAGGGAATGTTTTGGGGAGTGTTTTTTCAAATAAATTTTTTTTTGTTGTCAATTTTTTTTTTATTACTGTCAATTAGTTATGTCGGGTATCTGATAGACGCCGTGACATAACTAATTGCTGGGCTTGATGCCAGGTGACATTACACACCTGGTATCAACCCCATTTATTACCCCGTTTGCCAACGCACCAGGGCGCGGGATGAGCTGGGGCGAAGCGCCAGAATTGGCGCATCTAATGGATGCGCCACTTCTGGGGCGGCTGCGGACTGCTATTTTTAGGCTGGGAAGAGTCCAATAACCATGGCTCTTCCCACCCTGAGAATACCAGACCCCAGCTGTCAGCTTCACCTTGGCTGGTGATCTAATTTGGGGAGACCCTACGTTTGTTTTGTTTTTTTAATTACTTATTTATAAATAATTAAAAAAAAAAAACAGCTTGGGGAGC
Organism: Anomaloglossus baeobatrachus; assembly: GCF_048569485.1. Taxonomy (NCBI): domain Eukaryota; kingdom Metazoa; phylum Chordata; class Amphibia; order Anura; family Aromobatidae; genus Anomaloglossus; species Anomaloglossus baeobatrachus. The sequence goes on along the minus strand of NC_134354.1, from coordinate 398,908,954 downwards.
CCTCCAAATTGATCACCAGCCAAGGTGAAGCTGTCAGCTGTGGTTTGCAGGCTACAGCTGTCTGCTTTACCCTAGCTGGCTATCAAAAATAGGGGGGACCCCACGTCATTTATTTTAATTATTTTTTTTTCTTTTTGGGCTAAATACAAGGCTAGGCACCCTTTAGTGCCACATGAAAGGCACTAAAGGGCGCCAGCTTAGAATATGCAGGGGGGTGGGATGTTATATATGTTTGACATCTATCCATTCATCCATTGTAGCATTTTAGGCTATGTGTCCACAATCAGGGTTTGCAGCGTTTTGGGCGCAGAGTGTTTTCCCTACATCCATAACGCTGCGTTGTGCAGTAGAAGCACAGTTGAAGGATTTTTAGAAATCCCGTGCCCACTGTGCTTCTTTTCTCCGCAGCATAAACCAACCTGTGGCGCAGCTTCCCGAGCCTCAGCATGTCAATTTATGCTGCGGAGATGAGTGTGCTCTACAGGTAGCATAGAGCTCCACAGCAGCCTGAACCCAAATCGTGAGCATGGGCAGCTGCGTTCTCCCGTGGACAACACTCACATCTCTGCAGGAAGGCTGACACTGTGTACTGGACGCCGTGTCGCTGGATCTTGGCCACATAGCCTTAAAGAGAGAAATTTGTTGCTACAGCAACATTTTTGTGAAGTACCTGTGGATTCAAAATGCTTACTATACTCCTGAATAAAATCCTTGAGGGGTCCAGTTTCCAAAATGGAGTCACTTGTGGGGGGTTTCTAATGTATAGGTACCCAAGAGGCCCTGCTAATGTGACATGGTGCGTGCAATTTATTTCAACTTTTCCAAAATTCAAATGGTGCTCCTTCCATTCCAAGCCCTCCCATATATCCAAACAGAGGTTTTTGGCCACATATGGGGTATCCCTGCGCTCACAAGAAATTGGATAACAACCTGTGGGGTTCACGTTTTGTTGTTGCCTCTTTAAAAAGTGAGAAATGTGATGCTAAAGAAACATTTTTGTGAAAAAAATGAAAATTTTCAATATGGCAACTGTGAGACTGTGACCGGGGTTATCTATGACGGCCGGTATGTCTCGCCCCGGTTGTGCTCACTCCATGATAGAAAATAACTCCACTCCAGGGTTAATCCTGTTTCCCTACAGGCTTAAGGAAGGGTTAAAAGGAAACAGGAACGAGGGCAGGTGTGCCGGGTGTGAGGGAGTGATCACATCTCCCTGAGTTCTCTGCCGGAAAGGCAAATATGTACTATTGTGGACTTTTCTTTGGATAATAAACCGTGTGCTGTGAACTTTGGTGCCTGGATCCCGTGTCTTCTGCAGAGCAGCCGACGACGCTACCTCACATATGGTGGAGAATCGGCGGGCATGCCAGCCCGGTGAGGTGTAGCTTCCATTTCTGGTGACCCGGTAGCACATGTCCTGGATTCAAGCGGCTATACTACAGCCCAAACCCGGCGACGCCATGGAGGACATATTAAAGCAGCTGGCTCAGGCTACGGCACAGCAACAACAGACGAATACACACCTGCTCCGGACGTTGGATCATCAGCAGCAATCCTTGAAATTGCAGGAACAGAGGCACCAAGAACAGATGGTCCTCCTGGCCAAGTCGATCCGGGCCGGACCGGCAGCAACAACCCCGGGACCGGGTGACGACAGCAGCGTCCGGAAAGCGGTGAGACAAGCGTTGCAAAAGATGACCCCGGGGGATGATGTGGAAGCGTTCCTGGCGGTGTTTGAGCGGGTGGCCGAGCGGGAAAAACTGCCGACCCCCCAGTGGGCTGAGGTATTGTCGCCCTATCTGACGGGGGAGCCCCAAAAAGCATATCTGGACCTCTGTACCGAGGACGCCTTAGAATATGCAACCCTGAAAGCCGAAATACTTGCTCGGATGGGGGTGAATACATATGTACTGGCTCAGCGGGTAAGTCAGTGGTTCTATGAGGAAGCCAAACCCGTACGCTCCCAGGCCTATGACTTGTTGCATCTCGTAAAAAAGTGGTTGCAGCCTGACACTCTGAGCCCAGCGCAAATGGTAGAAAGGGTAGTTGTTGCCCGTTTTGTACGCACTTTACCCGTCACCATTCAACGGTGGGTTGGACAGGGCGACCCAAGTACCCTGGACCAATTAGTATGCCTGGTAGAGCGGCATATGGCTACGCAGGACTTGATACGGGACACTGAGACTTTGCGTACCGCCCGTCGGTCCGGCCCCTCCAAGCCTAGGGCCAAGGACCCACCGCTGACACCGGTGCGGGAGTCCGCTACCGTCCCGTCGGAGGCCACACCCTCCGTCCCTGAGGTCCGGAAAACTATGTACCCTAAACGACAACTCGTCAAGGGGGTCTCCTTCCCTATTAGATGTTGGCGGTGCCAGCGGGTGGGACATATGGAAGCCCAGTGTCCACTCACCACGGAGCCCATGGATTGTGGGGTTACCCGGCGGGGTTCAATGTATGCTCAGGTGGTGTGTACCGCTGACCTGGTCTACCCAGAGACTGAGCCCCACTTGTGCCAAATACAGGTGAATGGATGTCCGGTTACAGGCTTGTTGGATTCCGGAAGCTTAGTGACCCTTGTGCGATCAACCCTAAGGGCTAAAGTAAAGGCCACAGGACGTACCGTGGGGGTGGTTTGCATACATGGGGACTGCCGAGACTATCCCACGGGGATAGTCACCATCACAGCACCTTGCAGTCAGGTGCAACATGAGGTGGGACTTATTAATACTCTTCCCTATGATGTGATCCTAGGAAGGGATCTGCCCTATTTTTGGACTTTATGGAAGGGACCTCCTAAGTCCCCTCAGATATTGGTCAGTCCGGGACCTGAGCCCTACAATCCTGAATCCGGGACGCCTGCCGTAGGGGTCCCCATGATAGGGACAGAACGTGAACCTGACAGGTCGCCCCTAGAGGTATTGGCAGGAGAGGCTGAGACGGTCGAGCCCATCCCAGAGTTGGAGGCGTCCCCGGATACGTTTGGGACAGCCCAACTCCAGGACCCTACATTAATACATGCCCGGAGTCGGGTGACAGTAGTTGACGGGGTGGCACAGCTGCCCGGTGCCCAGGTAAGGTACCCCCATTTCGCTCTTAAGCAGGATTTACTCTACCAGGTAGATGAAATACGGGGCGTAGGGGTAGAGCAGTTGGTAGTGCCCCAGCCGTATCGCCGGCGGGTCCTCGACTTGGCTCATAAACACCTGATGAGTGGTCACCTAGGGGTCAAGAAAACGCAGGAGCGAATATTGCAAAGGTTCTATTGGTTCGGGGTCTTTGGGGAGGTAAAACGGTTCTGCGAAACCTGCCCGGAGTGTCAGCTTACCGCACCCCTGACCCACTTTCGCAGTCCGTTGGTACCGTTACCCATTATAGAAGTCCCTTTTGAACGGATAGGGATGGATCTGGTGGGGCCCCTCGTAAAGTCTGCTCGAGGGCACCAGCATATCCTAGTGATCGTTGACTATGCCACCCGGTATCCAGAGGCGATACCTCTCAGACATACTGCGGCGAAGCTTATAGCTCGGGAGTTGTTTGCTGTGTTCTGCCGGGTGGGGTTGCCCAAGGAGATCCTTACGGATCAGGGGACCCCATTCATGTCTAAAGTGACCAAAGAGCTATGCCGGCTACTCCAGATCAAGCAGCTGCGTACGTCTGTGTATCATCCTCAGACGGATGGTTTAGTGGAACGATTCAATAAAACCCTGAAAACCATGCTCAAAAGGGTGATTTCCAAAGACGGGAAAGACTGGGATATGATGCTTCCCTATTTGATGTTTGCCATACGAGAGGTGCCACAGGCATCCACGGGGTTTTCGCCTTTTGAATTGTTATACGGGCGACATCCCCGGGGATTGTTGGACCTGGCAAAAGAAACCTGGGAGCAGGAGCCCACCCCCCATAAAAGTGTGATTGAACACATTTTAGGAATGCAGAACCGCATAAGCGCGGTCATGCCAATTGTGAAGGAGCATTTACAGGAGGCTCAGGCCGCGCAAAGCGGCCGCTACAATAGACAAGCCACCGTGCGGACCTTTAAACCCGGGGATCGGGTGTTGGTATTGATCCCCACGGCGGAGAGTAAATTCCTGGCTCAGTGGCAAGGCCCCTACGAGATAAAGGAAAGAGTCGGGGTGGTCAACTATAAGGTATTGCAGCCCAGTAGGCGGAAACCTGAACAAATATACCATGTCAACCTATTAAAACCTTGGCAGGAACGGGAAAGCCTGATGGTTGATTTTCCCCCATCTCCCTCCTCTTCGGGTCGTTCAAACCCGGCTCCAGCAACCTCCGGAGAGGACGAACCGGAAGTAAGGATTGGAGAAGCCCTCACCAAGCAACAGAGGCGAGAGGCCAGACGGCTGGTTCAGCAGAACCCCGATGTCTTCTCCGAGTTGCCGGGTAGGACCAGTCTGATACGACATGACATTGTCACCGAGCCTCACCTGAAGGTACGCCTGAAGTCATACCGGGTGCCGGAGGCTCGAAGACAAGCCATATCAGAGGAAGTGAAGACAATGCTACGCCTGGGGGTCATCGAAAAATCCCGGAGTGAATGGGCTAGTCCTATTGTCCTAATACCAAAACCCGATGGCTCCTTAAGGTTCTGCAATGACTTTAGGAGATTGAACGAAATATCCAAGTTCGATCTCTACCCCATTCCCCGGGTGGATGAGCTGATTGATAGGCTGGGAAAGGCGCGATATTTTACCACGCTCGACCTGACCAAGGGGTACTGGCAGGTGCCACTGACGGAGTCCGCCAAGGAGAAAACCGCTTTTGTTACGCCGGAGGGTCTCTTCCACTATGTTGTCTTGCCTTTTGGGTTACATGGCGCTCCGGCCACGTTCCAGAGGTTGATGGACTTAGTGCTGGAACCCCACCAGGCGTATGCATCAGCGTACCTTGATGACATCATTATTTACAGCTCCGATTGGCAGACCCACTTGGAACAGGTACAAGCGGTGGTGGACGCGCTTCGAACAGCTGGATTGACAGCCAATCCCAAGAAATGTGCGTTGGGACTCACGGAAGCCCGCTACTTGGGCTACGTAATAGGCCAAGGAGTGATTAAGCCCCAAATTAACAAGGTTGAGGCGATCCAGAAGTGGCCTAGACCCCTGACCACGAAGCAGGTTAGGGCCTTTCTGGGTATCGTGGGGTACTACAGGAGGTTTGTAAAAGATTTTGCGGGACTATCAGCCCCCTTGACGGACCTTCTCAAAGGCAAGAAGTCCGTCATGGTGCGTTGGACTCCGCAGGCCGAGGACTCCTTCCGGGCCCTGAAGGGGGTCCTGTGCGGACAGCCCGTTCTTGTAAACCCTGATTTCCAGAAGGAGTTCATAGTACAGACTGACGCCTCGGAGGTCGGCCTGGGGGCAGTGCTGTCTCAGGTGGTTCAGGGGGAGGAACACCCCGTCACCTTCTTAAGTAGGAAGCTCACCCCTCCCGAGCGGAATTATAGCGTAGTGGAGAAGGAGTGCCTGGCGATTAAGTGGGCCTTGGAGTCCCTACGCTATTACCTGCTGGGACGTCAGTTTCGCTTGGTGACGGATCACTCTCCACTGGTCTGGACGAGGTCCGCCAAGGAACGGAATGCCCGGGTTACCCGGTGGTTCCTTTCTCTGCAGAACTTCCGGTTTACGGTTGAACACCGGGCCGGTAGGTTGCAGGGCAACGCCGATGCCTTGTCCCGCGGCCCGTGTTTGATGGCAGGAGTTCAACCCCGCACGCTTGAACTGAGGGGGGGGTATGTGAGACTGTGACCGGGGTTATCTATGACGGCCGGTATGTCTCGCCCCGGTTGTGCTCACTCCATGATAGAAAATAACTCCGCTCCAGGGTTAATCCTGTTTCCCTACAGGCTTAAGGAAGGGTTAAAAGGAAACAGGAACGAGGGCAGGTGTGCCGGGTGTGAGGGAGTGATCACATCTCCCTGAGTTCTCTGCCGGAAAGGCACATATGTACTATTGTGGACTTTTCTTTGGATAATAAACCGTGTGCTGTGAACCTTGGTGCCTGGATCCCGTGTCTTCTGCAGCGCAGCCGACGACGCTACCTCACACAACCTAAGCTTATCAAATTCTGTGAAGTATTCGTGGATTCAAAATGCTCAATATACACCTAGATAAAAGCTTTGAGATTTCTTGATTCCAGAATGGGGTCACTTGTGGGGGGCCTCCACTGTTTAGGCACTTTAGGGGCTTTCCAAATGCGACATAGCGTCCACTAATTATTCCAGCCAAATGTTCAGTCAAATTGCACTCCTTCCCTTCCAAGACCTGCCGTGTGCCCAAACAGTTGATTTCCACCACATATACGATATCACTAAACTCAGGAGAAATTGCAGAATACAAATGATGATTTTTTTCCTGTTACCCTTGTGAAAAAAAAAGCTACCTGCTTGAAGTAACAATTTTGTGGTAAAATTTTATTTTTTTATTTTCATGGCTCAACGTTATAAACTTCTGTAAAGCACCTGGGGGTTCAGGGTACTCACCAAACATCTAGATAAATTCTTTGAGAGGCCTAGTTTCCAATATGGGGTCACTTGTGGTGGTTTTTTGCTGTTTACGTACCTTAGGGGTCCTCCAAATGCAACATGGTGCCCGCAATCTTTTTCAGCCAAATTTCCTTTCCAAAATTCAAATATTGCTCCTTTCGTTCCAAGCCCTCCCGTTTGTCCAAACAAAGGTTTCAGACCACATGTGAGGTATCACCGCGCTCATAAAAAAGTGGGTAACAAACATTTGGGTCAAATTTTTGGAATTACCTCTTGAAAAAGTGAGAGAATTGATGCTAAAGCAACATTTTTGAGAAAAAAATTACAATTTTCAATATGACAAAGTAACGTTATCAAAATCTGTGAAGTACCTGTGGGTCCAAAATGCTCAGTATACCCCTCGATAGAAGCCTTAAGGGGTCTAGTTTCCAAAATAGGGTCACTTGAGGGGGGTTCCTGCTGTTTAGGTACCTTAGGGGATCTGTAAAAGCAACATGGTGCCCGCAATCTGTTTCAGCCAACTTTGCTTTCCAAAATTCAAATATTTCTCCTTTCATTCCGAGCTCTCCCATTTACCCAAACAAAGGTTTCTGACCACATGTGGGGTATCGGCGCGCTCATAAGAAAGTGGGTAACAAAGTGTGAGGTCCCATTTTTGGTGTTACCTCTTGAAAAAGTAAGAAAATTAGTGCTAAAGTAACATTTTTAGGTAAAATGTTAATTTTTATTTTTTTTCATTCCATATTACTTTAGTTCCTGTGAAGCACCTGAAGGGTTAATAAACTTCTTGAATGTGGTTTTGAGTACCTTGAGGGGTGCAGGTTTTAGAATGATGTCACTTTTGGGTATTTTCTGTCATCCAGGACTCTCAAAGTCACATCAAATGGGATGTGGTCCCTAAAAAAATGGTTTTGTAAATTTTGTTGAAAAAATGGGAAATTGCTGATGAACTTTGAACTCTTCTAACTTCCTAACCCCAAAAAAATTTGTTTCAAAAATTGCGCTGATCTAAAGTAGACAAGTGGGAAATGTTATTTATTAACTATTTTGTGTGACATAACTCTCCGGTTTATGGGCATAAAAATTAAAAGTTTGAAACTTGCAAAATGTTTAATTTTTTTGTCAAATTTCAGATTTTTTCACAAATAAAATAAAAAAAATCATCCTAAATTTACCTCTAACATGAAGCCCAATATGTCACGAAAAAACAATCTCAGAATCACCGGGATCCATTGAAGCGTTCCAGAGTTATAACCTTATAAAGTGACACTGGTCAAAATTGCAAAAAATGGCCTGGGCATTAAGTACAAATCTGGCTTCGTCCTTAAGGGGTTAAACGTTACACATATAAACAAAAACATTTTTAATAATAACAGACGGACGGACGGGTGTCTTCCGCTCTCCCACCCAAGCAACCTAGCCCTGATGCTGTCCCTAGGAAGTGGGCAGCACCCCTTGACCCCAGTCCAGGTTCAGGCTGCCCGAGCGGGAACGGGTACGGTTACTCGCACCCGGCTGTCATTTCAGGGGACCCCACATCCTTGGGTGACCCCTGACCCCTGGAAGATGGCCACCGGTCCTGGTGGTGGCTGGGCCCCAGCCTGCTCTGCTGCGGGCCCTTCCTCCAATCTGCCTCTCCGGAGGCGGTAACGGTTTCCGTCCCATGAAATTATTTACATGCCCACCAGTTCGTGGGTGGCCTACCAGTTCTCGGCCATGTCCATGAGTAGTCTCTCATGCAGGTTGTACAAACACATAAGGTCCCTCCGGGGACAACTTGCCGGCAACGGCCGGAATAATCACACAGATAATCAGATGAAAAACTCGGTTGATTTTTGTCATTCATTTAAACTGCTGAGGGTCCCAACGGGAGACAACAACTTTTCTTTTCCTCCTCTTTAAACAGCAATCCCGCGGCACAGCTGCCGTTGCTGCTGCTCCCGGTGTGGAGCACCTTCTGCTTGCTCCGGTTCAGGCGGTGTGGGGGATGGGCCCAGACAGAGTCCCTCTGTGCCGGCTACGACCGGTACTTTCGATAATGAGGGACCCCGCTGTGACGTGGCCTGCTCTGCCTCCTGGCAGCTGCATCCCCGCCGTGCCTCAGCCGAGGCCCGGGGTCTGGGAGCGGTTGACGGGACTTGCGGTGCTGGCCTCTGGTCGAGGATTGCCTCCGCTGCCTGCCGGGCGGACTGCCGGGGCCGTCGTCATGTCCGTCGCAGTCGGGATGGAAGTCGGGGCGGGTGCCGGGGCGGTGACAAAGGTAAGGCCCGGGGGTCGCAGGTCTGGGCCCTCTCTCTCAGGCGCTGCGGGCTCCGCTACCGGTGACAGGGGTAACGGATCAGTCGGGGCATTGGCCGCGGGCATGGGCAGTGAGGGAGGTATCGTGGTGGATGGCAGCAGGTCGGTCCCCTCAGCCATATCGACCGATCCCTCAGGGACATAGGGGCGTGGGTCGCTTACCCGCTCCTCTGAGACCACCTCCACTTCGGATGCCCAAACGGTTGCGGCCAGGCCCTTCATCTTCGACGTCCACTTCGCCAGCATGAAGTGGACTTGGGCCTGGAGCTCCTGGCACATCTTTCGGCTGGATCCAGGAACGTGTTTCAGCAGAGTCCTGGCGTCCCTGCACGCTGCAGTGCTAGTTACATACCGCCGCGGCTGCGACCGCCACTCCTCCGACAGCTCCGTCGGGCGCAGACATCTTTTTTCCGTCCCCCCTTGGTTCTCTTCAGCACTTACGTTTGTTGGGGACGGGGCTTCGCTTTCGCGCCTTCTCTGCTCGGAGAAGACGCTTGAGCCGGAGATTTTCGTGCCAAGATGGCGGCGCTTCAAAATTTTCGGCCGGACACCGCCGCCGGAGATCACCAAGGCGCACTTCTACTGGTAAGTAGAGGGGTTCAATCCTGTTCGTGACGCCAAGTTGTCGCTGGCAGGGAAGACGCCGCCGCTGCTGTGCTCTCGCTAACGCTCGGGTCCGGCGCTGCTGCGGCTGCTGCTCGGTGGTTCGAGCGGTGGGCCGGATCCGGGGACTCGAGCGGCGCTCCTCGCCCGTGAGTGAAAGGGGTGGTTGGTTTGGGGGATTTAGTCCGTGACGCCACCCACGGGTCGTGGTGAAGATGGGCACCACTGCTGCTGGCGATGGGGATCCCGGGAGCGATGGTAGGGAGCAGCTGGGATGTTGTTTTCCCCCTCCGTGGGTAGGGGTCGGTGGTCCCGGGGCCCGATGATGTGATGGGGAGGCAGGGTTGATGAGGTGCAGGGTTGCAGGGACAGCGCGGCGCGGTGCCGGATGGCACAGGTGTACTCACTCAGTAAGAAATGTACAAAGTCCTCGGTAAACCAAATGGCTGGATGGACAGGTCCCGCAGCTGGCTGCTGTGTCTCTCCCCGGACAGGTGATGGCGGCTGTCTTTCCCTGCACCTTGATGTTCTCGTTTGACTACTATGGATCCCCAACGGTAGTCCGCACCCCAGTGTATGGGTAACGGAGGAGCCCGTTTGCCTGCAGGCGCTGGCCCTTGGGTCTCAGCCTTGAGCGGTAGCTGTATACCCTCACAATGTGGGCGGTTGCCTTCAATCGGGACTTTTGCTGTTAGGAAACCCCTGGGGTTCCGGTCACATTCGGATTTGACTATTGTCGGCGGCTCCAAGCCTGGTCGGGGTCCGATGGCCCTGCCTGTGTGTGCTGGCTTCACTTCGCTCCCCGGTCGGCACCGGTGGGCCAACGCCCGACTTCGATCCTACGGTTCCGCGTTGCTCCACCACTCCTGCAGACGGCCACCACCATCTGCCAACCTTGCTGTCAGTGCCTGGGCCACAAACCCAGACACCCAAGTGCTTGCTCCTCTTACTTCAAACTCCAACACTGAACTGTCACTTTTCCCGCCTCCAGGCCTGTGAACTCCTCGGTGGCTGGGGCCAACCGCTTGGCTCCGCCTCACCTGGTGTGGACATCAGACACTGGAGGGAGGCAACAAGGGTTTTGTGTTTGGCTGGTGTTCCTGTCTAATGGGGGTGGGGGTGTTTGTGTGTTATCTGTGACGACCTGGCTAGTCCAGGGCGCCACAGATGCTCTGGAAAGCGGTGGAAAAATTCCAATTGTGTTGAAACTGCAATAAAGCGCAATTCTACACTTGTTTCTTTTTTTTTTTAATTTATTTATGTTTACTATATAGTAAAGCTGACCTGCTACTAAGATTACGCAGGTCAGTGTGATTAATACACATACCAAACATGTATAGTTTTTTATTTTACATTGTGAATTTTTTTATAGAAATTTGTAAAAAATAAAAACCCCAAAAATTTGTTTCACGATTTTCCAAGACCTGTAATGATTTTCAGGACATAAGGCAGGGATAGGGCTTATTTTGTGCACCTGAGCAGATGTTTTTACTGATACCATATTAGGGTAGATAATAGATACGATATTTTGATCGCCTCTTATTGCATTTTATGGCAATTTTGTGGCAGCCAAAAAAATGCAATTCCGGTGTGTTTTTTTTTGTTGTTGTTAGTCTGTTCACTGATTGGATTAAATTATTTTATATTTTGATATATCAAATTTTTACAAATGCAGCAAAACCAAATCAGTGTATTTTTAATTTTTTTTTACATTGATTTATGTTTAACCCCTTAGTGGCAGAGCTAATTTTCACCTTTATGACCAGACTAAATTTTGCAATTCTGACCAGTGTCACTTCATGAGGTTCTAACTCTGGAACGCTTCAACGGATCCCGGTGATTCTGAGAATGTTTTTTCGTTACATATTGTACTTCATGTTAGTACCAAATTTAGGATAATATTTTTTGCGTTTATTTATGAAAAAAATTGAATTTTGGCAAAAATTTTGAAAATTTAGAAATTTTTAACTTTTGAATTTTTATACCGTTAAACCAGAGAGTTCTATGACACAAAATAGTTAATAAATAACATTTCCCACATGTTTACTTTACATAAGCACAATTTTGTAAACAATTTTTTTTTTGTTAGGAAGTTTGAAGAGTTCAAAGTTTATCAGTGATTTCTCATTTTTACATCAAAATTTACAAAACCATTTGTTTAGGGACCACATCATATTTTAAGTGACTTTGATAGGCCTAGATGACAGAAAATACCCACCTTTCTGACACCTTTCGAAAAACTGCACCCCCCAAAGTACTCAAAACCACATTCAAGAAGTTTATAAACCCTTCAGGTGCTTCACATGAACAAAAGCAATGTGGAATGAAAAAAAGCAAAAAATAAAATTTTACCTAAAAATGTTGCTCTAACCCAAATTTATTCCCTTTTAGAAGAAATAACACAACAAAATGGACCCCAAAACTTGTTACCCACTTTTTTATGAACGCGTTGATACCCCACATATGGTCAGAAACCTCTGTTTGGACAAATGGGAGGGCTCGGAACAGAAGGAGCAATATTTGAATTTTGGAAAGCAAATTTGGCTGAAGTAGATTGCGGGCACCATGTTGCATTTACAGGTCCGCTAAGGTACCTAAACAGAAGAAACCCCTAAGATGTGACACCATTTTGAAAACTAGACCCCTCAAGGCTTCTATCTAGGGGTATAGTGAACATTTTGGCCCCACAGGTACTTCACAGATTTTGATAACGTTACGTTGTCATATTGAAAATTTTAATAATTTTCTCAAAAATGTTGCTTTAGCATCAATTTTCTCACTTTTTCAAGAGGTAATTTCAAAAATTTGACCTCAAAGTTTGTTACCCACTTTCTTATGAGCGCGGTGATACCTCACATGTGGTCTGAAATCTTTGTTTGGACAAATGGGAGGGCTTGGAACACAAGGAGCAATATTATAAATTTATATTTATAATTTATAACTTTTGGAAGGAAATTTGGCTGAAAAAGATTGCGGGCACCATGTCGCATTTGGAGGTCCCCTAAGGTACCTAAAGAGCAGAAACCCCCCAAAAGTGACCCCATTTTGGAAACTAGGCCCCTCAAGGAATTTATCTAGATGTTTGTTGAGTACCCTGAACCCCCAGGTGCTTCACAGAATTTTATAACGTTGAGCCATGAAAATAAAAAAATTAAATTTTACCACAAAATTGTTACTTCAACCAGGTAGCTTTTTTCACAAGGGTAAAAGGAAAAAAATCACCATGAAATTTATTGTGCAACTTCTCCTGAGTTTGGCGATACCTTATATGTGGTGGAAATAAACTGTTTGGGCACACGGTAGGACTCGGAAGGGAAGGAGTGCCAGTTGACTACAAAATTGGCTGGAATCTGGCCACATTTTGGAAAATAGACCCCTCAAGGAATCTATCTAGATGTTTGGTGAGTACCCTGAACCCTCAGGTGCTTCACAGACGTTTATAATGTTGAGCTGTGAAATTAAAAAAAATACATTTTTACCACAAAATTGTTACTTCAACCAGGTAGCTTTTTTTTTTACAAGTGTAAAAGGAAAAAAATTCAGCATAAAATTTATTGTGAAATTTCTCCTGAGTATGCTGATACCTTATGTGTGATGGAAATCAACTGTTTGGGTGCACAACATGGCTCGGAAGGGAAGGAGCGCCATTTGACTTCACAATTGGCTGAAATCATTAGCGGACACTATGTTGCATTTGGAAAGCCCCTAAGGTGCCTAAACAGTGGAGGTCCCCCACAAGTGACCCCATTCTGGAAACAAGACACCTCAAGGCTTTTATCTAGGTGTATAGTGAGCATTTTTAATCCACGAGTACTTCACAGAATTTGATAAGCTTAGGTCACCATATTGAAAATGTTCATTTTTTTCACAAAAATGTTGTTTTATCATCAAATTTCTTACTTTTTCAAGAGGCAACAACAAAAAGTGGACCCCACAGGTTGTTATCCAATGTCTTATGAGTGCAGGGATACCCCACATGTGGCCAAAAACCTATGTTTGGATAAATGGGAGGGCTTGGAATGGAAGGAGCACCATTTGAATTTTGGAAAAGTTGAAATAAATTGCGGGCACCATGTCACATTTGCAGGGCCCCTTTGGTACCTGCACAGCAGAAACCCCCCACAAGTGACCCCATTTTGGAAACTAGACCCCTCAAGGATTTTATTCAGGAGTATAGTAAGCATTTTGAATCCACAGGTACTTCACAAAAATGTTGCTGTAGCAACAAATTTCTCACTGTTAGGCTATGTGGCCATGATCCAGCGACACGGTGTCTAGTACACAGTGCCAGCCTTCCTGCAGAGATGTGGGTGTTGTCCATGGGAGAACGCAGCTGCTCATGCCCACGATTTGGGTTCAGGCAGCTGTGGACTTTAGCTCTATTTTACCTGCAGAGAACACTCTTGTCTCCGCAGCATAAATTGACATGCTGAGGCTCGGGAAGCTGCACCACAGGTCGGTTTATGCTGTGGAGAAAAGAAGCACAGTGGGCATGGGATTTCTAAAAATCCTTCCACTGTGCTTCTACTGCACAATGCAGCGTTATGGACGCAGGGAAAACACTCTGCACCCAAAACGCTGCAAACCCTGATCGTGGGCGCACAGCCTAAAATGCTACAATGGATGAATGGATAGATGTCAAACAAATATAATGTCCCACCCCCTGCCTATTCTAAGCTGGCGCCCTTTAGTGCCTTTCATGTGGCACTAAAGGGTGCCTATCCTTGTATTTAGCCCCCCCAAAAAATAATAATTAAAATAAACGACGTAGGGTCCCCGGGTCTAGGCTGTTTGTTTTTTTGTTTTTTTTTAAAAAAATGTGGGGTCCTCTCCAAATTAGATCACCAGCCAAGGTGAAGCTGACAGCTGGGGTCTTGTATTCTCAGGGTGGGAAGAGCCATGGTTATTGGACTCTTCCCAGCCTAAAAATAGCAGGCCGCTGCCGCCCCAGAAGTGGCGCATCTATTAGATGCGCCAATCCTGGCGCTTCACTCCAACACATCCCGTTGCCCTGGGGCGGTGGCAAACGGGGTAATAAATGGGGTTGATACCAGATGTGTAATGTCTCCTGACATCAAACCCAGCAATTAGTGATGTCACGGCGTCTATCAGATACCCGACATAACTAATTGACAGTAATAAAAAAAATGACAACAAAAAAAAATTTATTTGAGAAAACAGTCCCCAAAACATTCCATCTTACACCAATTTATTGAAAAAAGAAAAAAAAAAATCGGGTCTGCTGTAATCCATTTTGGAAGTCCCACGACAATTCTGGACCTTCTAGAATATGGGGGGCACGTTCAGGGAACGTATCACCCATTTTCTAGGCGTGCAGACCCTCCATGTGAGGAGTGTGGGTGCAAAGAATCTGCACCCACTCTCCCCGGGTCACAGCTGCAGTGTCCGTGCAGCCAGCTCAGCCCTCTGAACACAGGAAGCTGAGCTGTTAGCTGCTCTGCACATGTGACCAGCGCTACAGAAGAAGAGGAGATTCGCCGAGGCTAAGGTACGGGGGAACACCGGGAGACACCGGGGAGGTATGGGAGGTTACCTGGCAGGGCCTGGGGAGCAGTTGTCTGTCGCATGTGTCCTGGCACATGCGACAGAAATCAGAGTGAGAAGGTGAATGCAGGCGGTGCGCTGCTGTGCGCGCCGGTGTGCGCGTTGCCATCTTAGATTATGGAGGGGAGGTGGGGGTCAGGGGGGGCACTTTGGCGACATTGGGGGACCGGAGGGAACCGGAGGAGGAGATTTATCTCCCATCTGACATGTTTGATCATGCCAGGTGGGAGATAAATCATTTTTTACCGGCGCTGTCATTTACTGTAAGTGATCATTGGTATACGGTGTATACCGGTGATCACGTGAGCGGGGACCGGAAAAAACAGCCTGAATCATGATCTCCAGGGTCTCAGCTACCCCTGGTAGCTGAAACCCCAGAGATTTTCCATCGCTGGGGGGGCGCTACAAGCTTTTTTTGGCATGACGTCTCAAAGCGTCGGTACAGAACAAGTACCCTGTTTTTACGACGTCTTGAGACGTTAGGCCGTCGTTATGGGGTTAATTTTACATTTATCTAAGTACAGTTAGGTCCATATAAGGTATATTTGGACACTGACATAAATTTTGGGTTTTTTTACCTGTTTACTGAAACATATTCAAGTTATAGTTATATAATGGACATAAAGACCTGACTTTTAGCTTTCAGTTTCTTTACATGTCACCCTGGTTTTAAAGGGCCCAAAAATAATTGGATAATTGACTCAAAGGCTGTTTCATGGGTAAGTGTGGGCAATTCATTTGTTATTTCATTCTCAATTAAGCAGATAAAAGTCCTGGAGTTGATTTGAGGTGTGGTGCTTGCATTTTGAAATTTTTGCTGAGAAGTAAACATGTGGTCAAAGGAGCTCTCCATAGAGGTGAAACAGGCCATCCTTCATCTGTGAAAACAGAAAAAAAAATATCCAAGAAATAGCTACAATACTAGGAGTGGCTAAATCTACAGTTTGGTACATCCTGAAAAAGAAAGAAAGCACTGGTGACCTCAACAATGCAAAAAAACCCTAGACGTCTATGGAAGACAACAGTGGTGGATGATCGCAGAGTAATTACCATGGTGAATAGAAACTCCTTCACAACATCCAACCAAGTAAGCAACACTCTCCAGGATGTATTCTTATTAATATTCAAATTTACCATAAAGAAAAGACTGCATGAAAGAAAATACAAAGGTCCACTGCATGGTGCAAGCCACTCATAAAAGCCTCAAGAATAAGAAGGTTAGATTGGACTTTGGTAAAAAAAAAAAATCTTAAAAAATCAGCACAGATCTGGAAGAACATCGTTTGGAGAGATGAAACCAAGATTAACCTCTACCAGAATGATGGGAAAAAAAAGTATGGAGAAGGCATTGTACAGCTCATGATCCTAAGGATACCACATCATCTGTAACACACGGCAAAGGCAGTGTGATGGCTCGGGCATGCATGGCGGATAAAAGCACTGGGTCCCTAGTGTTTCTTAGTTATTTGACAAAGGACAGAAGCAGCCGGATGAATTCTGGGGTTTGTCAGAGACATACTGTGTGCTCAAATCCAGCAAAATGCAGCCAAACTGATTTGGTCGGCGTTTCATAATACAGAAGGACAATGACCCAAAACATAAAGCCAAAGCAACCCAGGAGTTTATTAAAGCAAAGAAGAAAGCAAAGCAAAGAATATTCTCGAATGGCCAAGTCAGTCACCTGATCTCAACCCAATAGAGCCGCATTTCACTTGTTAACCCCTTCACCCCCGGCTGATTTTCCATTTTTCGTTTTTTTTCCCTCCCCTTGTTCCCAGAGCCGTAACTTTTTTATTTTTCTGGCAATCTTGCCATATGGATTGTTTTCTGCCGGACAAGTTGTACTTTTAAATGAAACCATAAGTTTTACCATATACTGTACTGGAAACTGCAAAAAAATTACAAGTGTGGAAAAATTGGCAAAAAAAAAGTGCGATTGTATGATTATTTTTGGTATATTTTATTCACTGTGTTTAATATATGGTAAAACTGATGCATCAATAGGATTCTTCAGGTTGGTATGAGTTCATAGATACCAAACATGTATAGGTTTACTGTTATCTAAGGCTAGTTTCACACTTGCGTTGAATGGCATCCGTTGCATTGCGTTGTGTAACGGATGCGTTGCATATAATGGCACAACGGATGCAACGGATTGTGCAAAACAACAGAAAGCTTTTTTTTTTTATTATTTATTTATTTTTTACTTTTTTTTTCTTCTTTATAGTTTTACCGGCAGCAGACTATTGTGAACGATCAGCTGATCACCCGGCGGTCGGGCGCTCAGCTGAGTGCTCTCACATGCCGGCGGCCGGGCGCTTAGCTGATCGCTCTCAATAGCCGGTAGCCGGGCACTCAGCTGAGAGCTCTCACATGCCGGCGGCCGGGTGCTCAGCTGATCACTCTCAATAGCCGATGGCCGGGCGCTCAGCTGAATGCTCTCAATAGCAGGCTGCCGGGCGCTCCACTGAGAGCTCTCACATGCCGGCGGCCGGGCGCTCAGCTGAGAGCTCTCACATGCCGGCTGCTGGGCGATCAGCTGAGATCTCTCACATGCCGGCTGCCGGGCGATCAGCTGAGAGCTCTCACATGCCGGCGGCCGGGCGCTCAGCTGAGCGCTCTCACATGCCGGCTGTCGGGCGATCAGCTGAGAGCTCTCACATGCCGGCTGCCGGGCGATCAGCTGAGAGCTCTCAAATGCCGGCTGCCGGGCGATCAACGGATTGTACAAAACAACAGAAAGCTTTTTTTTATTTATTTATTTATTTTTTACTTTGTTTTTCTTCTTTATAGTTTTACCGGCAGCAGACTATTGTGAATGATCAGCTGATCACCTGGCGGTCGGGCGCTCAGCTGAGCGCTCTCACATGCCGGCGGCCGGGTGCTCAGCTGATCACTCTCAATAGCCGGCGGCCGGGCGCTCAGCTGAACGCTCTCAATAGCCGGCTGCCGGGCGCTCCACTGAGAGCTCTCACATGCCGGCGGCCGGGCACTCAGCTGAGAGCTCTCACATGCCGGCTGCTGGGCGATCAGCTGAGATCTCTCACATGCCGGCTGCCGGGCGATCAGCTGAGAGCTCTCACATGCCGGCGGCCGGGCGCTCAGCTGAGCGCTCTCACATGCCAGCTGTCGGGCGATCAGCTGAGAGCTCTCACATGCCGGCTGCCGGGCGATCAGCTGAGAGCTCTCAAATGCCGGCTGCCGGGCGATCAGCTGAGCGCTTTCACATGCCGGCTGCCGGGCGATCAGCTGAGAGCTCTCACAGGCCAGATACCGGGCACTCATCTGAGAGCTCTCACATGCCAGCTGCAGGGCAATCAGCTGAGAGCTCTCACATGCCGGCTGCCGTGCGCTCAGCTGAGAGCTCTCACATGCCGGCTGCCGGGCAATCAGCTGACCACTCTCACATGCCAGCCGCCGGGCGCTCAGCTGAGAGCTCTCACATGCCGGCTGCCGGGCGATCAGCTGAGCGCTCTCACATGTCAGCTGCCGGGCGCTCAGCTGAGAGCTCTCACATGCCGGCGGCCGGGCGCTCAGCTGAGAGCTCTCACATGCCGGCTGCCAGGCGCTCAGCTGAGAGCTCTCACATGCCACCGAGAGACAAAATAAAGTTTCTGTGATTAAAAAAAAAGAAAAAAAAAAAAAGATGAGCACGCGCAGTCAAAAATAGAGGATTCCGCCGCTCAAAAAACGTTACCTGCTGCGTTCATTCCACCCGGCGGAAGCAATGCAGTGTCGGCCAGCGGAAGCAACGCAGGTACTTTTGGCACAATCCAAACAAGTCTATGGGAAACAGCGGAATCCGTTAATGGAGTCCGCTGTTTTCCAAAAGGGCGGATTGTGACTGAAGGTAAGTAACGCAAGTGTGAAAGTACCCTAAAAGGTTAAAAAAAATTCAGAAGTTTGTTCAAAAAGTGGCGCACTTTTTGCGTTATTTTCCTCAACCCATAGCGTTCTCATTTTTCGGGATCTATGGCTCAGTGATGACTTTTTTTTTGCATCTCAAGCTGAAATTTTTAATGGTAACATTTTTGCGCAGATGCTATGTGTCATTTGGTATTTTTTTGATGCTGCGCCGCTTACCGATCAGATTAATTGATTTTATATTTGGATAAATAGGGCATTTCTAAACGCAGCAATACCAAATGTGTATATATTTTTATTTTTTTAACCCTTTAATTTTCAATGGGGCGAATGGGGGTTGACTTGAACTTTTAGTTTTTTTTTACTTTGTTCTAATTTTTGAAAACTTTTTTCTTACTTTTTTTGTTTTATTTTACAAGTCTTCCTAGGGGACTATAAGGATAAGCAGTCTGATCGCTTGTACATTTCTGTTGATCTGAGCTACACAGCTGTGATCACCAGAAATACTCACCTCTTGTTACTAGCAGAACTCGGCTTGGCAAAACAGGAAATGAGTCATAACTACAGGAGTTATCACATGTCCCTGTGCTACCATGGCAACCATTGGCTCACAGTGATCACGTCACAGCGCCGCCGATGGGGCCAAGTAAGTAAAGATTTACTGCGGCGGGGATTTAAATTGCAATATCACATTTTGACATCGCAATTTATGGAGTTAAGAGGCACGGCTGGATCACGGAGCCACTCATGCTTGCGAGACACACATGTCAGCTGTTCAAATCAGCTGATATGTGCGCGGATCACTGGCAGCTGTCCACGCTATTACACAATTATACTATAACTGCTTAGGATGTAGTTCCTTACATTTTTATGCAAGCATTTTGTTCAACTTACTGAATTAAAGCCAGAAGTTTGAATTGCTTTGTTCAAACTCCATTGTGGTGATGTACAGAACAAAAATGTGAAAAATGTTGTCTCTCTCCAAATATATATGGACCTAAATGTATATAAGGCCTTAATTTTGTGCCACAAGTTCTGATTTTATTTTGCATTACAGTTTTATCATCATTTTCTAATCAAAACATTTTTATAAAAGCTGAAATGCAATAACATAACAAGTATAAAAATCCATAGTTTTTTATGCTGTTCCCAGTGAGTTTTCCACACTTCCTATACACACAGAACAAACGTAATAAATCATTTTGTGCATTTAAACCTTTAACCCCTTTATGACTTAAGGGGGCTTTACACGCTACGACATCGCTAATGCAAACTCGTTGGAATCACGGATTTGGTGCCGCACATCCGGCCGCATTAGCGATGCCGTTGCGTGTGACACCGATGAGCGATTTTGCATTGTTGCAAAAACGTGCAAAATCGCTCATCGGTGACATGGGGGTCCATTCTCAAAAATCGTTACTGCAGCAGTAACGAGGTTGTTCCTCGTTCCTGCGGCAGCACACATCGCTCCGTGTGACACCGCAGGAACGAGGAAGCTCTCCTTACCTGCCTCCCGGCCGCTATGCGGAAGAAGGTGGGCGGGATGTTACGTCCCGCTCATCTCCGCCCCTCCGCTTCTATTGGGCGGCGGTTCAGTGACGCAGCTGTGACACTGCACGGACCGCCCGGTTAGAAAGGAGGCAGTTCGCCGGTCACAGCGACGTCGCCGGGCAGGTAAGTACGTGTGACGGGTCTGGGCGATGTTGTGCGCCACAGCGATTTGCCCGTGTCGCGCAACAGATGGGGGCGGGTACCCACACTAGCGATATCGGGACCGATATCGCAGTGTGTAAAACCCGCTTTAGGATGTATATATATGTCCTAGATCACCTCCCTCCCCTTATTTGCCGCAAGTCTGCTAATCTGATCAGCTATTTGCGGTAATGGATTGGAGATCCACCTTTGCCTGTTAACTAGGTGGGTCACGCTTTAAAACTTTGACAGGGCAATCTAATGTGTTCTGGCGGGGATCGCGCCATTGGCATGATCACGAGGCGCCAATGGGTTGCATTCACAGGAAATCAGCATTTCTGCTGTACAGAGGGATGCTGAACCATCGCTCTGATAAACATAAACAGTCGGACAGGGCAGGTATATAGTCCTCTAAAGGGATTAGTAAAATTAATAAAAAAATTAAAAAAAAAAAAGTTTTAAGATATCTGAAAAAAATACAATAAAAAATAAAACTTCAAATTCCCCCCTTTTGTCCCATTGAAAATAAAACAATAAATATTTTTTATATTTGCAATTTCATCGCACCTGGATTTTTTTTCCCATTTTCCAGTACAATATGTGGCAGATTGATTGGTGTCATTCAAAAGTACAACTTGTCCTGGAAACAACAAGCCCTCATATGGCTATATTGATGTAAAAATAAAAAAAGTTATGACGCTTGTAAGAATGGGAGGAAAAAACTAAAACAAAAAACGAAACATCGATGGGTAGGGATGGGGTTAATGACCTTGGCAGCACATGTCCTGTTAACACACGATGATGTGATGCTGAGAATAGTGATTATTAAAGGGAACCTGTCAGGTGCAATCTGCACCCAGAACCATTAGCAGTTCTGTGTGTATATTGCTAATTCCTGCCTAACCGTCCCTGTATACACTAGAATAGATAAAGAGATCTTTAGAAAACGTATTTCTAAAGATTTGGTTTTTATATGCTAATGAGGCCAGGGACTAGTCCCCTGGGCATTACTTCCCTTGGCTGGTCGAACTATAGCTGTGGGAGTACTAACATGCTAAAGAATGCGCAGCTTCATTGCACATACCTCAGACTTGATGGCAGCCAGCGGAGGATGGATGCGCACTTCGCATGATCTGGAGTGCCCGTGACTTCCGGTTGTGGGCACTATACCTCGCTGAAGCCAGGAAGCTTATACCCGCAGCAATTTTGTGCACATGATTGGAAGTCCAGGGGAGACCGGATTATGCGCAGTGAGCATCCATCCTCCACCGGCCGCCATGAAGAGTGAGGTATGTGCGCGTTGCTGTGCGTTCATTAGCATGTTAGTACGCCCAGAGGTGCATGCTAACATGCTAAGGGGGCCGACTAGCCAAGGACACTTACGCCCAGGGGACTTGTCCCCTCACTCATTAGCATATAATAAAAGATCTTTAGAAATACTTTTTCTAAAGATCTCTTTATCTATGCTAGTGTATACAGAGACGGTTAGGGATTAGCAATATGCACCCAGGACTGCTTGTGGTTCTGGGTGTATATTCCACCTGATAGGTTCCCTTTAAGCAAGCGGTTTTTAGGCAACCTTAAGGGCTCATGCGCACGTAACTGCATAATCTTCTGCAGCGATTTGACAGCACATGTGCGCTTCAAATCGCTGCAGAAACACTGCATAATAAATGCAGTATTTTTATTAAAAAAGCCGATTTCATGCGCTATGGCTGCTGCCCCCACCATAGACAGAGTGGGAGCTGCATCCAGAATGCACAAATAATTGACATGCTCATTTTATGACCACATGGATTTGGGTCAAACTTTTAGCACCCAAATCGCTGCGTTCATAAATGCATCGTGCGCACGTCTCATGCACAATCTACATAGATTGTGCAGGGGACGCAGGACGCATGCATTTATGCTGCAGTGCAATACACAGTGTAAATGCATGTGATTACGCAACATGCACATAAGCCCTAAAAATCATTTAGCATGTCAAGCAAGTGGTTTGCTTGTTCACCAGGTCATAAGCAATCTGTTGCCACTGGAGAATTTAGGGAATAGCGTGTTCCTAATAATCGTTCATTGTAAATGTACCCTGTTTTTGGATAAAACTTGTAAATCCATTCCTTTTTGGTGGTTATCTTGCTGTTACTGCTCCAGTTCACCTGTTGTCACTTTAATTTTCAGCATAGCAGGTGAAATTTATTCACAATCGCTTATGCTTCCTAACTGGACAGATTGATATTACCCATGTTTAATTGACTTGGGGTAATATTTTAAAGTGCAAGTATTATATTAATTGTTTTGAGTAGTCTATAGTTAAAAAATAATGGATTCATTTTTACTATGACAGAGATTGGCAGATTGATATTTATTTATAACTTCCATACTGATACTCCATTTAGATTGTGGGCCTCTTGGAGGACAATGATTGTTAAAATAATAGCACTTTATTTCCTAGCCTAAAGGGTGCTTTACATGCTGCGACATTGCTAACGATATATTGTCGGGATCACGTCGTTAGTGACGCACATCCGGCACCGTTAGCGACATCGCAGCGTGTGACACCAATGAGCGATGATCAACGAGCGCAAAAACATGAAAAATTGTTGCTCGTTGACACGTCGTTCATTTCCTTAATATCGTTGCTGCTGCAGGTACGATGTTGTTCGTCGTTCCAGCGGCAGCACACATCGCTATGTGTGACACCGCAGGAACGACGAACATCTCTTTACCTGCGTCCACCGGCATTGAGGAAGGAACGAGGTGGGCGGCATGTTCCGGCCGCTTATATCCGCCCCTCCTCTGCTATTGGACGGCTGCCGTGTGACGTCGCTGTGACGCTGTACGAACCGCCCCCTTAAAAAGGAGGCGGATCGCCGGCCAGAGCGATGTCGCAGGGAAGGTAAGTCCGTGTGACGGGTGTTAGTGATGTTGTGCACCACGGGCAGCAGTTTGTAAAGTACCATTAAGGTCACAAGTCCAGGAATCATCCCTTTGAAATGGATCCAGAAGCAACGAGTTACCTTAGCATGACAAAAAAAGTTGCGCAGACACAACTTTTTTGACCATCTAAAGATACTGATTGCAACTGGACCTTTTTTTTTCTGGTTTTTTTTTTTGACATTGAAGTCTATGGAAATCTGATCTATTTAAATAGTCATCGGTTTTTCTTCCATATGAAACAGATTTGTATTTTTGCTTACTGGATCAGATTCAAACAGATGACTACTTGACAGTTCCCATGTCTGGTACACATCTGAAACTAATCCAGTAAGTTTCAAATGGTAAAATGGATGGCTGTTTAATAGATCCATTTTCCGTAGACTTCAATGTAAAAAAAAGCAAATCCAGTTGCATTCAGTATTTTTAGCTAGACTAAAAAAAAGTTGTGTCTGCACACAAGGATAACTGATTCACATTTTAACTGATTATTACTGGACTACTGGACATGTAATCTTAGCTGTGCTGCCCCTGTGGCAGCAGCCGAGCTGCTCAGATCCGGGTTCTCAGTGGCTCAAGGGTCTCCAGACCTGGGGGGGTCGTGCGGCCACTCAAATGAAGGAGGGTATTTACAAGGGATTATAAAGTTCGTGACGCCACCCATGGTGTGTGGTAATTAGGAGTACCACCGTTGCATTTTGGAGTACCCGGGGATGATGGAACGGGGCAGCAAGGTGTTAGGACCCTCCATGGGTAGGGGGGAATGCCCCGGGACTCAGTGTGTGTGAGGAACAAGGCCATGGGATGCAGGGATCACTCTTGTAATCACTCAGACCATTAAACAGACACCGACAACCAAGTAAACCAAATCTCTGGACACCGCTGCCGCTGAGGGGAGCTAGTTTGGGTACCGTCTCCAATGGTGCTGCCTGATGATCCGTGACCTGCCTCCTGGCACTAAGTTTACTTCTCTGGTGGTCCCAGTAGTGTGAAACTTGACGGGTCTCGCTCCCCACAATGGCTAAGTGTGGGAGTTTGCTTTCAGGTTTCATGCTTGGGATTTTCTGGACCGTTTTGGGTGGAAAGTGCTATCCCCCTCGTTGCGCTAGTACCCCGATTTTGGAGCGGTTGGGAACGAATCTTGAAGGCTCCGTTCTCCACGGGTAAATTATCAGGTTGCATGCAGCTACTCCTCGACTTAGGGTCCACATACCCCGTCGTGCCTTGGTTCAAGCCCGGTGATGGTGCAAGGCCGACTGCTGTCCTGCTCGACAGATCCGTGCCCCTTGCAACGATCCCCTGTGACCAGGGGTCCAACTTCTCTTGGCCCAGACCACCGTCTGCCACCTAGACAGTCTCCTTATGGGAGTCCCCACTCCTGGCCTCCTCGGAGCTCCTCACAGCTCGAGCTGTGGGAGGAGAACAACCAAAAAATGAAACTAAGACTAAAGCTTGACCAGAACCTGATGAGCAATGATAGAGACAAGATGGCGTCAGCGGAAGGTGACAAGGGAGAGCAGGGATGGACCAGCCCCATGACTGCAGAGGAGCTGGAGGCAGAGGTGGGAAGAATTGCCAACGGTATAGAAGAGCAGAGCAGGGGAGAGATAACCGCTTGGAAGAAGAAGATGATAATGGTAATTAGAAACGTGCGGTTGTCGGTGCAGCGAGGCCCGCCTGGAGGCGCCACCCACGCTCAACTGGAGTCATCATCAGCAATAGTGACCCTGCTACAGGATGTCTCCAGCATGAATCTGAGTGAGTGCAAAACCGCCCCTCTTCCACCTAGTATGCTGACCCCACCAGCATTGTCATCCGAAGCCGGTTCGATGCCTGATGCGATGCCTGATGTGATGTCTGGTGCGATGCCCGATGCGATGTCTGGTGCGATGTCCGGTGCGACACTCGATGTAACACCTGGTGCGGCGCCCGCGGCCAGACCAGACCAGGCCGCAAGGCCTTCTGTCCCAGTTGCCCGACCAGAGGTGATCACAGCGCCCCAGTCGCTGACTGGGGATCCAGCTCCTACCCCCAGACCTGAGATGGTCTCAGCGCCCCAGTCGCTGACTGGGGATTCAGTTCCTACCCCCAGACCAGAGGTGGTCACAGCGCCCCAGTTGCTGACTGGGGAACCAGCACCTGCGCTCCGACCTGAAGCGGACAAAGAACTGACTCGGCTAAAGAGAGAACTGAATGCTCGGTTCCCAGCACACCTGGTGGAGAGGTATCTGATCCCCAAGCTGCCATCCCGACCTGAAGTGGTCACAGCACACTTTCCGCTGGAGAGGGATTCATTGTCCTGCCTGGCTGCTGAAAGCTCATCCCCAGAGCTGCTACCCAGCCGACTGGAGAAGCACGCAGCACCCTCTGAGAGAGAGGGAGGCCAGGAGGCCACGCTGCTGTTCCCCCAACGACCGGAAGAGGTTGCAGCATCCTCCACCAGGGAAGGAGAAGAGGTTCAGCCATCATCACTGCTGTTCCCCAACCGACCAGAGGAGGTCGCAGCACCCTCTGCGAGAGAGGGAGGCCAAGAGGTTGCGCTGCTGTTCCCCCAACGACCGGAAGAGGTCGCAGCATCCCCTGCCAGGGAGGAGCAACTGGTAGCATATAGTCCCAGCATGTATGTTACCTGGTTGACTGCTGATGACCAGGTGATGGTAATGCGGAGACCAGCCCGCAGAGAGCAGCGTCATGTGAGAGCCAGACACCTCCTTTAGAAGCCTACCCTAGAGAGAGAGCAAGTGGAAGCCCGGAACCTGCAGGAAAAGCAGTCCCTGTGGCGGGCCAGACACCAGGCCAGAGGTCCCCTACCGTGGGGTAGTGGAGGAATTCAACTGCCGCATGGGGTGGGCTTTATAGTGGGGGCCGGACTGAAGGAGGGGATCTTTGTATCCAGGCAGGACGTACAATCCCACCTAATGCGAGGTCACCCAGGTCGTGACTTGTATGTGGGGGATGTCGTGCAGTACACAAGGCATATGGGAGAAAGAGGCTGGTTTGCCTTGGACGTGGTACAGCGTCCAAAGGAAACCATAGTAAGCCCAGGTTCCATCCCCACTGCTTCTACCAGTTCCCCAGAGTCATCAACACTAGGGGACACCCAAAAGACAACCTCCAGGGATCAGAGCACTGAAAACACAAGTCCTGACATTGGTAGGAGGAAGTCTATCTAGAAAGTCCATTAATAAAATCTGTCTAGTTTAAAATGTCTATATAGCAAAAGTTTAGTTTAAAATGTTTAAAAATGTTTTTCTGAAAGTTAAGTAATGTTCAAGAATGTGCCCGCAAGGACTTTTGCGAGAACCTTTTAAAATAAGCTTTAGCACCTGGTTACGTGCACCTTTAAAAATGGACCACAGGTTATGAACTGGCTATAACCACAAACTCTCGCAGTGTAAAAAGTTACCCCAGTGGTACCAACCCCCAGAGTGTGCCTGTTTATGGGGCATGGCTCTGCACCACCAGGGAGCACGCCTGTTTATGGGGCCAGCTCTCCAACACAAAGAAGTAGGTACGCCTGTTTATGGGGCCTACCCTACGCCACCAGACTCCGAAGAGGAAGAGTGGAGGAAAGGTCTGGGATACAGATGGCCCAGACCAGGTCACCAAAGGGACCGGTGACCTACCTCCTGGAAGTTTCTGGGTGGGTACAGGACTCATGGGTGGTAGACGGTGGTGGAATGGTACCTGGTATATTTTAAATGTAAATATCTCCCCTGTGTGGGAAAAGTTGTATTTATTCTTTTCTTGTCTTTGCAGCCCGAGGACGTGCTGTTGATAACCAAGGGGGAATGTGGCGCCCCTGACCTGGTCAGGCACCACTGAGTACTGCACATATGCTGGGGCAGTACTTCCAGGTAATCCTGAAGGCTGGAATAGAATGTGTACGCACAGACACATAGCAACCAGGTCTCCCACACCTTTAGAGGGGAGCCTTGAGCAGACCCAAGAGGGGGCTTGCCTCCACATCTCATCAAGGGGTGGAGTGGAGAGGCTGGGAGCTAAAGTTGCAGAGGCTGTCAGGAAAGTAGGAGGAGAGCCAGTCTGGTAGCAGTGAGCGTGGTTGCTAGGAGACGCAGGCGCACGAACACTCTAGTCAGACCCTGCACATGAAGTAGCCGTTAGCGGGGGATAATGGTTACCAGCCAGTCAGTTAGAAAGATGCTGAGGGAGTCAGTCGGTCGAGTACGGGGACTTTTGGTGACTAGGCACGCACGGGGAACATGTCCCTAGAGTAGACGTCCATTTATTGATCTGCTAAACCTGCCGGTGAGGGGAACTACAAGTCCCTCACCAACCATCTAGAGTCCGAGCCTCAGCAGCAACGAGGGGGCCCATAAGGAGGATCGAGCCTGGAGCCATCTTCCTTGGTCCACGCTGCTGGCAAATGGGCCAAAAAGGGGAGAAAAGGCAGTAGCAACTTCCCTCGATGAATCCCACGGTACTTCAAGTCAGGGGTTATTCGAAACAAGAAGTGCTAGGAAGGCGGTTAAAGGTTACCCTTAGACCAGCCTAAAGGATACCTGGTTCCGCCTGGTTAATCTCAGCATCGCCCGGGTACCTCACAAAACCATCCAAAGTGAGTAAAAGCAAGTTGAAAGACATTTTGGACTGAGATTGAATTATTCTGGGACCTGTTGTTCTACACACCCGAACCCCTGGGGCCAGCCTCACTCACGGGAGGCCACACCATCCGACTGCAGACTCCATCAGCCCCAGACGCTCACTAAACCTGCAGTGGCGGTCACTGCAGGCCATAACCCTGACCGCAAACTGTGAGTGGCGTCACGACTCATACATATACAAAACCAACATACCTGTTGCCAGAAATACCAAAGTGGAGACCCTGTGGCATCTCTGAAGGTGGAGTGATGTCCCTGAGGCGACTGCAGCAGGTGGGCTACACACACACAGGTTTCAGAAGGAGGAAGAAGATGGTCGAAAGAGGAGGCGCCGGTATCGGAGGATGAAGATGCCCATTTGAGCCACATCCACTGCAGCGACCGGTTTAGGTGAGTATTATAAAGTAATAGCAATAAAGATGTATAAATCCAGCGCAGACTTGTATTGAATAAAAAAGTTTTTTTCTTTCTTTATTGGAATAATAGAATGAATAAAAAATCCAGGGACATGCAAAAGTAAATTCTAGCCCCAGTTCAGAGCGCCGCGTTTCAACAAGTTGTCTTAATCATGGTCTGAACCATAACTGAACAGATCCTTCTTAGGCTATGTGTCCACGTTGCTTTTTACCTGCTTTTTACCTGCTTTTTTGCTGCTTTTTCAACTGCAGCGTTTAATGGCAAAATAGATGTGCTCTGCTTTTCAAGCAAAGTCTATGGGAATTTGGGTTTCTTGTGCCCACTATGCAGTTCAAACTGCAGCCTTTTTGTGGCAGAACTTTGGACAAAAACTCAGCTTTGCAGTGCAAAACCCAAATGGCAAAAACAATTGACATGTCAATTGTTTTTGCCATTTGCGTTTTGAACTGCAAAGCAGAGTTTTTGCCCAAATTTCTGCCAGAAAAAGGCTGCAGTTTGAACAGCATAGTGGGCACAAGAAACCCAAATTCCCATAGACTTTGCTTGAAAAGCAGAGCACATCTATTTTGCCATTAAACGCTGCAGTTGAAAAAGCAGCAAAAAAGCAGGTAAAAAGCAACGTGGACACATAGCCTTAAAGAAGGCAGTCCACCCACTACTAATTTCTCACCTGAAAGGTCCGCAATTAGTAAGTAGCATACAAATGTGTTTAAAAACATATATAGAGAGATATAAAACTCATGATAATATATTGTTACATAGACATAGTTGATAAAGTATAAAAATCATTATGGAATCAAGCTAGACAGTTAGTCACTAATACATACATCATCATAAACACAGTTTTTAATTTCTACACAGACAATAGTGAACTGAAGCAGTTCTAAAGTGATCAATATACAATTACAAACTTCTACATAAATGCATTTATTATTATTCATTTCAATGGTATGGAAGGTTTTATTTACTTTTTTTCTTACCGGTAATAATCAAATCCCATTATTATTCCCATTTTATTATTATAGCAGAAATTTAACTAGTAAAGGGTTATTTATAACGTTAATTTTATAAAATCTGCATCTGCTGTTTCTAAACATTTCAGCGATGTTCACAAAGGCAGTCTGAACGGTGTTCAAGTCATGGGGATTGAAAAGGTTGTAAAACCGCTGCGGGGTGGAGATCACAGGAGGAAACTTTTCAATCGAGAAACCTTCTGGATTTTCACCCTGGAAAGCAGATATCCCCATGGACTTAATAGCAGACAAGATCTGATTTTGCATTACTAAATGCTCCTAATGGAATGATAGGATTTAACCCTGTACTATTTGATATCTTCGATATTAATAACTGTTATTACAAGTCCCCTTATAGGATCTTATTTATCTAATAAAATTAACAGGATATAACTTTTATCAGTAATGGTTTTTTGTTTTTTTTTCTTTTGCTTTGTTACATAGTCACATAGAGGCTATCCTGACTGGTCCTTGAATAGAGCTAAAACTATTGTGAAAGAAATGGATAGAGAAAAACTTTTATTCAATGTGGACTAAATGAATAATAATATGAATAAATATAAAAATGAAAATAAAATAATAATAAAATCTATAATAAAAAAAAAAGTGATAACCATAAAAAGTATGGTATCATTTTTATAACTAATTGTAGCTCTTAATTCAATAAAATAGCTGAAATAATAAGGAAATATTTGCCCATATTGAATGAAGATTCTAAACTCAAACCAGTTATCAATAAAGGTATAAGCTGCATTGCTAAAAGGCACCCACATTGGCCAATTTACTATCATACAGCTTGTATGTTGGAGAGGGGGTTAATAAAGACAGAACAACTTGGTTAAATGTGAATGGTTCTTACAAGTGTGGTGCAAACCGCTGTAAGACGTGTCAATATGTGAAAATAGATAAAAATTTCAGGTCTAGCCATAATAATAAAGAATATCAAATTAAAAGTTACATTAATTGTAACACAGAATATGTAATCTATCTTATAACCTGTACCTTATGCGATGTTGAGTATATAAGTTGTACATCGGGCCCATTAAAAGTCAGGATACGGAGACATCTGCTGGATGCTGGAAATCCCTCTGCATTATCGGCATCTGCTATTTCTAAACATTTCAGCGATGTTCACAAAGGCAGTCTGAACGGTGTTCAGGTCATGGGGATTGAAAAGGTTGTAAAACCCCTTTTTTTTTTTTTTTCTTTATAAAATTAACGTTATAAATAACCCTTTACTAGTTAAATTTCTGCTATAATAATAAAATGGGAATAATAATGGGATTTGATTATTACCGGTAAGAAAGAAAGTAAATAAAACCTTCCATACCATTGAAATGAATAATAATAAATGCATTTATGTAGAAGTTTGTAATTGTATATTGATCACTTTAGAACTGTTTCAGTTCACTATTGTCTGTGTAGAAATGAAAAACTGTGTTTATGATGATGTATGTATTAGTGACAAACTGTCTAGCTTGATTCCATAATGATTTTTATACCTTATCAACTATGTCTATGTAACAATATATTATCATGAGTTTTATATCTCTCTATATATGTTTTTAAACACATTTGTATGCTACTTACTAATTGCGGACCTTTCAGGTGAGCAATTAGTAGTGGGTGGACTGCCTTCTTTAAGAAGGATATGTTCAGTTATGGTTCAGACCATGATTAAGACAACTTGTTGAAACGCGTCGCTCTGAACTGGGGCTAGAATTTACTTTTGCATGTCCCTGGATTTTTTATTCATTCTATTATTCCAATAAAGAAAGAAAAAAACTTTTTTATTCAATACAAGTCTGCGCTGGATTTATACATCTTTATTGCTATTGCTTGGTATTCCTGACCATCCGTGCGCTGGATTTACACTGTGGGACTGCAATATTGGTGAGCTGAATAATCTATTCTGTTTCTAGTATTATAAAGTGTTTTTTTATGTTCTACACAGCGGTCTGGGCTCTTATATACAGCATGTTAGAATGCTGTATATAACAGCCCAGTGGTGGTGGCTGCAGCTTATAGGGCAAAAAACTGTTGACAGGTTCCCTTTAAAGACCGCCTGCGCATGCACACTACAATACTTTGATCTGCCCTTAGAAGGACCTCAATGCGCTAGACCTCAATGCCGGGGAGTGTGGATGACATAGGACGCGTCATGCACACGGGCCTCAGAAGAAGGAGGACGAAGATCGCCGCAGAGAGAAAGTGCCGGACCGGAGAGCAGCGACACCCATCGGACAGGACCGCCCCCTAGGTGAATATAATAAAGGGTTCTGTGCATTCTACAGAGCAGCCTGGGCTCTTATATACAGTATTCTGGATTGCTGTATATAAGGACTGACTGGTGATTGCCACAGCTTATAGTAGCTAAATCTGGTGACAAGTTGCCTTTAAAATGTACCAGATTTAATCAAAGTGGATTCATGCTGCTTGGTAAATGTGGTAATTTTGTCACATTGTGTCGCACCTCAAAACACGGCCCTTATTCATAATGCAATACCTTGTTTTAATGATGCCACATACCCTAGTTTTTAAAAGTCATAAAAAGTATCTGAACACATCATAAATATGGCACAGGTCTTGAAAGACATTTTTTGTGTTACACAAAAGTTATGACATAATAAATATGTCACAATATCTTTAAAACTGTGTAATATGTTTTATTTTGTCTAAGCATAATTAAATAAAATATACTCCAGAAGATTTTCCCGATATACTCTGATAGACCACCTCCGTACTGGTGTGAACTTTATCCAAATACACTGTCACTTGCAAACCTACAAGTGTACAGCAGATGACATAATTTCGTTTGCCTGATTAAACTAGATTGAAAGGTCCATTTAAAATCTTAAAGAATGTCAAGCTGTCATTCTAAACATCTTTCTACATAATCCTGTCTTTCCAATTGTGTTTAATGCATTAAAGTCCCATAATTCAGTAAAATGTATTATTTATCCAGATCGGTTACACCGGAAGAAAACATGGTGACAGCCTTTGAATGAAATTGCATGCATTAATCATTGTTCCTCCTGTTGATTCACATATATTCTCTTCCGTTTCCTTCACTTGTCTAATGTTCTTCAGGTTTTTGCACTAGACTCCAAAGCTTCATATGGGATCCAGATGCAATATAATTGAATAGCACATGTACATAAATGGCTTTGCTACTTGGCCTGAAACTTACTCATTCTTTCCTCTCTGATTGATATTGTTCCTGATATAATTATCTCTAATATGCCATAAATAAATTAAAACGATCCATGTGTTTTGTTTGTAACATTGTTAATCATAAAGTTGTACATGTAGATATATTGCAATAGAATGAATTCTTTGTGTGCTGCACATGGATAAGAGATAAAAAATTGCTTTGGACTTCAACCAACATAGCAGATTTCTTGAGCTAGGTTGAAGCCAAACAATGTAAAGAAGTCTGTATATTGTATAAATAAAACTATTTTAAAATAGGGTGAAATAAATGAGTGAATCGTTAGAAATTCAAATTCGTAAACTTTGACCACAAAATAAGTGTTTATACTCTATAGAAGAGAGAGAGTACTCTGCTGATCATAATTGTTTACACTATAGAAGAAAGAGTGTAAACCTTGCTGATCATAAGTGTTTATACTCTATAGAAGAGAGAGAGTACACCCTGCTGATCATAATTGTTTAAACCCTATAGAAGTGAGAGCGTAGACCCTGCTGATCATAAATGTTTATACTCTATAGAAGAGAGAGAGTACACCCTGCTGATCATAATTGTTTACACTATAGAAGAAAGAGCGTAAACCTAGCTGATCATAAGTGTTTATACTCTATAGAAGAGAGAGAGTACACCCTGCTGATCATAATTGTTTAAACCCTATAGAAGAGAGAGCGTAGACCCTGCTGATCATAAGTGTTTATGTGCCGCCCCATTGTTAATCGGGCTGCTCGGATCCGGGATCGTCGTGGCTTGAGGGGTCTGGACGCGGCTTGGTGACACTCCGATCCATAAAAGGGGTTATTTACAGGGGAAATGTTTGTGACTCTACCTACAGGTTGCGGTAATGGGAGTACCGTCGTTGCTGGAGAGCGGACCGGGGCAGATGATGTGAAGCACCAAGGTGTCAGTCCCTTCGCAGGTAGGGAAAGCCCCAGGCCCAGGGGGTTGGTAGATTTGGGAGGACAGGGTGCATGGACCAGGGTTCTCACTGCGGGTAGTCGTGGTGTTGGATGAGGTGGAGAAAGGAGACACACACACTGTAGGTAAACCAAAGTCTCTGAGTACAGCTGCCGCTGCTGGAAGCCAGTCCAAGTACCCGCTCCCACCAGTGTCACTTAGTGATTCGGAGCCTGCCTCCATACATAATTTGTTGTCCGTTGATGGTCCCCGTGGCTTGAAGCTGTTGGGGGCCCTGCTCACTATGAGTAGTGTAGCCATGCTCTTAAGGGCTGGCACTTGGGATCTCATTGGGCTGCTTTGTCTGAAAAAATACTGTCCCCTTCGTTGTGCTGATGCCCTGAGTCTCTGAGCGTTTAGGGAAGTCCTTGAACTTCCCTCCCTCTCAGGTGAATTGTCAGGACGTTGAATCAACTCCTGATCTAGGGTCCTGTACCCTGTCGTGCTCGGTACCGGTCAGTTCTGTTGGGCCCTTCTGGAGCCGACAGTCCCTCCAAGACTACGTCCATCACACCAATGCGCAACATCCCTGCAACCGGTCCCCGACTCCTCTGGACCCGGATCACTGCATGTGACCCAATCAGTTTTTTCTTCAGTTTTTCTTAGCTCCCCAGGAGCTAACTCTCCCAGCTCATCTCTCTCTGGAGCTTTCTTCTCAACTCTCCATCTCTCCCCTTACAGTCTGCCCAGTTCCCAGTGGCTGGCCCATTTCCAGCTAGTCCAAACCCCCGGTGTATCTGGAAGGGACTGACGTGAAGTGATTGGGTTTTGTGGTGCAGATGGGAGTGACACCAGTTTCTAACCAAAAATGTCCTCCTTCCCCAAAACCCTTTGAGGAGGCAGGCCACCGGTCCCATTGGTGACCAGGTCTGGGCCTTCTCTATCCCAGACCTTTCCTCCAACCTTCTTCTCTGTGGTGGCGGGATTAATGTCCAGATGTTGCAGCGGACTACTCTGGTAGGCACGCTAGGTGCAACTATTTACAAAAGTCACAAGTTCGTGCTGGCTGCTGCCAGTCCTGCAGCCATGGTCCATTATTAAACTAAATGCATTAAACAGGGTCCATGCACCGGGTGCAAAACTGTACAATGTTTCAAATTATCTAAGCATTTCAACAGATACTTATTTATGAACATATTTACACTTAGTATGAGATAGACGAGTTCAGTTAACACTACTCTCTGAATCTAAGTGGGGGCTGACCAAAATTGATACGGGTTGATCTCCTCAACTCTGGACTCCCTTCTAGCCCCTGTGGTGTGGCAATGTCTGCCACAAGTTCCTCACTACTGGTGGCAGGTGTTGTTGGTAAGAGCCTACGTGTTTGTAGTGCAGTGTCAGAAAGCCTTTCCTGTTCTGGTTCTTCCACTGGTTGTGGGAATGTTATTACAGGGACAATCACTGCTCCATTGTGCATAGACCAATCTTCTGGGAAATCACCTAAGACAGTATGGATGGTTTTCTTTTCCTCTCCATGACTTGAGGTTGAGATTGACCTTCATCTTGGACTCTTAGGGGTTCTGGACACTTCTTCAAGTGATCTCTGGAAATTGCAGATGTAGTCCTTCCTTGTTCCTTGCTGATAAGACAAGTCTTCTGATTGTCAAAGTTTGAGAGTTGTACTACATGGGGTTCCTATTCCCATTGGTCGTCCAACTTGTGTAATTTTCTCTTTCTTTTTAATACTACTTTGCCTGGTGAAAAGGGGGTAGCCTTCGCTTGTATGTTGAAGTTCTTTTCTTGTTTTTCTCTACTTTGGTTCAAATTCTGTGCAACATACTCTTGGATTTGCTTGTATTGAATTTGGCGTTTTGAGTCCCAATCCGTACCTGGTGAACTTATTTCGGGAGTTTCGACTTCCATCTCTATGTCTACTGGCAACTTTCCAGGTCTTGCTCTTATGAGATAAGCAGGTGTACATTTGGTGGAGCTCACGGGAATATTATTGTACATATCAACGAAATCTGGCAATTTTTCAGGCCACTGGTTCCGCTCTTCGAGTGGTAGAGTTTTCAACGGATTGATGATTAGATGGTTCATCTCACACATCCCATTTGTTTGCGCATGGTAGGGTGTAGTGCGTATCTTTTTACATCCGTACACGCTACAAAATACCTTGAAGATTTCAGCTTCAAATGCTGGACCTTGATCTGTGAGGACTTGGTCCGGATAACCATGTGGTCTACATAAATGTACTTGGAAGGTTTTTGCTGCTGTGCTGGCAGTTAGATCTTTGACAGGTACCACTACCAGGAATCTTGAATAGTGATCCACCATTGTGAGTGCATAGGTGTAACCACTCCTGCTTGGTGTGAGCTTGACGTGGTCTAAAGCGACGATTTCCAACGGCTGGTTAGTGACTATTGGTTGTAGTGGTGCTCTCTGACTGGTGCTATCTTTTCTTTTCGACACGCAAGGACTGCAGTTTCTGCACCATTCCTCAATGGTGATCCTCATTCCGACTTCTCAACAGCACCTCCGACGTAAAACCGACTTCTCAACAGCACCTCCAACTTCTTCCAACCAAAATGTCCAGCTCTATCGTGGTACGCTTCTAAGACTACTGGCACATACGATCTGGGTATCACTATCTGGCATACCCTCTCATGTGTCTTGGGGTATTGAAGCTTCTGCACAACTTGCCTCGATGAAGATACAGTCAACTTCTTTCTTTCCACAATTTCTGTGCTTCCTCTGGAGCAGTTGGTTCAAGATTTGAATCAGCTTGGGATATCAGTGCCTTGATCAATTTAACAGCAGGATCATGATCTTGCGCTTCTTGTCAACCATGATGGTATATATATATATTTTTTGTATTGGCCCCATGTGAACCATGTCATAATCCCCTATCATAAATAAATTTATTGACCCCTGCTAGATCTGAATTGGTTTATATCAATCATATATTTGATAATCTATAAATGTAACCCTGGCACACCAAAAAAACTTGAGATTTATTAGTGCTCAAATAATTTTTATTGCACTAATATGCAGATATTTCATGCAAATTTTTCATAAATGTTTTTGGCTAATTGAGCCTTTCTCAAAATAGATCTGAATAGAATAAATAATACAGAAATACATTAATGAGTATGTTAGTTGCAACTCTACTTGACAAATATAACAAATATATATCCTAATATACAAAATTCAATCCACTTGGGAATTTATGTAAGAAGCATGTAATTACGCATCAGCGGGAACTAGGAGTTTCACTGTACCTAGGGTACTAAGTCATGGAGTAAGAGCACAAATACGTTCAATATTGTCCGGATGAGAGTAAGCTGTAGAAAAGAAAGAAAAAGGGAAAAGAATTTAAAAATCTTTAAAAAAACTTTTTTTCTAAATGAATGTAGGAAAATATGATATTAATATGGATTCATAGTCCATTAAGAGAAAAAATGACAGGAAAAGAAAAAAAAGGAAGAAAAAGAAAAAATAGAATAAAATAAAATAAAATAAAAAGGGGACGAATTGGGAAAACGTAACAAGTGAACAGAAAACTAGTGACAATACCTTAATAGCCAGAAAAGGAGGTGTATAAGCCAAAGGGAACACCTGTACAAAAGGTCAACGTATAATTAGAAAAGCAATGCTTATACAATGCCATACGCATAGTGAAAGAGACGGATACAGAGTCAATTACAGTGACTTAGGCAATTACCTTATGCGGACATAAAAGAGAATACCAGCCAGACGCCACAGGAGTGCGATCCCGAGTGCACTGATGATGTACTGCTCGCCACCATTATCCAGCTTTTAAATCCCGGAGGTAGGTCACATGGATACTGTGACGTGGTTACCATGTGATCATAACCATGCGAACAGGGGACGCTGTGGAGCGTAATCAGAATAATGAAATGCGGTCATGTGATTTCAGTAGACGCAATAGACAAGTGACCGTAACCATGTAAACAGGAAACGCCATCAAACGGCGCTTGCGTGAAGGAAATGATGCTACGAAATCATGTGACTATCTAAGGGGATAGCACAAATGTCACGTAAAATGGCAAGTTCTGCCAAGAGAATCCGATTAATACCATTACGTACATATATATCTCTCATTAGAAGTTAAATATATAGAATACATAGCATATATTATAAAAGAAATATATATAGAAGTCCAAGCAAAATTGATCAAAATAATAAAACAAAATCTTTATTATAAGGAACAAAAGAGAAAAACATAATATAATAAAAACAAATAAAAAGAAAATAAAAGAAAAAGAAAGAAAAGAATAAAATTAATAAAAAAAAAAATAAAAGGAGAAAGGGAATTAAAAAAGGGAAAAAAAAGGAAAAAAAGAGGGAAAAAAAGGGCTGAATAAAAAAAAGAAAGAAGAAAAAGGCTAGGAAACCGAATGTATATCAAATTCTTTAGCTTACCCCATGACTCACGTAACCTGAGTAAGAGAAAAAAAATATATATATAAATATGCATGTGGACATACAACCAAGACATAGAAACGGCTTCTATGGGAGAATATCACATGCTAGGGTTTGCAATGTAAAAATCCAAAAGAATTCTCGTGTTTTAAGTAATTTGACCCTATCTCCACACCTCCGTAGAGCCGGAATGTACTCAATGATTTGGTAGCGTAGCTGTGAGACAGAATGACCCATCTTTATAAAATGATCAGGTATAGGTAACAAAGTTCTCTTGCATCGTATGGTAGACTTATGTTGCGAAATTCGGTTTCGGATATGTTGGGTAGTCTCCCCAACATATCCAAGAACGCACGGACACTTAATCAAATATACTACAAAGGACATTTCACACCTAAAGAAACCATTAATGAGAAACCTTTTCCCTAATCTGGGGTGCGTAAAAAAAATCCCCTTTAATAATATGGGAACATTGTAAGCAATTTAAACATGGAAACGTCCCATTTTTTCGTTGCGTAAGAGTTCTCTGGGTCATGACTCGCTTAAGCTAGGGTCACACGTAGCGACGCAGCAGCGATCACGACTGACAACCTGACCTTATCAGGATTCGCTGCTGTGTCGTTACATGGTCGCTGGTGAGCTGTCAAACACGCAGATCTCACCAGCAACCAGTGACCAGCCCCCAGTCAGCAGCGACGCGTGGAAGCAATGCTGCGCTTGGTAACTAAGGTAAATATCGGGTTACCAAGCAAAATGCTTTGCTGGTTACCCAATATTTACCATGGTTACCAGTGCACACCACTTAGCACTGGCTCCCTGCACTCCTAGCCAGAGTACACATTGGGTTAATAAGCAAACCTTTGCTTATTTACCCGATGTGTACTCTGGCTACACGTGCAGGGAACCGGCACTGGCAGCCTGAGAGCGGTGGACGCTAGTAACTAAGGTAAATATCGGGTAACCAGCAAAGCACTTCGCTTGGTTACCCGATGTTTATCTTGGTTACAGCTTACCACAGGCCGCCAGAAGCCGTCTCCCTGCTCCCTGCTCGCTTCAGTTCGTCGCTCTCTCGCGGTCACACACAGCGATGTGTGCTTCATAGCGGGAGAGCAACGTCTAAAAAATGAAGCAGGACATTCAACAACAACTGGCGACCTCACAGCAGGGGCCAGGCCGTTGCCGGATGTCACACACAGCGACAGCGACGGGACGACGCTGCTACGTCACAGAAAATGGTGACTTAGCAGCGACGTCATTGTCGCCGTCGCTGTGTGTGACACCACCTTTACTGCTACCTAAATCAGCTCTAATTAATTTGTCTTTAAGATTCTGTGATCTTTTGTAACAGATTAGGGGTGTGGATTTAAATTCAGAGATAGAAGGATAAG
Organism: Anomaloglossus baeobatrachus; assembly: GCF_048569485.1. Lineage (NCBI taxonomy): Eukaryota > Metazoa > Chordata > Amphibia > Anura > Aromobatidae > Anomaloglossus > Anomaloglossus baeobatrachus. The sequence continues at coordinate 398,869,505 of NC_134354.1, read as the reverse complement.
CCTGTTGTAATAAGGGCCAATGTTTAATGATAATGGAATTTACAGAAGGCATGAAGGGATGAAATGTAGAGACAAAAGCTAAACGCTCTCCCTGATTAAGTCTTCTGCTGGCCGCACGTGGTGAGGACAGGATATGCTGTGGATAACCTCTTACCCGAAATTTACGATCCATCTCAATGTGTCTTATTGTTCGAGTCTCAACATCACTAACAATCCAATCTATGCACTGGTGTTGTGATTTTGGAATAGAGCTCTTAATATGACCCGGATGATTACTAAAAAAAAGTAGTAAACTGTTACGGTCTGTCGGTTTACTATAAAGATCGGAGAATAGCTGGCCTTGTATGTCAATGGAAATAACTGTATCCAAAAAGTAAATGGACTGGACACTATGATGTAATGTAAAAGTCAGACCTGACAGACTGGTATTTAAATCGTAAAAAAGGTCATAAGAGGAGAGAACTCCCCATGCCAAATCATGAAAATATCATCTATATAGCGCTTCCACGTAATAACATGTGATATAGATGATGAGGATAAACATAAGTATCTTCAAAGTTCGACATGAAAATATTGGCATATGGTGGGGCCATATTAGACCCCATAGCTGTACCCTTACGTTGATAGTAATATTGATCTTGAAAAAAGAAATGTTTTGATAATATCATCTCTAATAGGTCCAAACAGAAAGATCTCTGTCCCGCAGTAAAGTCAGTATGTTGGGACAAAAAAGAATCCACTGCGTGTACCCCTTGAATATGTGTAATGCTTGTATTCAAACTTGTGACATCCATCGTCACCAACATGCAGCCAGGAGGAACCGGAGTGAGGGCCCTGAAAGTATCCTGTAGATAGGAAGGGATTAATGGTACCAATAGACTCAGAATTTTCTCTAACATGATGGCTAATGGTGATAGGACTGAATCTGTCGATGCCCCTATAGGTCTCCCTGGAGGATATTTCAAATTCTTGTGAATCTTTGGTAAAATATAGAATACCGGAGTTACCGGATGTAGTTTCAACAAGAATTCGTCCAATTTAGAATCAATAATTCCCAGAGTATGATATTTGGTGACCAAAGATCTAACGTCTTGTACTATTAGCGACGTAGGATTAGTATCTATGGGTTCATGCGTGGAACGGTCACTAAGTTGTCGTAGAATTTCAGAAACGTAATAAGATCTGTCCATAATGACAATCGATCCTCCCATATCTGCAGGCTTTATTACCAACTCCTTGTTTGATTTGAGATCTTCTAAAGGCCACGTCACACTAAGCAACATTGCTAGCAACATCGCTGCTGAGGCACGACTTTTGTGACGTAGCAGCGATGTTGCTAGTGATGTCGCTGTGTGTGACATCCAGCAACAACCTGGCCCCTGCTGTGAGGTCGCTGGTTGTTGCTGAATGTCCTGGACCATTTTTTAGTTGTTGCTCTCCCGCTGTGAAGCACACATCGCTGTGTGTGACAGCGAGACAGCAACAACTGAATGTGCAGGCAGCAGGAGCCGGCTTCTGCGGACACTGGTAACCACGGTAAACATCGGGTAATCAAGAAGCCCTTACCTTGGTTACCCGATATTTACCTTTGTTACCAGCGTCCGCCGCTTTCACGCTGCCAGTGCCGGCTCCCTGCTCTCTGCACACATAGCCGGAGTACACATCGGGTAATTAACCTGATGTGTACTGTGGCTAGGAGTGAAGGGAACAGGGAGCCGGCACTGGCAGCGTGAGAGCGGCGCACGCTGGTAACGAAGGTAAATATTGGGTAACCAAGGTAAGGGCTTCTTGGTTACCCGATGTTTACCGTGGTTACCAGCATCCGCAGAAGCCGGCTCCCTGCTGCCTGCACACGTAGAAGAGTACACATTGGGTAATTAACCCGATGTGTACTCTGGCTAGGAGTGCGGGGACTGAGCGCTAAGCGGTGTGCGCTGGTAACCAAGGTAAATATCGGGTTGGTTACCCGATATTTACCTTAGTTACCAAGTGCAGCATGCTTCCACGCGTCGCTACTGGCTGGGGGCTGGTCACTGGTTGCTGGTGAGATCTGCCTGTTTAACAGTTCACCAGCAACCCGTGTAGCGACGCTCCAGCGATCCCTGCCAGGTCAGGTTGCTGGTGGGATCGCTGGAGAGTCGCTTAGTGTGACAGTACCTTAACACTCTAGACTCTTCAACAGAGAGATTGTGTTTAAGGCGCATTTCACCCTTTTTAATATTATTTACCAGGGAATCAATTTCTCGTTGTACAAGTGAAACAAATGTCTCCACTGGGTGGTAAGTACGAGGAGGACAGAATGAGCTAGTTAATCGTAAATTTAATTTTTTTAAGGAGAAAATACCTGCAGATAGGGTAGTAGTATCAACAGACCCGTTAGATATCTCTGGTACCTTGAAGAAATGCGCCTTAGGTCTTATCGAGCAGAAAAATCTGGATAACTCTTGATTAAGCTTAAAACAATCAAATGAGGGAGTTGGGCAAAAGGACAAGCCTTTCTGCAACAGATTCAGGGCCGCAGGAGGTAAACAAACAGATGAAATGTTATACACTATATTGTTGTCAATACCTGTGACTGTGTTACTATCGGAGACTGTCTGTAAATTATGTCGACTCCTCCTCGTTTTCCTCTTTATGGGGCTGGACAACGTGATCTTAAAAAACGAGTGGATCTTGGTTGATTGTATTCACCTTCTGAGCTCCCTGACGAGGAGTATTGGTAACGACATTGTGGTCTCTCCAAATTGAAAAAATGAATTGAACGCCATCTGTAGACAAGATTGTTACGATAATCGTCGGCATCACGTATAAATTTCAATTTTTTTCCTGTGCTGTAATTGGCCCCTGAAATCCTTCATGGTATTATCAATTTTCTGTTTCATCGTGTCGAAATCTGTTGCAGACATAGTAGTTAGTAGTAGAGTTGAGCGCGGTTCGCGGTTCGTGGTTCTCCAGTTCGCTGTTCGAGTGATTTTGGGGGCTGTTCTAGATCGAACTAGAACTCGAGCTTTTTGCTAAAGCTCAATAGTTCTAGTTACGTTCGAGAACGGTTCTAGCAGCAAAAAGCCAAGCTAATTACTAGCTGGCTTTCCGCTGTAATAGTGTAAGTCACTCTGTGACTCACACTATTATGAAATTTCAGCGTATAGTGTGCGGGAACAGCGCATTCAGATCACTGCTGCTGGGATAATGGCGATCGCCATTTTTTTTCCTTGTCTTCCTTCCCTAAGCGCGCGCGTGTAGTGGGGCGGGCCAGCATGTCAGCCAATCCCAGACACACACACAGCTAAGTGGACTTTTAGCCAGAGAAGCAATGGCATGTGTGATAGGATGTCCATGTCACATGTCCCTGCATTATAAAAACGGGTATCTGCCCGTCTGGACGCCATTATGTCTTCTGCATCTGGGTGTCAGTCACCGCTGGCGTAGCTCCTGTCTCCGATACTGCTGTGTACGCTCTACACACAGCGCTACACAGAATAGGGATAGAAGTTTCTATTAGCCCTTGTAAGGGCTAATAACAGCAGGCTCAGAGCCATAGGTGACAGTCAGGTTCGTGGAAACAGATTTTAACAGCTACAGAAGATAACAGCGTCTGTGTAGCTAAGCTCAAGGACTTCCTCGCGGCATTTCCCCATTAGGAGGGATAGAAAGTGAGGCTTCCTTTCCTGTACACTGACCCACAACCCTGCCACTGTACCCTCCTGCCCTTTGCACACTCAAACTCATTGTTACTAAGCCATTATACTAGCAAACACTGAGTAAACTTAGTGGCATCCTAAAAGTGGCTGTTGGACTTCCATTATTGTCCCACTGGTGCAAAGCTATTTGCAGCACCACTGCATTACACACTCAAACTCATTGTTACTAAGCCATTATACTAGCAAACACTGAGTAAACTTAGTGACATCCTAAAAGTGGCTGTTGGACTTCCATTATTGTCCCACTGGTGCAAAGCTATTTGCAGCACCACTGCATTGCACACTCAAACTCATTGTTACTAATCCATTATACTAGCAAACACTGAGTAAACTTAGTGGCATCCTAAAAGTGGCTGTTGGACTTCCATTATTGTCCCACTGGTGCAAAGCTATTTGCAGCACCACTGCATTGCACACTCAAATCATTGTTACTAAGCCATTCTAATAGCAACCTATGCTGCCAGTTTAAGGGCCGTAGTTGCATTGTCAGGGATAGTTATTGTTGTTTATTCTGCTGTTAATAAAGATAGACCACCGCTGCAACCTACACCACCTCTCAATTTTTACTACCACATTTTAAGTGCACAATCTTGTCGCAATCAAAATGAGTGGCAAAATGACAGATGCTGGTGGAAAGGGGAAGAGGCGTGTTGGAAAAGGAAAAAAAACGGTTTGTCCGTGGGGAAGGTGGCAAAGCTCCATTAACATCTGCTGAAGATAGACCATCTTCCAGCAAAAGTAAGATGTCTACTACTTACCGTGGACAATCCGATGTGCTCCCTTTTTTACGGACACGAACAACTGGAACAATGGTAGATGATGGCCAAAAAAAGAAAATGCTTGAATGGATCTCAAGTGGTCCAACAAGTGCCCTCTCTGCCACCTCAACTACCGCATCCAAAAAACACCAGTCCTTTGAGTTGTCATCCCAATCACACTTGCTTTCTCCCAGCTCTGAAGTCTCCATCCACCCTGCACAGTATGGTGGAACTGAGATGGCTGAGTCTGCAGAGCTGTTCAGTCACACTATAGCCTGGGAATCAGAGGTGTGCTCCCAAGCTACAGTGAGTACAGACCAGGAAATGGTCTGCAGTGATGCCCAGAACCTTTGTGACTCTGATTCAGGCCGTGAGGACCAAGTTTCTGAGCATAATGTTGACCCTTATTCACATACTGTAACACCTGTTGTTATAGACAATGAGGAACATACTGATGATGATGAGACGCAGATACCAGATTGGGATGACAACTTAAATATTCGGTCAGGGCAAGAAGAGGCTCGGTCTGAGGGGGAGGGGAGTGCAAACACAACAATTAATGAGGAAGCTCTAGATCCCACCTACTGTCAACCCACAGTCAGGCACTCGAGGAGGTCAACAGAGGTGGTGGAGGAGGATGCAAATGACGACGAAGTTACCTTGCGCCTTCCTGGACAGAGTCAGAGTACTGGTAGCACGTCTACAACTGCATCCTCAGCCACCACTGTGCCTCTGAGCACTAGTCGGGGTGGATCAGCAGGTCGCATGCCCTCTAAGCTTTGCCTAGCCTGGTCCTTTTTTGACATAGCAAAATATCGCCCAAATTATGTGATCTGTAAAATTTGTCGTGATTCTGTTAGTAGAGGGCAAAACCTCAGCAGTTTGACAACTTCCATGAATCGTCACATGAATAAATATCATATGTCCCAGTGGGAAGCTCACCGTGCTGCAATGCGGCCTAGCGGAGCGAACCATCCACCGCCTGCCCCTTCCAGTGCATTCGTGCGCTCTTTATCTTCTAGGACTGTGGGGACAGCTGTCACACCTGGTTTTCCACGCACAACTTCCACCACTGTAACCGCAACAGGCAGTTTGCTTGGTAGGTCGTCAGTTGGTTTGGAAGGGGAAACAAGTGCGTGTGTACAGCTCTCTCAGACATCGATAGCACCAACGTTGGATGAAGGCAACATCATATCTATGCCTGCACTTTCCTCACAAACCTGCATTTTTCCAGGGACACCCTACTCAACACCGTCTACACACAGCAGCCAGATCTCTGTCCCTCAGATGTGGACAAATAAAAGACCATTTCCTGTGACTCATGACAAAGCTAAGAGTTTGACTTTATCCCTCTGTAAGTTCTTGGCTACCGAAATGCTGCCTTTCCGCCTGGTGGACACACAGGATTTTAGAAACCTTATGTCTGTCGCTGTGCCCCAGTACCAGATGCCCAGTCACCACTACTTCTCTAAGAAAGGTGTGCCTGCGCTACACCAGTATGTCGCACACAACATCACCGCTTCCTTGAGAAACTTTGTGTGTGAACGGGTGCATTTCACCACCGATACTTGGACCAGTAAGCATGGACAGGGACGTTACATGTCGCTGACAGGGCACTGGGTAACTATGGTGATAGATGGTGAAGGGTCTGCTGCACAAGTCTTGCCGTCCCCACGACTTGTGTGTCAATCCTCTGTCTGTCCAAGTTCCGCCACTGCTTCTGCCTCCTCCACCTCGTCTGGGTCCTCCAACTCCGCCCCAAGCCTGCCTGGTCAGGCCACCAGCGTTCTAACTGCGTAGGAGGAATTTTTCTAACTTCTAACTGCGCAGCAATTTTTAACACACTATCCCGGCCTAGATGGCCTTCTGACCAGGGCACGAAAACTGTCTGCTCACTTCCGCCGTTCAACCACCGCTGCTGAGCGACTTGCATCACTCCAGAAGTGTTTCGGCCTGCCGGTTCATCGCCTGCAATGTGATGTGCCGACACGCTGGAATTCGACTCTCCACATGTTACAGTCACTGTGGCAGCACCGCCGAGCCCTGGTGCAATATGTCATGACGTATAGCCTGGGCCAACGAGATGCAGAGGTGGGGCAGATCACCCTGATGGAGTGGTCTCAGATCAAGGACCTATGCACCCTTCTGCACAGTTTCGACATGGCGACGAATATGTTTAGCGCTGACAATGCCATTATCAGCATGACAATTCCAGTCATTTACATGCTGGAGCACACGCTAAACACTATTCGGTGTCAGGGGGTGAGACAACATGAAGGGGAGGAACTACAGGAGGATTCATATGCGTAAGAGACGTTCATCATCACCAAGGCGGCAGGCACGGGACCATGGGGGACAGGGATCAACAAGGGCACATGGTAGCAGGCGAAATGTTGAGGAAGGTGCAGGAGAACATGAAGAAATGGAGGACGAACTGTCCATGGACATGGAAGACTCAGCGGATGAGGGAGACCTTGGTCAAATTTCAGTTGAAAGAGGTTGGGGGGAGATGTTAGAGGAAGAAAGAACGGTTAGCACCTCTATGCCATAAACACAGTGTGGACTTGGTCCGCATGGCTGCGCAAGACACATGAGCGCCTTCTTGTTGCACTACCTCCAACATGACCCTCGTATTGTCAAAATTAGAAGTGATGATGAGTACTGGCTTGCCACACTATTAGATCCCCGGTACAAGTCCAAATTTTGTGACATAATTCCAGCCATAGAAAGGGACTCACGTATGCAGGAGTATCAGCAAAAGCTGTTACTCGATCTTAGCTCGGCTTTTCCACCAAACAACCGTGCAGGTGCAGGGAGTGAATCTCTCAGTTGTAACTTGACAAACATGGGAAGGTATCGTCATCTTCAACAGTCTACCCATACCAGCAGCATCGTATCTGGTGCTATTAACAGCAATTTTATTGAATCTTTTCTTAATTTTTTTAGACCATCCTTTGCAAGGCCACCAGAAACAACAAGTCTGACACATAGTCAATGGCTGGAGAGGATGATACAGGAGTATCTCCAAATGAACATCGATGCCATGACTTTGCAACTGGAGCCTTGCTCCTTTTGGGCTTCAAATCTTGAAAATGGCCTGAGCTCTCCACTTACGCCTTGGAGATCTTGTCGTGTCTAGCTGCCAGCATTGTCTTTGAACGTGTCTTCGGTGCTGCTGGGTGTGTGCTGACAAATAAGCGCACGCGTCTGTCCAGTGACAATGTGGACAGACTAACGTTCATCAAAATGAACAAGTCATGGATCCACAAGGAATTTACTACCCTTGTGTCATCCTGGGGAGAGTAAATGCTTGTGGATTTGGAATGTGCTTGATGCAAATCTACCTGTGAAGTGTACAACAGGGGCACAGGTGCTGCCACTGAATGGGTAGGTGTGTGTGGGGCCCAATTTTTGGAAAAAAGGGAGACTCCACTTGGAGTAACCCTTGCTTGCTGTGTTTTTTAAAAGGAGCCAAGATGAACAAGTCATGGTTCAGCAAAGACTTTGCTACCTACCCCGGGGTCATCCTGGGAACGGTTAAGTATGGCGTATTTTTTAATGTGCTTGATGCAAATCTAGCTGTGAAGTGTACAACTGGGGCACAAGTGCTGCCACTGAATGGGTGGGTGTGTGTGGGGCCCAATTTTTGGAAAAAAGGGAGACTCCGCTTGGAGTAACCCTTGCTTACAGTGTTTTTAAAAATGATCCAAGATGAACAGAGCTGGGATCAGGAAAGACTTAGCTACCTACCCTGGTGTCATCCTGGGGACGGTTAAGGATGGCGTATTTTTGAATGTGCTTGATGCAAATCTAGCTGTGAAGTGTACAACTGGGGCAAAAGTGCTGCCACTGAAGGGGTGGGTGTGTGTGTGGCCCAATTTTTGGAAAAAAGGGAGACTCCGCTTGGAGTAACCCTTGCTTGCTGTGTTTTTTAAAAGGAGCCAAAATGAACAAGTCATGGTTCAGCAAAGACTTTGCTACCTACCCCGGTGTCATCCTGGGGACGGTTAAGGATGGTGTATTTTTGAATGTGCTTGATGCAAATCTACCTGTGAAGTGTACAACTGGGGCACAAGTGCTGCCACTGAAGGGGTGTCTGTGTAGCCCAATTTTTGGAAAAAAGGGAGACTCCGCTTGGAGTAACCCTTACTTGCAGTGTTACTAAAAATCATCCAAGATGAACAAGTCATGGTTTAGCAAAGACTTTGCTACCTACCCCGGTGTCATCCTGGGGACGGTTAAGGATGGCGTAATTTTGAATGTGCTTGATGCAAATCCAGCTGTGAAGTGTACAACTGGGGCACAAGTGCTGCCACTGAAGGGGTGGGTGTGTGTGTGGCCCAATTTTTGGAAAAAAGGGAGACTCCGCTTGGAGTAACCTTGCGGTGTTTTTCATGGTTTTAGAAGGGCATGCCATGCCTATATCTGTGTCTCCTCCTCTTTTTCCTTGTCCAGCTCTTTTGTTTTCGCATGAGTATATGTCCTTGTCACTTTCCCATGTGTTTGTGTTGTGTTGTGAGTTGTTTGTCACCTTTTGGTCACCTTTGAGGGTGTTTTCTAGGTGTTTTTATGTGTTTGTGATTGCCTCCCATTGTTTCCTATGCGGTTTGAGTGGTTCGCCAAACCGGTTCACCGAACCGAACTCGAACGAGACCTCCGTTCGACGAACCGAACTCGAGCCGGACCGCGACCGGTTCGCTCATCTCTAGTTAGTAGACAATTGTGTCTCAATACTGGTGAGACGTGTTACAATGTCCGTGATCTCTTTCTCTAAATAATCTATAGTAAGAAGTAATAGATCCATGGAGCACGTATTGATAATACGGTACTTTCAAATAGATTACAAAACTCAGCATTTTCATGAAATAATGTAGGTCTCAGTTGCACCCTCATTCCCCTTGGAATATGCTGAACTTTATAATATTCCACCAATGTGGCACTATGTAATTCCAAAGCCGTCAATCTTTGTTTCTCCTTCTCAAATTCATGAGACCTGTGTTCTTCCATAGGGATATGTAGAAATTCTCCCTGGGCCGAGGCCCTAGACACAATGGCACTAGCCTGTTCTTCATTATAAGAAAACATAGGTAAAGACATGATGATATCTATTAGAAAAAGTGGTGGATAGGAGCCAAGAAAAAAATATTCATTAAACAGGTTAATCTTGCTCACTATCTTTTACTGGGTGCTCAGAGAAAAAAAAATGATAATCTATAAATGTAACCCTGGCACACCAAAAAAACGTGAGATTTATTAGCGCCCAAATAATGTTTATCCGGAAAAAAACTCTCCAATTTTGGATTTTGCAATATGCAGATATTTCATGCAAATTTTATTTTATTTATTTTATTTATATTTGAGCCATGGACCATGCTGTAGCTTGTGTGTTTATATTGGGTAATCTTTGCTGTAATGATAATGACTATACTTGCTTTTCAATCCTATACACTACCATGTAGGTCCTTGTTAATTGGGCATATACCCATATTTGAGGATGTTGTATACATACTCAAATACTTGCTATTGCATTAATTCTTCAGCCTGTTTAGAGGCATCCCTTATATCGATGGCCTTTTTGTTAACCTATTGAGTATGCGCTATCTCTTTAACCCCTTCAGCCCCAGGGCACTTTCCGTTTTTGTGTTTTTGTTTTTTGCTCCCCTTCTTCCGAGAGCCGTAACGTTTTTATTTTTCCGTCAATCTTGCCATATGAGGGCTTGTTTTTTGCGGGACAAGTTGTACTTTTAAATGAAACCATAAGTTTTACCATATGGTGTACTGGAAAGCAGCAAAGAAATTCCAAGTGTGGAAAAATTGCAAAAAAAGTGTGATGGCACAATAGTTTTTGGGATGTTTTATTCACGGTGTTCACTATATGGTAAAACTGATGTGTTGTTATGATGCCTGAGATCGGTGCGAGTTTGTAAACACCAAACATGTATAGATTTACTTGTATCTAAGGGGTTAAAAAAATTTCACAAGTTTGTCCAATAAAAGTGGCGCACGTTTTGCGCCATTTTCCGAAACACGTAGCGTTCTTATTTTTTGGGATCTATGCTTAGTGACGGCTTATTTTTTGCATCTCGAGCCGATGTTTCTAATGGTAGCATTTTTGCGCAGATGCTACGTTTTGATCGCCTGTTATTGCATTTTGCGTAAAACTTGCGGCGACCAAAAAACGTAATTTTGGCGTTTGGAATTTTTTTGCCACTACGCCGTTTACCAATCAGATTAATTGATTTTATATTTTGATAGATCGGGCATTTCTGAACGCGGCGATACCAAATATGTGTATACTTATTTATTTTTTAACCCTTTAATTTTCAATGGGGGGAAAGGGGGGTGATTTGAACTTTTAGGTTTTTTTTTTTTTTTTTTAATTTTTTAAAACTTTTTTTTTACTTTTTTTTATTTTATTTTACTAGTCCCCCTAGGGGGCTATAGCGATCAGCAATCCGATTGCTGATCGCTATCTGCTGATCACAGCTATACCGCTGTAAACAGCAGAAATAGTCACTTTCTTTTTTCCTCTGCTCCGTGCCGAGGAAGAATGAAAGTGAAACTTCGTAGCAGCAGGCGTCATCACATGACCCTGTGCTACGATGGCAACCACCGAACGTCACGTGATCACTCACGTGACGTCCGGAGGGGGTGGCGGTAAGTAAAAAACATGGCCGCGCGCATATAGATCTCGCTGCCAGACTTTGGCAGCGAGATCTAAGGGGTTAATGTTCCGGGTGGAATGCGATTCCACTCGGAACATGTAGGCACACATGTCAGCTGTTGAAAACAGCTGATATGTGTGCCGATCCACGCCGCCTGCCCGCGGCAGGGGGCGGGGCTTACCGGGACACGATCCATGACGGAAAGATTCGTCCATGGTCGTGAAGGGTTAAACGACATTTCCTCCTGTGTCTCCACTGCGCACGCGCTGTATCTTTAAAGATGGCAATCGGCCTATCTTGGACTTTACCGCGCATGTACGGACTTTCCAAGATGGCGACGCCCATCTGGCAGAACTATAGCTGCCACAACGCCAACCGTCTCATGTATATGATTGGTCCGGACCAACACCACCACCCATCCAGGTGAATTATTTCTTCATTGTAATTACTAGGCTTATATATACACCCCCTATTGTTAGCATTAAGCACACACTTGCCCTGAAGAAGCCGCTGACGCGGCAAAATGCGTGGGTCCCTGCCCACGGGATCTTCTTGATTCGCTCCTGCCCTCTTATTATACTGCCTCCCCCCCGTCTGTTGCTCGGTATAATTTTACTATGGATGGCTCCTGTTCATGGACTCCTATTGGTACGTTGTGACCACGATAATTGTTCCTGGCCAGGAACTGTAGGATTTCATTTAACCAATACAAGTTGCCTTACTTTTAAATTTGGTTCTATCCTTAGTACATATGTTCATGCCTTTGTATGATTCCTTGCAATACTGTAGCAGGGGTCGGGAACCTATGGCTCGCGAGCCAGATATGGCTCTTTTGATGGCCGTATCTGGCTCGCAGACAGGGCTCCTACCTGTCTATGGGAAGGATCAGGGCCGGCGCCAGCACCCGGCTACTCAGGGGGGCCCGGTGGCCGCGCTGTCACCGCCCCCCGCCGAGGATCGAGCTTTCAATTGCATCGGCATCGCAGGTGCCGATACAATTGAGAGCAATGATGAGAGAGTGAGCGGCGCGCTCCCTCTCTTATCATTCTCCCCGCTGTGACTGTCGGCGTTCTTCTGACAGCTCTGCAGCAGAGCGCGGTGACGTCATCACTGCGCGCCTGCTGAGAGGTCAGCGAGCGACAGCAATGGACGACGCGCCGAGGAGACCGGATCAGCGGGGGAACGAGAAGTGAGCCGCCCCTCTACTGACACTGGGCTCCCCTGACTCACAGGCCGGCCACTACACAGCGGCACTAGTACACATAGGGGCCCGGCAGCCGCTCTGCGTCTATGTGTAGTGCCGCTGTGTAGTGGCCGAACTGTGAGTCAGGGGAGCCCAGTGTCAGTAGAGGGGCCCCTGACCTGGAGAGGCCACCAGCCATGTCTGAGCTGCAGGAGTGCTCCTGACCTGCACAGCAGACGGAATCTCCATCCTGCAGGACCTGCGATGATGTCACGCCCATGTGACTGTGTGGGAGGAGACACAGGATGCCGGGGAGAAAGCAGAAGATACTTCGAACACATGAGTGGTAATGAGAAAAGAGGGGACATGAGGGTGAGGGGGGCTGCAGGGTGAGGGGCATATGAGGGCTGCAGACTGTGACAGAAGCATGTGAAGGGCTGCAGAGTGTTTGAGAGGGGTAAGTTGGGGTACAGGCAGGGTGAGATATGTGAGCAGGGTGTGTGAGATATGGGGGTGTATTGTGTGTGATGTGGGGGGGTGCAGGCTGTATGGGAAGCAGGGTATGTGACATATGGGGGTGTAGTGTGTGAGATCTGGGGGGTGCAGGCTGTATGGGAAGCAGTGTGTGTGTGTGTGGGATATGGGGGGTGCAGGCCGTATGGGGAGCAGTGTGTGTGTGTGTGATATGGGGGGTGCAGGCTGTATGGGAAGCAGGGTGTGAGAGATATGGGGGTGTAGGCTGTATGGGAAGCAGGGTGTGTGAGATATGGGGGTGTAGTGTGTGTGATATGGGGGTGCAGGCTGTATGGGGAGCAGGGTATGCGACATATGGGGGTGTAGTGTGTGGGATATGGGGGGTGCAGGCTGTATGGGGAGCAGTGTGTGTGTGTGATATGGGGGGTGCAGGCTGTATGGGGAGCAGTGTGTGTGTGTGATATGGGGGGGTGCAGGCTGTATGGGAAGCAGGGTATGTGACATATGGGGGTGTAGTGTGTGAGATCTGGGGGGTGCAGGCTGTATGGGAAGCAGTGTGTGTGTGTGTGTGTGTGGGATATGGGGGGTGCAGGCCGTATGGGGAGCAGTGTGTGTGTGTGTGTTATATGGGGGGTGCAGGCTGTATGGGAAGCAGGGTGTGAGAGATATGGGGGTGTAGGCTGTATGGGAAGCAGGGTGTGTGAGATATGGGGGTGTAGTGTGTGTGATATGGGGGTGCAGGCTGTATGGGGAGCAGGGTATGCGACATATGAGGGTGTAGTGTGTGGGATATAGGGGGTGCAGGCTGTATGGGGAGCAGTGTGTGTGTGTGTGATATGGGGGGTGCAGGCTGTATGGGGAGCAGTGTGTGTGTGTGATATGGGGGGTGCAGGCTGTATGGGAAGCAGGGTATGTGACATATGGGGGTGTAGTGTGTGAGATCTGGGGGGTGCAGGCTGTATGGGAAGCAGTGTGTGTGTGGGATATGGGGGGTGCAGGCTGTATGGGGAGCAGTGTGTGTGTGTGATATGGGGGGTGCAGGCTGTATGGGGAGCAGTGTGTGTGTGTGATATGGGGGGTGCAGGCTGTATGGGAAGCAGTGTGTGTGTGTGTGGGATATGGGGGGTGCAGGCTGTATGGGGAGCAGTGTGTGTGTGTGATATGGGGGGTGCAGGCTGTATGGGAAGCAGGGTGTCTGGGCCACTGACAGATACAATTGCTCCAGCGGTCACTTAGTACACAAAGGAGTGTTCCTCTCTGCTGCACTAAGCCACCGCTGGACCTAAACAATAATTCGCTGTAAAATAATAAAATAGATAATTGACATAACTGACAATGCGTTGTGTGACATGTCCAATATTCCAGCTTCTTTCTTCTGCGAATGCCTCAAAGCTGGCATTCTCTCAACATCAGGTGGGAAGAATGCCAGCTTCCAGTCATGCGCAGGAAAAAGAAGAAGCCAGACTGCTGCACTGATGTCATGCATCGCAAGTTCACAATGTAAGTTATTTATTTGATTTTTTTACTGCTAATTACCATTGTTTCAGTCCAGTTGTGGCTTTATACAGCAGGGAGGAGCATTCCTTGCTGTACTAAGTGAGCATTGGAGCGATTGATCTGTCAATGGCCCTTTAAACATATTGTACGGCTCTCGCGGAATTATATTTCAAAATATGTGGCGTTTACGGCTCTCTTAGCCAAAAAGGTTCCTGACCCCTGGGTGGTTGATATAGGTTAATTATGATGCTGATACATAATCTCTTGCATATTATTATTGTGACGCTCCTGAACTAGTCAGGTTGTCACAGGGTACTTCACTCAATTCTTGCTTGGTGCAGGACTCAACCCCTCAAGGTTCTGGGATCCTAACTTTTGGTATTGCTCCATCAGCATCCAAATCCTAGTCACACCTCACACCACACCCTGTCAGGCACACCAGTGGGTGGTCTAGCTGAAACAGGGCCACCCGCCTAGGGGTCAGACAGACTGGTGGGAGGGGCAGAGTGAGTTCTGGAGTAGCTCCCAAAGAGTGAGGAGCTGAGAGTAGCAGCTCCCTGGAGCTGAGTGGTAGCCCTCAGACAATGAGGAGCTAGGGGGAGTTGGAACTCCCTGGGAGAAGTTGGCTAGGTCGCAGACGGTGGTCTGGGACCAAAGGCGTTGGAGACCCAGTCGCAGGGTATTGGAGAAAGGTGCCAGGCTTAGTTTAGGGGAACGGTTGGCACCGGAATACCTAGTAACTGGACCGTTACCGAGCATGGCGGGGTACTGGACCCTAGATCAGGGAGTAGCTTCACACAACCTGAAAATTAACCTGTGGAGGATAGTATCTTTATGAACTTTCCTCAACAGCTCAGAGATCGAAGGCATCAACACAACGAGGTGATAGGGCTTTCCAGCTTATGCGGCCCATTAAAATCCCAAGTGTCAGCCATCGAGAGCACAGCTTCACTACTTAACAGTGGGGAGCGGGACCCCGACAGCTTCAAGCATAGGTGTCACAACGAACACTAAAACTCAGTGCATGGAGGCAAGGTACAGATCATCAACAATACCAAAGGGCGCTGACTCCCGGACGAGCTCCCCTGAAGTGGCAGCAGCACCCAGAGACTTGGTTTACCTTTGTGTCAGAATCTGCTTTGCGGTTGCATCACTACCAACACCGCCTGAGTGAGTACGCTGTCCTCCCCTGCTTCCAACCTGCACCACACTCCCCTACACCCTCCATCATCCTGAGTCCCGGGGCCTCCCCTACCCATGGAGTGAACGTCATCTGGCTGCCCCGCTCCATCTCCCCTGGGTACTCCCATCTGCAGCGGCGGTACTCCCCTTACCGCGAACCACGGGTAGTGTCACAAACTCTTATCCCCTGTAAATACCCCCTTTACATTTGAAGTGGCCGCAAGCCCCCGGGTCCAGAAACCCTTGAGCCACATCAAACCCCGGATCTGAGCGGTTTGACCGCTGCAGGGGTGGCACGTTATCCTATGTATATAGGGATCACTGATTTGTATTCCTTATCACTGGATGTGTTGTTAGTGATTGTCACATTTTTGCATTTTCATTTTGGGTGATTTTCTGACAATTTTATAAAATTGTGATATACCATTCTCACTATTGTGAGTTGGTTGGGGAGTCTCATACCGTGTTATTGAGTGTGTTTTGCAAATTTTAAATGGTTTTATTATTTTGCTACAATTAAAAATTGCCTTTTATAATGTCATTTGGTTATGCTCCCCATTTTGTGCAGTTCTTTTCTCTCCCTAGTTCTTAGTACATTTTACTGCATGGGTGAGCATCCGCTTTGCACATTAAATATTGTATGGATATTTTGGCAGTGCACCCCTTGTGCTTTTCTGATTAAAAGTGTTTACTCTCTAAAGAAATGCTAGGAGGGAGAAACAACACAATGGGTTTTATCTGAAAAAAAAAAGAAATATAAATGATCATATATGCTCACCTTGGTGGAAGAAATAAGGCATATAAATGACGGCTGCTGCAGATCCACAGGTTCAAAGAGCCGATAAGTAAGAGAAAAGGACAATAAGTGGTTATTTTGCGCTGCCTGTCATCAGGAAAAAGAAAACCACAATCTTGATTTTAGATTTTCTTTTTCCTGATGAAGAAGCAAGGCAGCTTCAAAAGGAGTTGACTCAATAAACAATGTTTTTTGTATAATGCGGTTAATAATAACCACTAATCGCCCTTCTCTCCTACACTCTAAGGCCTGTGACACACATCCGTGCCGCCGGCACGTGTTTATCATTTTTTACACGTACCGGCGGCACGGAGACACGTTAAGCAATGCTACCCTATTGTAGCAGGCACACACACGTAAAACCACACGGAACGTGTGTCCGTTTGTACGTGTGTGCATTTTTCAAAGCACTGACATGTCAGTGTTTTCTCCCGCAGCACGGGTGTCACACGGCCCGCACCCGTACCACACAGGTGTAGTGTGGATGCGGTCCCGTGTGACACGCGCCGGAGAAAACACACGTGTCAGTGGAAAAAAAAAAAAAACATTTACTCACCTTCTCCTGTTGTTACGTCCGGGTGGTGGAAGCACTGGACCGTACACCGATGTCCCCTGAGAAGGCAGCCAAGCTGGTCACCCCGCCAGAGGGTCTTGATGCACGGCAGCCGGAGCACTAACTGGACAGTCCGTAGAAAAGCAGGAAAGGTGGATGATGCTGAATCCACGGAGTTCTGGACGGTAGTCCGGGTGACGAGGCTCAGGGTCCGAGGCCGGGATATAGAGTCAGGCGGGATCCGGAACCTGCTGAGCGATGGAACGGGTCACCGAGCGGAGCCAGAGACTGGAGACTGGCGGAGCTGCAGAGGTGGTGGAACATCCGCCGAAGTCACCGTCAGGGTCCAGGGATGGAGTTGGTTCGGAGCAACTGACGTGGCAGGATAGGCTCTACGAGACAGGACAGGGTTAATACACGGCAAAGCACTGAGCAAAGCAATACGGGGACCTGAACACTAGCTTGCTAAACACGTAGAACAGGCCCCGCCCACCAGGAAAGAGAAACCTTATATACCCTGTACCTGTCTATGCAATATCCTGTTTCTGGGTGCTGGCCCTTTAAGAAAGGGTCAATGACCGCGCGCGCGCCCTAATGCGCATGCGCGAGGCCTGTGTGCCAGAAGCCAGTCCAGGAAGCGGTGAGGAGGAAGCAGGAGCGCCCGGCTGGGAGTCCCTTGTCACAGAGGAGCGCCGGGAGCGGGGAGCCGGACGCATGGAGGCTGCAGGCGGGGAAGAGGAGACCGGGACCGGAGTGGTAAGTATGGAACGCCACCGGGGAGCGGGGAGCGGGCCACGGGAACCGGAGAACGGGGCCAGGGGACCGGGAAGCGTGACACCTGCCCTCCTGTCTCTGCCGCTGCTGCCTCTTGCTGCCGACCGCCGCTCATTATTCTCATTGAATATTCACTTCACTGCCTGGCAGCAGCAGCAGCGGGGAGACGGGAGGGCTGGAGACCGAGGATCAGCACCACGGACAGCAGCGCGGACAGCAGGAAGGACCCGGTGAGTATGTTAATTACCGGTTCTACTCTGATAGCACACGTAGAACACACGTGCCCGCACGTATCAGAGACACGTACTTACCTGCACGCAACACGCAGGGGAAATACGTGTCTCTCGGCACGTGCGTGAATTTCACGTGAGTGTGGCAGAGGCCTAAAGAAAAGAGAGAGTAGACCATACTGATCATAAGAGCTTACATTCTATAAGAGAGAAAGCGAGGAACTTGCTGCGCACACTATACACTAAACTCTGGAGGAGTGAGATATTTACCCATTGACTCTGGATGATTACACACATTGGGAATTGCTGATCTGTTATAATAGTGATACTGACCATCAATGTACAAGGTGTGGTAATCTGTAAGATCTCATATGTGCAGGACATTCTGGAAAAGCCTGGAGAGCCACGCAAAGTGACATTAGCCCATTGTATGTGTGTCGCCCACCTGCAGCGGTCGCTCCAGGGACGCCGCTCCACATTCAGGGACGCCACAGAGTCTTCACTTTGGTATTTCTGGCAACAGGTATGTTGGTTTTGTATATGTATGAGTCGTGACGCCACTCACGGTTTGCGGTCAGGGATATGGGTGACCGCCACTGCAGGTTTAACGAGCGTCTGGGGCTGATGGAGTCTGCAGTTTGGTGGTATGGCCTCCCGTGAGTGAGGCTGGCCCCAGGGGCTCGGGTGTGTAGAACAACAGGTCCCAGAATAACTCAGTCTCAGTCCGGAAAGTCTTTCAACTTGTTTTTACTCATTTTTATATGTTTTGTGAGGTACCCGGGTGATGCTAAGATTAAACCAGGAGAAACCAGGTATCCTTTAGGCCGGTCTAAGGGTAACCGTTAACTTGCCTTCCTAGCACTTCTTATTTCGGATAACGACTGACTTGAAGTACCGTGGGATTCATCCAGGGAAGTCGCTACTGCCTTTTCTCCCCTTTTTGGCCCGTTTGCCGGCAGCATGGACCAAGGAAGATGGCTCCAGGCTCGATCCTCCTTATGAGCCCCCTCATTGCTGCTGAAGCTTGGACTCTAGATGGTTGGTGAAGGACTTGTAGTTCCCCTCACCGGCAGGTTTAGCAGATCAAATAAATGGACGTCTACTCTAGGGACCTGTTCCCCGTACGTGCCTAGTCTTCAGGGGTCCCTGTACTCGACCAACTGACTCCCTCAGCATCTTTCTGACTGACTTGCTGGTGACCGTTCTCCCCCGCTAACGGCTACTTCCCGTGCAGGGTCCAACTACGGTCAGAGTGCTTCCCGCTCACAACTGCCGCGCTTCCCTCTCAGACTGGCTTTCCTCCTACTTTCCTGACAGCTGCTGCAACCTAGCTTCCAGCCCTCCCGCTACACCCCTTGCTGAGATGTGAAGGCAAGCCCCCTCTTGGGTCTGCCCAAGGGTCCCCTCTCAAGGTGTGGGAGACCTGGTTGCTATGTATCTGTGCGTACACACCCTATTCCAGCCTCCAGGATTACCTGGAAGTACTGCCCCAGCATGGGTGCAGTACTCAGTGGTGCCTGACCAGGTCAGGGGCGCCACATTCGGTACTTAAATAGTGTGGAAAATGGTGACAGGGAAAGGTTTTTTTAATGCTAATTGTGAATTGAATCTCAAAATATTCAAATTTACATGAATCTGCAAATTTTGAAATCTTACTCAAACACGATTCTCCGCAGATCGTTTTCTCTTCTCTCATATTAAGTTCAAGTACTGTAAATTTACAATGATTGGTCCTGGGCTTTAATTCTACGCTATTATACAAGGTGGCCATGAAATAACCTAAGGTGTTTGGAGCCGTGTGTAGATTGACCCAGTGGACAGAATTGGCTGAAATTTGGTATGTATGCTATTGAAGGCACGGGGAAATGGAAGGCATCTTAAAACATTTTTATACCAAAATTCCCCACCAGGTGAAAAAGTGGCGTTGTACAGTTAGCGCACCTTGTATCATGCTCCCTTTTCGACTACGCCGCTCACCACCCGTCGCTCCAACCCCTGGGGTCCCCGTTCCCCGCCGAGCCCGCTCTCCTGCTACCCCGTCCGTACCATTTCCCCGTTGGTCCTGGCCCCGCGTCGCTCATTCACTGCAGCCACCTGCGCCCCAGCATCCTGCCTCTCCTCCTGTGGTCTCAGCTCTGACTTCCGGGTTGCGGCCCTCACACATGCACACTAGGGGGTACGCGCGTGCACTCTCCTTGCCTTAAAGGGCCAGCACAGCTGTCCGGAATATCACTAATAAGTAACCTTGGGTATTCAAGACTTGGTACTCCCCATTGCCAGTGTTTGTTCAACGCGTCCCTGTAGCTTGTCTCTTGCACTAGTTGTTCAAGTCCCTCTATGCCTGTGCTTGGTGTAACTCTGTCTCTGCTTGCAGATCCTAAGTACTATTCTGAGCACACACTCCAGCCTGATCCTGTTAACCTGCACCAGTCTCCAATTCTGAACTTCAGTCTAACTCCTGTGACCTGCACCAGTCTCAGTTCTGGACTTCTGCCTGATCCCGTTAACCTGGTTCAGATCGGATCCTGCATCCAGTGACTCTTGCTGATTCCGAATTAAGCGCCTCTAGGCCCTCTGCGGTTATGCCTGACAGTCCTTGTATAAGGGTTCGCTCGAGGCGGCGTCGCAGGGGAATCCGGTGCACGGTCCAGTGGGTCCACTCCCAGGACTATCTTTACACCTTGCAACTCAGTCTGCAAGATACCTGTCTATTTGTTGGTTCGTGCGCTGTTAGAGCACTTGTTTTATGAGAATGCCAGGAATGCTACAGTTGCACTGAGAGCCTTTCATCGTTTGAAAGACCTTCACACATGTAGTGGTCCAATGGCTGTCAATTCGCTGAGACAGATGATGATATGTTTTGAGGCAGCAGGGTTACTGAGTGTGCAGCCAGGGTGCGGGCGACGACCGGTAAGCAGAGAGGTTGTGAAGGACATTGCTACTGTCATTGTGGAACAGGGCACAAACAACCCTGCCGGGAACAGCAGAGCACGCAGTGTTTCTAGGCAATTTTCCACAACACAATGTTTTTACAACACAGGTGTGGAAAGTTCTCCGAAACGTTTTGCGGGCATACCAGCACAAAATTAGCCATCAACAACAACTTCTTCCTTTTGACAATGATACCCGCATGACATTTCAATTCATATTTCTGGCGAGAATGGACGTGGATGGTAATTGGCCATGGAATGTTCTATGGTGCGATGAAGCGCATTTTTACTTGAATGTAAAGGTGAACAAACAAAACTGTCCCATATGGGCTACAGAAAATCCGCATGCGGTCGAGTGGGTTCCGCTGCATTTGCCAAAGGAAACTGTTTGGTGTGACTTCACCTTATCATTTATCCTCTGACCGTTCTTTTACGAAGAAATGAGACCAACTGCGGTTGCTACTTTTTTCGTGACAGCAGCAGGATACCAGTCAATGCTGGAAACAGTGGTCGTTCCTCAACTCCAACAGTGGCAGTGTCTTTAGACGACCACCTTCATGCATGATGGAGCACCTCATCACATCGCAAATCATGTGAAGAACGTTCTGCATGCATATTTTCCCGATGACAGGATTTTGAGCTGCTCCTTCCCTAACGCATAGTCACCGCGTTCGCCCAATCTCAATCCTTGTGATTTCTGGTTGTGGGGACACTTGAAAGAGTGTGTTTATCAGGGAAATGTCAACACCCTGGCTGACCTGAAAGACTGCATCATTTTGGCAGTGCGCAGCATCCCACTAGACATGTTACACGCAAACGCCGAACATGTTCTGCATAGGATGAACATGATCACCATTCATGATGATGGCCATATTGAACAGTTATGCTAGTCTGTGGAACAATTGTGACATCTTCAATTATTGGCACATGGTATTTGGTCTGCTCTCTCACTGCACAGCGCCACTTTTTCACCTGGTGGGGAGTTTTGGTAACATTTTTTTTTTAAGATGCCTTCCATTTCCCCATGCATTGAATAGCATACATACCAATTTTCAGCCAATTTTATCCACTGGGTCAGTCTGCACATGGCTCCAAACACCTTACGTGATTTTATGGCCACCTTGTACATTGATTGTGCAAAGGTAAAGCTCCTGCACCTACGGTACATGCAGAAAAGGCATTAGTCTCTGACCCTGTGAACTACAGGATGACACCATCACCTATCAAATTTCTCCTGGCAGCTATAGGATCCAGATCCATCCTTCTTGTCTCTCTGTTTAGCCCATGCTGAATGAGATATTTTTTCTGACATAGAGGTTCAGTTCTTGTAATAATTAGTTACAAAGTTAAAAACTACCTCAATTCACATTGACTTTGATGTATTTAATTGCTGTGTGCAGAATCACCTTTCATTTTGTTTCTTTAGATGCAGCTACAGCATGTAAGGGGGTCTAGAGCTCAGCCACCCCTACAGATAAAAATGTTTTAACTGAATAAGGTTTGATGCAGCCACTAAGTGGCCACAGTGTAGTGACTGCTTCCTTGGTAACTTTAAGTTAAATAGAGTTAACTACAGGGAGGAGTTAAACAAGCAAAAAGGGCAAGCAACCAGGAAGTTGCAAGAGAGTCCCAATAGAGAGACAGAAGCTGCGTCTATGAGAGGCGTAGTGAAAAGGAGTACTAAATTTCCCAGACATTCTCGTGAACCAGGATCCCAGACACATAGGGTCCTAAAGAGGAGAAGACCGGCATTTAGTGCAAGGTAATGAATGTCCGAGCAGAGAAGTGTCGTTGTGAAAAGCCTCTTCATTAGTTTGTACTACTTCCAGGTGGGATGAGGAGTGCTTAAAGGACTTTTTGAAACTGTCAGTACACTATGAAATTAGAAGAGAGGATGAGGGGCTTAGAGGCACTAATGGAGCCCTGAGTAGCAGAGAAATGGTCTGCTGTCAAAATATATTTACTGACTGTTGCTAAGGCCTCCGCCACACATCCGTGCCGCCGGCACATGTTTGTCATTTTTTACACGTACCGGCGGCACGGAGACACGTACAGCAATGCTACCCTATGGTAGCAGGCACACACACGTAAAACCACACGGAACGTGTGTCCGTGTGCGTTTGTACGTGTGTGCGTTTTTCAAAGCGCTGACATGTCCGTTTTTTCACCGGCAGCACGGGTGTCACACGGCCCGCACCCGTACCACACGGGTGTAGTGTGGATGCGGTCCCGTGTGACACGCGCCGGAGAAAACACACATGTCAGTGAAAAAAAAGCAAAACATTAACTCACCTTCTCCAGCCCTCCTGTCTCTGCCGCTGCTGCCTCTTGCTGCCGACCGCCGCTCATTATTCTCATTGACTATTCACTTCACTGCCTGGCAGCAGCAGCAGCGGGAGACGGGAGGGCTGGAGACCGAGGATCAGCACCACGGACAGCAGCGCGGACATCAGGAAGGACCAGGTGAGTATAATAATTACCGGTTCTACGTGTGCTATCGCGGATAGCACACGTAGAACACACGTGTCACGCACGTACCAGAGACACGTACTTACCTGCAAGCAACACGCAGGGAAAATACGTGTCTCTCGGCACGTGCGTGAATTTCACGTGAGTGTGGCAGAAGCCTAATGAAAACTCCTATGGGGAACAAGTATGTGCCCACTTTGAACGTGATGAACTTTGTTGTTCGGATTTTATAAGGAAAGTTCCAGTGATAAAAATAACTGTGAAAGGGTCCATGTTGTTATATCAACTTAATAATGAAATTTTAACAGTTAACTGCGCTAGAGAGGCGATCGGGGTGCAAAGCATCAACATCAAGTTGTGCAGCAGCCAACACTCTGAGTTATGACTACACTCTGAGTCATGACTACAACAGCCACCATCCTCCCCTTCAACAAGCTTGTCTCCTCTGCCTCCTGCTTGTAAGATATGATGGGAGGAGACTTATTACAAGCAAGAGAGAGGAAGACACAATGAAGATATGTTACAAAGGATACCACTGAGACACTATAGTGTGAGTTAGGGGCCAGCAGTTCTATGAAAATAATTTTTTCACTAGTGGTGCATATTGCAGGATTATGAAGGCATTAAAAATATATATATGTTTATTATAGCCTACACTATTTTATTTTCTAATATATTTGGTTTTCAATTATTATTAGATGGTTAAATACAGAGATAAGACACCCAAACTTGTTTGACTGTCACATTTATTTATCATATTATTTAATAAAATGTTTACATTTCTCTTTTCAGCAAGTAATAATTAACAAGCCGAATTTACATTATTTAAATTGCATTCTTCAAATTAAAGGTTGAGACAAAGAATTATACATCTTAAACTCCTCCTTATACAATTAAAGTTCCCTGATAGCAGTAATTAATTACAAGGCTGAATCAATATTTTCTGATCAGACTTTCATGAAAAAAAAATATACAGATAAATCATTAAATGCATTGATTGTCACTAAGAAAATTAGGAAATCAGATTTTTTTAAATACTGATACTAAGGAGCTCAATCCATCAAGCCCTATTCTTGTGCAGTACCTAATTGTGTAAAAATGTTGTGACTTTTGCCATTTTTGGAAACTTGGCAGAGCTCAATAGAAAGATTCACCTAGTGCGGCCTGACAAATTCACAATAATTTACGTCATGAATGTGCCCTAAACTTTAGTAGAAATGTACTCCAGTCCCTGACTGGAGTATACGTCAGACTCTGGCTTTGTTAGAATTTTAGTGCACCTCTTACTCCAGCAATCCTGGATCAAGACTGATGTGTAAACTGCTAGTTTAGATGACTGTTCAACAAAATATTTTTGTTAAATCTTTATTCCAAGATATCATGGCTTGATTACTCTGTACAGTATATGTCTGAGTATTGAAAGACATAGATGTCATTCTAAATCTGTGACAGCACATTCTGTCTCATTCTGCACTATATTTCTGAACAGTGAACTCATTTTCTTGCCACATTTCATGTTCTTCAATCATTATACTGTTTGTGCCAATAAAAGTTATTATACATATTGTTACAAATGCAAATATTTTAACAAGGGCAGCCTAGGTTATAGTCTATAATTTTAACTTACAGCACATTTCTATTTCTCCAATTTTGGCTTATTTTCCTTAAGTCTAAACAAAACAGTTGGCCCAATGTACTACCTATGTAAGTTCCCAGCACATATGATAAGTGGATTCATAGGCTCCTATTCACAAGATGGAAGGCAAAAAAGTGTCTTTTTAGTACTGCCTGGACGGTGTATGTTGAATTTACTGTTCTTGTGTTGTTTGGAATAGTATATAGAAAAAAAGTGTATTGTGTGGTAAGAATTATTTTTAACATGACAGTCAATGGATGGATTTGTTAAATTTACCGTACATGTCTGAGTTTCCATCAGGAATTTGTAGAATCCTCGAACACAATCTGATTGATCACAAAATGGCGAATTGTAAATATCTGCACTGCTTTGTACATCATTACCTCATCATTGCCCATTTAATGACAAGGTGGCTATATGCACCATAGAAATATGTTTGTGACACACCATGCATAGATTTAGATTTACTGTACAATAATTAAAGGGAATATGTCAGCAGGTTTTCATCTGAAAGCAGCATGATGTAGGCAAAGAGATCCTGGATCCAATTGTGTATCACTTAGATAACTGGCTGCAGCCATTCTGACAATCTGAATTTTTGTGTTTAGTTATGTAGCAGAGTCCAGGGAGCTTTTCCGCCCACACTAGGCACTCAATCGTACTTTGACAAATGAAGTGTCAATCACAAAATGGGGTGTATCGGACTGCGCTGCATGTGAGTTTCTAGTCATGTAATGATAAGTGTCCTGCTGCTTAAACAAACATACAAATAAACAAAAGACCAGACTGTGACAAAACAGGCATCCCTGAACTTTCTGTGTTAACTGGCTTCAGGTTACATAGCAAAAACCTTGTGACAGATTCCCTTTAATGCTAGTAATTGACTCAGAAATGCAAGCAGCTATGCTGGAAATAATAGGCACTTTGTTAACAACATTTTGTATGCCACCCAATACACAAAGACACAAAGACATCCGTCAAGCAGCTATTGTATTTATGTACACATACTTTTTTATTACTGCCGTTAATAAAGATCTTTAATATCTTGCTCATTTCAGTCTACTGATAGATTGTGTGTTCAAACAAGATGGCCTCATGTACACGAATGTGCCATCTATAGACTCATAATGTGGCATGCATAGCCATCTTTGTAGCCATACTATACATACTTATGTCACAAATTTCATATGAGGATATACCGTATTTTTCGGATTATAAAACGCATTTTTCCTCCCAAAAAACTTGGGAGGAAAATGAGGGGTGCATCTTATAATCCGAATGTTGCTTACTGGGGATGATGGGGAGGCGTCGCAGGAGCAATACTGCAGACGCTGTGCTGTGCTGGGGCTGTGGGCCGTGGGTGCTGTGCTGGTCTGGAGCTGCGGGCGCTGTGCTGTACTGGGGCTGCTCCATCCTGAAAATGTTGGCGGTGCAGACTTCAAATAATAGTGCCTGGTGTCGGTGCATGTGCAGATGGAGTTCTTGGCTCAAGATCTCATCTGCGCAAGCGCTGCCTCCGGCCCATTGATCTCTCAGCAAGCAGACTTAAGGAAAAGGCTGCCCGGAGGTGGCGCGTGCGCAGATGAGATCTTGAGACGGGAGCTCCATCTGCGCACGCACTGACTCCGGGCACCATTTTTTTTAAGTTTGCACGGCTGACAGTTTCTGGAAGTTGCCTGTCTCATTGCGCCCGCAGTGAGTATCTGGGACACCTACTGCACCTCCCGCAGCATCGCCCACAGCATTGCCCTACTCCACCACTGCCCTTGCATCCTGTGACCTCACTCCACCACTGCTGCTGCCTGGTCCTGGTAATACACCACTGGATTGTAAGACGGAGCCTATTTTTTTTTACCTTTTTTCCCCTCTAAATTTGGGGTGTGACTTATAATCTGGTGTGTTTTATAAAGCAAAAATATGGTATGTTTTTTCTTTCTGTCAAAATAGAAGAATAGTTTGTGGTTGAAAAAACACAACTTCAACCTACAGTAATCTAGTACCATGTCCGTAAGAATCCCACAGAAAAAAATCATATCGTACCTCATTGAATGCAGTATCACAGATTTATTCTTACCTAGTCACACTATATGGAAGCTTAAAAAGTGCCATTTGTTCCATAGTATAAGGTTACAGGGGCTACAGGTGCCTCCGATGCATGTGCATGACACCTAATAGCTAATATATGCTCCATTAGCCTCTCCAAAAGCAATAATTACTAAATCTTATTTATTATTATGGATTAACAAAAGATACATTTGTTTTATCAGCACCAAATAAATAAAATGGTTGTGAATATATAATGCAATTTATGAAACAATATGAAATGAACTCTTTAAAAAAACAGTAATACTTATATACAAATGCATAAATAAAAAACTAGTACATCGTTTCAAAATAATGCATATTTAAAGTAAGCAAAATAGTGCAAAGCAAATAATTTTTTAAGAAAATATTTTAATATTTCTTCTTTTGAAATAAAGCAAACCATATATTAATATATTGACACGTTATTTGTGCCAAATTTATTCCGATATGCAAGGTGTTCCCTATACCCGGAGTCAAGGTCACAACTACAGTGTATTGACAATGGAAACTGTGACATACGAGAGTTCTAACCTGGATTAAACTGTATTTACAGTCCTTGCTTTCTGGATATTGTATAAAACAATATGATCTAAAAGCTTTTAATAATAATCCACTTGCTTCGCCTAGATAAAAGGCTGCATTGGTCTTTTGTGGCAGAATGCATTCTTGGATAGGGAAAATAAAACCTTATAAAAATAATGAAAACAAAATAATAAAGTTACAAAGATAACAAAGATTTGGTCCATTCCCCAAAAAATGTCGTAATCACCTATTTATTAATTGGCTATAATATATCTGTCCCAAAGGCAAAGTGCTCTCCAACCAAATACAAATAAGGATATCTATCATTGCTTTGTTTTATATAACTTATCCAAAAAAAGAATTTTATTTTACCATAATAAATCTTTTCTATTCTTTACAAATAGTTTAGTTAGACTGACCCAGGTAATTGAGGAAATATTGGGGATCTTAAATACTAAAAAAAATCTAAGTAAGAAAATAGAAATGTTTTAAATTAGCACATTTAAAATACATTAAAAAAATCTTCGAGTATTTTGCCTGCATTTGTGAACTCTCACCTACAAGCCCTTACATTACCACATTTAACTCCTTTCTGCTCTTCCTATGTAATAGTTAAACTGCTATAGTTTTGCCGCAATCTAAACGTTATTGTATAGTTCTCTGTCCTTTGGCAGAATTCTCCTCTACGCAGTCATAAGGAATCCATTAATGGCTGTTCTCCCTGAATTTCTCTTTTGAGCCCTGTTTGACAACTTGCCTTAATTAGTTGATCATCATATGTGATGTGCTTTTCATGTTGAGATGATAATGCTGAAAGAGTAATATGATTTGTATCTTCTACAGCTGTAACAAAGTCTGCCTTAGCAGTTGTATCGAGTAGCCATTCTAGCTTGTGACACGTGTGTATATTGTACTAAGTACCATCAGATCATTTTAACTGTACCTGTGACTATGTCTACTTATTGGCCAGTCTATTTTGGTGATTTTGGTATTGTTTAGCATCAGTTTAGTTATTCTGAAGGCATGCTTAGTTAGTATGGCCTCCAGACAGACTCATCCATTCTTCCACTGCTTGTCAGACTGGTTGGGGAATTGCTATGACTTCCATTTGCATCTACTCCATCATTTTGGTTGGTCAAGTTGTGATTCATCAAGTTGTTCCCTGCTGACACACTAGTGCAAGAAGAAAGCATTCTTGAAGGAGAACGTTCACCTGCAACCATAGAGAACTGATAAGATCCAGAAGACGTGCCATAGTATAAATGATATGGAGATGCATTGGTCTGAAATGGTCCACTTTGATTTTGAGATGATCCAGGATATGGAGGTGGAAGGTAAGTAGGATGAAAACGTGTGGTAGTTGGCATACCGGTTACACTAATTCCTCCAATTCCAGTTGATGAGGGAGATGCAGTATAGGAAAAGGCAGATGACATAGCCCCAGGGTAATGCACGCGAGTATCTGAAAATCTGGACTCCGTGAGAGATGGTAAAGTGGAGAAGGAGCGGTCAAACTGTCGAGGGTCTGAGAATGGACTTAGATCTGTGGCTAAAATGATAAAAAGAGTAATTGGTGTCAATGAAATATGAATCTAATATATATGTCAACACAATTCTTTGGTTACTATAAGGTACATTCACCCCTCTCTCCTGTTTTATTTATATATATATATATATATATATATATATATATACATATGTACATACTTTTTACTTTTGTATATATACTGTATATATACATATACACACACACACACATATATATATATATATATATATATATATATATATATATATATATATATATACCATTAAGTATTTGTGGGCAATTGGCTAGTGATATAGTTATCACAACTTTAAACTGTCTAGCAATGAAGCATTAAGTTTAAAACGCTCTTTATTCTCCCTCTCTCTCTCTCTCTCTATATATATATATATATATATATATATATATATATATATATATATATATATCAATTTGTTCAGCTTCTCTTATTCTGTAACATTCTCTATCTTCAATGTGACAGGAACATTCTTTATCTTCAATGTGACAGGTTCCTTTGAAGCATTTAAAGCTGTCCAAAGTAAATTTCTAAAAAGAAAAGTCTTTTTGATTTTAGCATAGCAATAGTAATCTAAAGCCAGCCACGCATGATGAGATGTTTTCCCAATATGACCGTCACCCAAGCTTTTTATAACCCCTGCTTTCTGCTGGTGGTACATCCGGTCTTAAGTACTTGTATTTATTTGATATAGTGGTAAAATTATTTCTAACACAGGGAGACTTACAACATATAACTCTGTGCTTAGTGATGCTCTGGCAGAAATGTCGGGGTATGTGTCCGCTACATAGCAGTAGCACTAAAGGGCCGTTTTACATCTGTTCTACTTGATTTCTGCTCTCTTAAGGTATAGTCATATATAGAAATTTTACAAAAATGTTTGCAACTGAAAATCTGGTGCAGAATCAATACTATTTCAATGGCAATTATGTTCCCAATTGTTGTATATCACGATAATAAAATGATCTCACATATATGGACACAATGTAAATAAAGGATATAGATTTGTATGGCAGTGGGAGCCAAACACTCCATCAGTTGTAATCAGCATGAAGTGTAGCGGTTTAGCAGACAAACGTGTTAAAAAATATAAAGGATTCCTGTGACCACTAATTGCTTTACAAGATTTACAGCTATACTGATGTCAAGTGTCATGTGCGCTTTTTGGGATATGAAGAAGTTCAGACAACTGTCTCATTGATAAGAAGGGAATTTTAGTTACCACCCCATGTAAAGGATTATATGGCAAAAGTAAAGGAAGAAAATGTCCCATTAATTGCACAGTAAGAAGTTTGTTCACTTCATTGCGTGATCTCAATGTCATACTTAAACCGAAAAATCACACCAAGGAGAAGTTCATATACATAACATTACCGTGTATGATGGTAACATTTTTCCAGTGCTGATAATATTTCAGAGTGGTCATTCCTGCTTTGTGACGAGTCGTCTGACAACTAACATGCCTTATACATGTAAGTGCACATTTTATTCCCATGTTTTGCCTTGCCCTCACCTATATTGTTTCGTATAGTAAAGCATACTGGCCGGAGTGTTGAATTGCACTTTTACTTTGCCAATCAAAATATTTCAAGGATATGTTTATTTTCTTCTCAAAATCGCACCAGCTGCTTCACCAAGTGAATAGGCCCATTTATTCTTAAGAATTTGACCATTGTAAGGCTGAGCCCAGGGACCAAGAACGTCCAAATCTGACCTGATCTATCTACGGAAATGTCAATGTTTTGAATTGAGAGCGTCGAGGTGTGGTATGTATATAAATTAGATGGCAGCTAGAGGTCACCCTTTCTGATTAGTAATGTCCGTGTTCTTGGCTTCTAGTACCTAATAAGGTTTAAAATACATCTTCTAGCCCACATAGATACATCCTCATGAACATGTGCTTTGCACACAATTAGTATACAAAACTCCATACATGCAAGACACGTGGAATATAGATGACCTGTTATGTCTAAGCTTAGAAACTACTGAAGCTAAGCAATATCTTCTGCATGTGAGACACATATTTCAAGACATTAGTTGTCCCCACAAGATCTGTCACACAACATTAAGCCATGTACTTCTGTCTATTTACTTTATCCTTATTTTACTCTTCTGCTTGTGACTAAAGATGAGTGGATTTGACAAGATTTGAATTTGCTAAATCCGACAGATTTAACCATGAAAATCGATTCACAGCAAATTTATTCTCCACAAATTAAATGTCTGTTATTATGCCCTGAACTATGGAGAGACCTCAAAACATAATGAACACAAGATGTAGAAACACAACCCAAAAACAATCAATACTCATCTCACAGCTCACTGTCCGCTATATGGTCCTCATGCCTCTTGTTATCGCTCCAGCACTTTGAAACTCCAGGCATCTTCAAGCTAGGCCAGGACTGGCAGCCACTAGTGGGGCTAAGATGTCCCCCAGGCCTGGATAATGCTGTAAGTGGTAGCGTAACCTGAAGAGACCTAGTTTCAGTAGGTGCAGGTGCTTAGAAGAGACAAGAGAACTGTACAGAGGAGAGTGTTCAGCGGCCATGAGTGGTGAGGTATTCGTTTTTAAAAAATTTTTTTAACCTTTTACAGTCCTTGACAATCTGGCAAAATTGAAGACAGCCAACAGCCATATTGCTGTAGAGTAAATTAAAAAAATCAGCATTCTGGAAAGTATGGATTTTTGTAAATTTCATGTCGAATTCAATTCCAATTGAATCAATTTTCCCAACTCTACTAGTGATTCATACTAACAAAACTCCTGTGAAAGATTCTCCTTTTGAATGCTCCTCAAAGTACTTGGTGTCATGACTGTACCTTGACTCTGACGGGGTCAGAAGTCTGGTTGGAGGGGGTTTGTTCTGTTGTGCCTCATTCCGGGACTCACACCGCTTTATTCTGGTGTGGAGAGTGGAGGCCTCCAGAACGCCGCCAGTAATAGTTCCTGCTCTGCAGTGTGCGCAACTTGTTCTTGTGAGTTAGCCCTGATCTGTTTTGCTACCCAGCTTACTTCTCCCTGACCTCAGTTTGTCTGCCCTGTCTCCCAGACCTCAGTCCCATTCTGTGTCTTGGTCCCCTCCTCCTCTTTTGTACTTACTTGCTCTCCTGACCTCTGACCTTGGTAATGTTTCCTGACCACGGCTCTGCTTCCCCTTTTTGGCTTCTGACATGACCTCTTGGCTTCTGACCCTCATGGTTCCATCTGTTTACGTCTTGCTCCCTTGTTTAGACGTGACTTCCTAGTTAAGACTTATGCCGGCGTCACACGGGACAATCTATCGTGCGATCGCACGAGCAATCGTACCCGCCCCCGTCATTTGTGCGTCACGGGCAATTAGTTGCCCGTGGCGCACAAAGTCGTTAACCCCCTGTCACATGCACTTACCTCCCGGGCGACGTCGCTGTGGGCGGCGAACATCCTCTGCCTGAAGGGGGAGGGACGTTCGGCGTCACAACGACGTCACACGGCAGCCGGCCAATAGAAGCGGAGGGGCGGAGATGAGTGGGACGTAACATCCCGCCCATCTCTTTCCTTCCACATTCCCGGAGGGCCGCAGGTAAGCTGTGTTCGTCGTTCCTGAGGTGTCACACGGAGCAACGTGTGCTACCACGGGAACGATGAACAACCGGCACGCAGAAGGAGGAACGACATTTTGAAAATGAACGACGTGTCAACGAGCAATGATAAAGTGAGTATTTTTGCACATTGACAGTCGTTCGGAGGTGTCACACGGTACGATATCTCTGATGATGCTGGATGTGCGTCACTAACGACGTGACCCAGACGACATATCGCCCGATATATCGTACCATGTGACACCGGCATAAGGCTTGCTGACTACCCTTTCACTGGTGTGTGTGTCCCGTTGTGGACTTTAGTCTAACTACTCTTTGTAGTTCTATCTCCATTTTGCTTCTGCGCCCCCTGGTGGAAGCCTGACACCTGCATCTTTCACTTGCAGAATCTACATTTGGTTGGTGGCACAGTTCATTTATATGCACATAAGTGTCTCTTTTTAAATATATTTACATGTGTGGTAACATAGACCCTTTAAATATAATAAATGTTATTAATTTATGTATTTATTTTATTTTAATTTATTTGCTCTTAGAATTAGAAAAATATTCCCAATCATATACAGGATGGTGAATTTTAAGAGAGCAGATGTCTAAGATGGTTCTAATGTTCCCTAAAGAAGCTTTACAATTTTTCTGTAAATATTCAGCATCTTCTCGTGCAGGTATAACTTTTTAAACTGTTTATAATGTATTCCTGTTAAAGCACCACTCTAGCATTTTATTTTATTTTGTTCAGTGATGGAGTGGTGCTTTTAACCTAAGGTCCCTGTCCCTACTTCTATACTCACCCTCTGGCATCTTCACCTTTTTTCGGCATCGCTCTGCTCCCATGGCACCATCTTGAGACTGCAACTTGTGACTGTCCAGAAGTCACAAGTTACGTCACAAGCTCTTAATGCAAGTCTATGAGAGCCAGAACAAGGCTCACATAAACTTGTATTGAGTTGTTACTGCCGGCGCGCTCCATGAAACACTGGAGCAGCTGACAGGTCACAAATTGCGGAAAACCGATGGAAGCGGCGGTGATAACAGATGAAGATGCTGGAGGGTGAGTATAAGACATGGTGATGGGATTTAGATTGAGGGCACCAGCGGTAAATTAAAAAAAAAATAAATCCCACTGAATTAGGACTTTAAATAAGAGTGAAAATCTTAAGCAAAAAAGGGTTAATTCCACAATATTTCAATAATGCCGGATGCAGCAGTCTATTATTATAGCTCTATTTATTTTTGTACCCTTCAAACCCCCAGAGTAGAGACATTTTGTAGAATTTCTGTTCCCCCATTCAGTTGGACTTCAACCAAACCCTAGACTTGATTTTCTGTGGTTCCTCAATACTTTGCTGAATAGTTTGATATATGGAATTCATTAACAATTTAACTGCTTGTAGAAGAGTACACACATGCACTGTGGTGCATTCCAGCACACACCTATTAAATGCCATCTGTAGATTTGTTCATCATATCAGACAACATCATACATAATAACATTGTATCACAAAAAATAATTTACTTTTTATTTCCCCATATACTGCCCCTATTGATCTGTTAAATGCCATTCGTCTTCCCTCTGTTCTAGTCTGTCTATTGTAACTTGTATATGTATTCTGTATGTAACCCTTTTCTCATGTACAGCACCATGGAATCAATGGTGCTCTATAAATAAATAATAATAATGATAATAATAATAATAATAATTTCCTATCTTACTGATATAGCTGCTACTGGGTACTGGAACTCATTTGGATGTTATGTTAACTCTTTCATTTCTTAATCATTCAACTGGATGAAGCCAAGATCTGTTACTATAATGATAATGTATAAAGTCAATACATATGGGTTTTTGTCATATTTTTCCATATATCACTGTATATATTGGATTGTACATGAAAGTCTATTTAGGTCTATTTAGGTATCAGTTTACTTCAATCCTATGCCATGATATTATGCTACGATTCTGGAAATTTCCAGCTCATGCTGACATTAGATATCGGTCCTGAAATAACGGTGTATATTGTGTCTGAAATGCTTAGATTCTTGTGGGGAACTGGAAATTCCAAGGTTTGCTACTAGATGTCAGACACAATTACAGTAAGGCGGCTGTATAATGTTCAGGCCTACTTTATCCTTAAAGGACAAGTTTTTAAAAGTTTCCACTGAAATCAACTCATGTAAAAACATCTAAATTAGATGTACAGAACAGTACTGCATGTAGGGCACAGAGTGGGGGAGGGGACCAGGGGTCTGATCAGGGCTGGTATTTTGCATTGGATAAAGCATTTAAATTCCTATCTTCTGCTTTGCTTTAAACTGTTCAGTTTTTATCTTAATCCTGAAAAATACGACTAAATTCACTAAATCACATAAACACAGCAATGACCAAACCTGCAGAAGCATGTGTTCTATAAACCAGCGCATTGACGGGCATACTATTGGCACAACCTTGTGCAGTCGCAGGGACTCAAAAGTTAAGGGGGCCAATTTCCACCTCCAAAGTAGGAGGAATTGAGCAATATAATGAGCTACTGGACTGGAAAGGGCCCACAATTTGTTCTAGTGTAGGTGTCGCGGGCGGGGGGGTGCGCTGCTCGACCGCGCTCGCGGCTCGGGTCCGGCTGCTGCTGCTGCTCGGTGGCTCGAGCGGTGGGCCGGATCCGGGGACTCGAGCGGCGCTCCTCACCCGTGAGTGAAAGGGGGGTTGGTTTGGTTTGGGAATTTGGTTCGTGACGCCACCCACGGTTTGTGGTGAGGTTGGGACACCACCGCCGCTCTGGACGGGGGATCCCGCGAGCGATGACAGGGAGCAGCCGAGATGTTTCTCTCCCCTCCGTGGGTAGGGGGTTTTGGTGGTCCCGGGGCCCGGGTAAGGGTAACTGGAGAGTGGATGGCCGGGTTTTGTGAGGTGCAGGGTCGCGGGGGCAGCGTGGTGCCAGACGGCACGGTGGTATTAACTCAGCCAATAACGTATACGGAGTCTCTGGTAAAACAAACGGCTGGATGGACGGGTCCCGCAGCCGGCTGTGGTGGTCACTCCCGGTAGGTTGGCGGTGACTGCCTTTCCCTGCACCTGTAGTGTGTTTTTGGCCCCGATGGCTTCCCACCGGTAGCCCGCTCTCCAGCGTGGATAGATGCCGAGGGAGCCCCTTTTGCCCGCAGGCTCTGGCCCTGGGAATTGTAGCCTTGGCGGTGACTGTATTTCCCTTCACGGTTGAGCGGTTGCCTTCAATCGGATCTTTGCTGCTGGGAAACCCCGCAGGTTCCCGTCGCTGACGGATTTGACCAGTTTTACGGCGACTCCAAGCCTGGTCGGGGTCCGTAGGCCCTGCCGGATGGTGCTGGCTTCTCTTCACTCCCCGGTTCGGTACCGGCAGGCCACCGCCCGTCCCCGGTCCTACGGTTCTGCGTCGATCGGCCCCTCCTGCAGACAGTCACCACCGTCTGCCAACCTTGCTGTATGTGCCCGGGCCATGTACCCGGACACGGTCAGACTGCTCCTCTACTGCCACTTACTCCTTCCACTTCACTCTCCCTACTCTTCTTCACTATACTGCCTTCCTTTTTCCCACCTCCAGGACTGTGAACTCCTCGGTGGGTGGGGCCAAACGCCTGGCTCCACCCCACCTGGTGTGGACATCAGCCCCTGGAGGGAGGCAACAAGGATTTGTGTGTGACTGATGTGCCTAACCGGGGTGTGGGGTGTGTTGTTGCAGTACCTGTGATGTCCTGGCTTGTCCAGGGTGCCACATAGGGACCCTTTTTTGTATACAGTGTGTTCACCCATATCCCATCCACCGCCATTAACTTGAGAATGGTAGCAGCTATAGGCATAGAAGTGGTGTCTAGGTATAGTAAAATAGCCATACGCTACGCAATGAAACCACCTATGGCACCACTTGGTGGAAAACAACGGAGTTAGCATTTTTATTTCGAAAATGGAACGAGATAGAGAAAAAAAAGTGAATTACAAAGTTATAGGGCATCATTAATTCAATACGAATCGACACCTTGCATACAGAAATGCTATGATTACAACGTGTAAAACTCACAAGGCTGCAGACGTGAAGCAATATCTCATGGAGACCTTCCTACAAGTCATTGAGTATGGTGGCTGCGTGCAGTGGCCTCCACGCGCACCTGACCTGACCCCATTGGACTTCTTTCTGTGAGGTCACATCAAACAGCAGGTGTATGCGACCCCTCCACCAAACTTGCAGGACCTACGACGACATATCACAGATGCTTGTGCAAACGTGTCACCTACCATATTGCACAACATGCAGCAAGATACAGTATGCTGTCCAGAGTCCAGATGTGCATTGCAGCTGACGGTGGCCACTTTGAGCTTCAAAGTTAAATGAGCGCCACATGCGTGACCAGCATTCAATGTTTTGGGGGGGTCATGGGTTTCATATCATAGCATTTCTGTATGCAAAATGTCGATTCGTATTTAATTGATGATGCCCTGCAACTTTGTAATTCACTTTTTTTCTCTATCTCGTTCCATTTTTGAAATAAAAATGTTAACTTTGTTGTTTTCCACCAGGTGATGCTATAGGTGGTTTCATTGCATAGCGCATAGCTACTTTACTATACCTAGACACCACTTCTATGCCTATAGCTGCCGCCGGTCTCAAGTTAATGGCGGTGGACAGGATATGGGTGGACACTGTATACTCCTGAACCAAGGAGCGGATATACTGCCAGTGCAGCTGTAGAAGAGCTCCGACTGGAACTGAGCCCCCGAGGATCTGACAACTGAAGGATATTCACAGAACCGCATCAATACTAACAAGAGAAGCAGGGGGGCCCGCTCAGCTGAACACATATGATTATCCTGAGCTGAAATAGGTCCCTTTCCTCACCTGTTAGTGTTAGTGTGGCGCTGCTTGCCTATAGAGATGCACTGCACAAAGTGGAAGGAGGTAGTCATTCACGCTAAGCATCAGCAATTGATTCCCTCTGCTGCTCTGCTGCTGCCTTTGCCATGTGCACTCTGTTCTGGGTAATCCACGGGACTGGAAATGTATGTGAAAAGGGGAGGTTGTACTGGGACTGGAAAGGTAAGTTGATTAACAACAGCATAATTAGTGCTGTATATTGGGAAGGGTATCTGCAGAGCGCCCCCTAGTACTGTAACATTTGTATCATATTACCTGTCAGCCATTCACGGACTACTTTGATTAGCTGACAGACAGAGATGGACATATCACTTGTGCAGCTGCACAGGGGCCGTAAAGAGAGGGGAGACCCGAACATCTACCAATAAAGTTTGGTGCATTATTGAGTGTGTTTGATGTATATATATATAATAGTTTGTATACACAGTATATAATATATATGTTTTACCATAGGTACATGAGTGCATGTGGATATACTATGTGCATATATGAATTCAAAGCGTTATGTCACAGGTTAGTCAGGCTCACTATAAGAGTGGCCCATTGGGAATGTAAGATGCCCGTGTACGTATTGTCATCCGAAGCTGCCCTACACCCTCAAACTTTTCTAGTGCGCCACCTCTGTTGTGAGCTAGTCTATCCTGGTAAATAATGCTTTGCATACATCTGGCATGGTGTAACATATGCAGGACATTGTGCACCAACGTACCGGTTTTGGAGCCCGGAAGAGTGCATGCCGCAGGCCCAATGCATCGCTGCTGGAGTAAGGTGTGGGTATCTGATGAGTTTTTTTTCTGAGTGCAGAAGACTGCTATATATAATTTTTTCAGTGAAGGGTATAATCAGATTAATCATCTGCAAAGAATTGCTCTGTATGCTAATATGCTAAGGCACACACACAATGCATGTATGTTCAGCACTGATCACCTCTCTGAACTGAAAGGGGTTGTCTGGAAGTTAATATTGTTGGCTCATCCTTAGAAGGGTCATCAATGTCTGATTGGTGAAGGTTGGGGTACGCGGTACATCACCAATCAGCTGTTCCCGATGCCCGCAGCAGCCAGGACTGTTCAGCTCCAGAGTTGCACAGCACAGCCCAGCTCCTCTAACTGTAAAGTGCCATAGCTGGGTAGTGGATATCCACTTTCTATACAAATTAATAGGGGGGCAGATATATAGTACCTAGCCACTGCCATTATACAGTTGACAAAGCTGTGCTGTGCAATATCAACACTGAAC
Source organism: Anomaloglossus baeobatrachus (assembly GCF_048569485.1). NCBI lineage: Eukaryota > Metazoa > Chordata > Amphibia > Anura > Aromobatidae > Anomaloglossus > Anomaloglossus baeobatrachus. Next base: position 398,830,769 of record NC_134354.1, on the reverse strand, counting down.
AGTTTCATCCACTGCCAATACCAGGAACAGCTGATTGGTGGGGGTGTTGCTCCCACACCGATCAGACATTGATGACCTATCCTAAGGATAGACTATCATGCTAAAGTTCTAGACAACCCTTTAAAGTTTATTATCATGAGTAACCCATAATGTTCTTGTATTGATACTTGTTATTTGCACCACATAACATCGACCTTTGTACATGTGAGCCGTGTTTCCACTGAGGGTGGTTTTGCAAACAAATGCTCCAACAAGTATCATATTACAATATCTATTACTGACTCTAAACATTTCTTTGACTGTTTTTTATGCATATACTTTCACTTTCATAAATATAAAGCTTGGACCCTATCAAGGCATAAGGCCACATGTTTTTGACAATAAAATAATAACACCCCGCTGTTAACTTATTAATATTGTTCTTGGTGGTCACTATGCACAATAGAGGCAAAAAAACCCTGGCTAGATATTTTAGAAATTTTGGGAAAAAATACTATGGTTAGGAAAAAAGTATACCACGGTTGCAATGTATGAACGAACCCTAACAAGATTCCTCTTCCTCGGAGCCACTCACTTACTATAACATCTCGTTTGCACAGGCCTATAAGGACACATGCACAATAGGCAGATATTGAGAGCATGCCCTATTCTAATGAAAAGGACAGGTGAACGATACCGGCTGATGGTGCACATCCTGACGGCTGTGTGCAGATGTGACATAATTAGCACCACTCATCTCCTGGTGTTACAAGCAAAGATCATTTTTTGTTTAGTGTCAACTTTATGTTTTGATAGAAAGTACTTTTATGGATGCGACAATACCGAATTTGTTATTTTTTTATTTTTAATGGTGGAAAAATGAATAAGAAAATGTTTGCCTTGTCACCATTCTGTCACACTGTTATCCTCTTTATGTTTTGTTTTACACAATTGTTTCTATTAAACATTTTGTATGTAAAATGAGTGACAACACTCAATTCCATTCCTTGTTCAAGAGTTTTGATGAAGATGGATAGTGCAAGAAATGTCTAATCTCCATGTTTTTTTGTGTTTCAAAGACTGATATACAATATGGACTCCGCTAACTAAAGAGTGAATTAGTGAGGCAGATTTGTGTACTATGTATATACAGTATCTATTCACATACATGATCGGACTGAACTTTGCCCCACATACCACAGCTCCTTTTGGATATGTTGGCAACAATCTCATCATTGATAACTAAACCAATGCTTTACAATTATAGTAATACTGACATCTTTCTGTACTACCTTAAACTTTACAAAATAATGAGAATATATTGCTTTTAATAAATAGCTCTTCCGGTAGCAAATGTTAAAGAAAAATATAACAGGGCTGTCATATTTTACAATTCTTAAAACCTGTCCTATTTGCAAGTATATACCAACATATGCAATATAGGCAGATAGGACATAAATTGTCTGGAAACCTGTCTAGTGCTGGGGTCAGGCGATGAGCAAATGAAAAAAAGTTTGCATTTCATATAGAAAGCTCAAAACGATTTTCATCTATATTGTCATCCGTATTACATTCATGTCTCAGTATTTTACATCCCTATTATATCCATATGTTCGTATTTTACCTTCATGTGCCATCTTTGTGTAGAGATGAGTGGACCTGGTGAAGTTTCGTTCTGCCGGTTCAGCCAGACTTTAGGCCTCTGTTACATGTCCATGTTTCCAGCATGTGTGATGTCCGTTTACACACGTTGCAGAGACAGAAACACACATAGACCCATTAAAATCAATGGGTTTGCTCACACATCTGTGTTTTGACATGGACTGTGTGTCTGTGTGGAGCATATGCATGTCCATGTTCTCCATATAGCGACATGTCCGTTTTTGGCCGGCAGCACAGATATCACACGGGCCACACACTGATGCCATCTGTGTGACATCAGTGTTACATGTACTAGAGGACACCCATTCGCTGAAATTAAATGGATTTTTATACTTGCCTGTCTCCGGGGTTGCTGTTGCTTCCGGGTCCCACTCATTATGCCTCATGAATATTCACTACACTGACTGCGGACCCGGAAGCAAGTGTGACAGCGCCATAGACAGGTAGGTATACAAGTTCATGCTGTCTGTCTGTTATCTGTATGTCACATGGATAGCACACGAAGAGCACTAAGAGAACACACACAGGGAGACACGAACGGACATAAGGACCTGCACCACGGACCATAACACATGTGCACTTAATGCATGAACGTGTGAAGGAAGCCTTATATAAAGTTCAGTACTGACCTGGAGTTGACCTTAACCCCACTGGAAGTCATTGATTGGGCATTTCGGCTCTCTGCCCACATATAAGCAGCCATAAATAGAGCACTTCCAGGGGAGGGAGGGTGAGGTTTAATCTTTTTTTTTTTTTTTGTGCACGCTATATCTGATAACGCTGATTTTACCCCAGTGGGAGCCACTAAAACACTTCAAGTGGCTCATACTGGACCGAGCACTGAGCATACCTGAGCACAGCAATTCTCGTACGAGTGGTTTGCATATGCAAAGCACAGGAACTACTGATTTTTTTCAGTAAAGTCCATGTTCATTTTGAACACCGAACTTTACTGTCTGGGTTTTCTCATCTCTATCCTTGTGTCCATTGTTTACGTCCATGTGACATCCATATTTAAACATCAATGGCTTAAAATGTACATGATCAAATACACTATGCTAATAATGGCAGTGTATCTTTAAAAGTCGGACACAATATAGATGATCCATATGGGATTCAATTCTCTTTGGCGCACCCATAGACTTGGACAGCACATATCATATAAAAATGCGCTAATGCTGTCAGTTTAGCTGTCAGAAAAATCAGGGGAGGGAATGAAAAATGTCCTTTAATTTCTAAAAAATAAAGTTTACAAATATCATGTATGTCATGTCATCATTACACCATTGGATTACTTCAACTAGCACAGTAGAAACTAAGTTCGGCATAAATATTTGTATAACTACAGTAGTTGTAGGCTCAACACAGCACATTTAACATGCTGGTACTTCTCTAGGACCAATAGCCACAGGATATTATTAAGTTCTCTGATATCATGATCAGTTGACACCTCTACCCATAAATTTCACAGCTCCTTTATTAGAATTTTATATACTATTTCCTTTTCCTTGCTTTTTCGCACCTTTTACAATATAACTTCTCTACACCTTTTCATCATCCTCTTACTTTAACCAAGTGCTATTCTCAAATTTTCTGTTATTGCTAACTGTTATCTAGATCATGCTAACTAATCCTTTTCTTTACATTGAATAGAAAAAACTTTAAAAAAATGTTGACGGACACTAAAAACTTAATACAAAGTTGAATTTACAACCTTAGGCCTGTTTCACACGTCAGTGAAAAACACTGACGTTCTTCACTGATGCGTAAAACATGCACATGTCCCTCCGTGTTCCGTGATTCACGGCACACGTGGGTTGTCCATGTGCAATCCGTAATCCGTGATCCCGTGATTGCACATGGACATTACTCACCTGCCTTCACTGCTGCTGTCCATGGTGCTGAAGTCTCTGGCTCTGCAGCGTCCGCCCATTGCTCTCAGCACCTACTTCCTGGTCGGCAGTTCCTGCTTTCATGAATATTCATGAGCCAGGCAGGAGCTGCCGAAAGCAGAGGCTGCAGAGCGAATCGCAGGCAAGATAAGTTGAAAATTTTTAATATTTAATATGTCCGTGATTTTCTTGTACGTGTTTCACTGATCACACACGGATCACACCATAGTGTGGTCCGTGGGTCATCATTGATGTCAGACAAAAACTGACATGTCTCCGTGCAGAATCACGGCCAAGGGTGCATGCTGCACGGAGACACGTTCAGTGAAAAATCACTGATGTGTGAGCAGACCCATTGATTAGAATGGGTCTGCGTATGTCAGTGATTCTGGTACGTATAAAAAAAAGTACAAACGTACCAGAATCACTGACGTGTGAAAGGGGCCTATATGGAACTTTTCATGCAGCTTTAGCTGGCAATACCTACTATGAAAAGTTGTTGACTGAACGTTTCTTTGTCAGACATCTATCTCTCCCAACACCACATACACATGAGCACTCAGCTTGACTGAGGTGTCCTGTGTTTTTGACATATGGAAAGAAGAAAATTTTTGGTAGACTCTTCTGACAGCAGCTTCTCCCTCAAAAGAAAATGGATCAGGCTTTGAAATTCCAACAGGCCGATCCTTTTCTTATAATTCAGAGACCCTCTTACATGTCAGATGTTCAGCTACTCACACCAAAACTATCAGGTTCAGGTTCATTTATCTGATATTTAAATGAGCTTTAGGCTATTGACTTTAGGGTACGCAGCATGTCCTCTCTCATGTGGCAGTGAGTGATCTCCGCAGGATCCGCGGCTGCCCGTGCCCATGATCAGGCTTACGGCCATTGCAGTCTTTCTCTGTCCTCCCTGTGGAGAACAGATGCGGTTTCGCAGCAATAAATTGACATGCTGCGGCTTGGAAAGTCTCACCTCATGACAGTTTACACTGTGGGGAAAAACAAGCACAGTGTGTGCATAGGATTTATAGAAATCCCATCCACTGTGCTTGTACTGTACTACGCGAAAATACGCTGCATCAACAACTCTGTCAACCCTGATCATGGGCCTTACACATTAGCTATTTCTCAGAAAAACACCCATACACAAGAACAGCTGTCCAAGCTGTGCTGTGTTTTCTGAATGAGAACTGCTGCCAGACTGCTGTTGGAAATCCAACAGGCTGGATCCTTTTTATTTCCGACATCATTTGGGAAAGAGTGGGATCTGTCAGGTCTGGCCAACTTTAGTCTAATGCTTAAATGCCTTCTTCAAACCTTTCCCAGGAAGCTGAACATTATTCAAGACAGCCCCTTAATGAACATTACCATAATGCTCTTTTTTTCAATTATTTGTTCCGTTTATCCAATACTGTATATACTTTTTGATATGTGATTTTATACACAGTAATTTAAAAATATGATTATTACTCTACAGTATGGCTAAATGCTCTTAGTAATGTTTGCCACTAGTGGTGATCTTACACATTTTGTAGGATAGACTTCTCTAGGTAGATATACAGTTGTGGAATGGTTTTTGCAGCTCCATTTTTGAGCCTTTACTTGAAACAGGAGAGTGTTTCCCGTATTTACACATGACCTGTGCTGTGTGTGAAGAAGGTTGACAGACTGGCTCATATTAATAGCTAAACCAGCCCCCTTCTCTTCCTATGGATGCGCAAAGACAGAGCAGGAGGTTGGTTTAGCTTTGAAAATGAGCAGCTGTCTCACATACTCCACTGATGACATGCCCACACAGGAAAATGCGTCCTGTATCAACACAGGTCAGGATAATAAGCTGCTGACTCTGAGGGGATAGCTGAAGATCAGAGTATCTATAATAATATAAATGATATAACTCACTTCTGTATGCATATTTAAAGGGGTTGTCCCTTGTACACCGTACACTTTAAATAATAGATCTTGAAATAAAAATAAGTTTCATAATTGTATGTGTTAAATTTTTCCCATGCTGTAATGTCTGTATACTCTTTTCTGTCCTCACAGGAGATGTGGTATGATTAGACCATGTTCCTGTACGGTCAGACACATATATTACACAGTACATAGCAGGGGCACATATGTAAGATTATCTCAGCACACGAACATTTTTTTTAAACACATCCAATTGTGGAATTTATTATTATTCCAAGATTTATTGATTATTTATGGGACAACCCCTTTAACTTTAACCATTCTGAGAAATATTTATTTGGAAATAGAATATTATTTCCAAATAAATATTAATATTATCTGACCACCGTGCGGAGCTGCCGCCTGACCACCGTGAGGAGCTGCCGCCTGACCACCGTGCGGAGCTGCCGCCCAACCTACACTCCACCTATTGTCTCCTCCCCAAAATCCTATAGAATGTAAGCCCGCAAGGGCAAGGTCCTCTTCCCTCTGTACTAGTCTGTCTACTGTAACTTCTATATGTATTCTGTATGTTACCCCCTTCTCATGTACAGCACCATGGAATCAATGGTGCTTTATAAATAAATAAATAATAATAATAATAATAATAATAAATAATAATAACATAGGAAACTGTAAATAGTCCTGAAATTATTATTAGCTGCTGTAAAATCATGGATTGCACATGGATGACAAGTGACAACAAAATCGGCCCATTTTTCGGGATGAAACTCTTAGGTTATGTGTCAACGATCAGGATCGCTGCGTCCTGGGCCTGCGGGGCTACAAGTCTCCTCTGCAGGAGACCCCAGCTGCTTGTGCCCACGATCCGGGATTGGGCAGTTGCGGTCTCTCTTTCTGTTCTCCCTATGGAGAACGCTTGCGACTTTGCAGGAACAATTGACATGCAGCGGCTCGGAAAGCCACACCGCAGGTCAGTTTCCACTGGGGGCAGTACACACACAATGGACATGGGATTTATCTTATCCACTGTGCTTGTACTGTACATCGCTGCGTTATGGATGCAGCTGAAGCATGTTATGTCCAAAATGCTGTGAACACAGATCATGGGCACCTTAGGGTGGGTTCCCATGACCATTTTCTCAACATCCAAGAAAAATGGTCTAATTATTCTGATCAGACGAAGATCAGAGTTTCATCAGCTTAGCATCAACTTTTCTTGGATGGGGAGAGAAAAAAAAAAGTTCTCCACCTTCTCTATTCTGTTAGTCTGATGTCATCTGAGTGCAGTCCGATTTTTTTCATGGGTCCATAGACATGAATAGGCGAGTGCAATACGATTCTTGGAGAAAAATCATGAATGTTGCGATTTTTTTTTTTTCACATGCCGCATCAGTCACTGATAAAAATTGTCCATTTGCTCTGCCCCAATGAATAACATTGGTCCAAGTGTGATCCGATTTTTTAACGGATTGCACTCGGACCGAAAAAACAGCCATGTGAACAATCCCTTAGGCCGATTAGATGGCCACAAGAGCCTGCTACCACAACACCAAAGACACTCAATGATTCTTCTGGGTTTTATAGTCATTTCACTTTGGTTGAGTAGAGTTATACGGGTTGAAGCCAGATATTGGATACTAAAATGTGGGTATATTTCAGCCATATGAAGCCAACCTTGCTTGAAACATCTTGACTACATATGTGCTTCTCAACATCAAACTCTTATGTATATTATTAGTGTGTGTAGTGAGAGATGAGAGACAGGCGCATACATTTTGCATAATATTCATATTCTTCTTTCTATATATGTGGTTATACATGTTATTTGTCCAATGTAAAATACTTTCTATTTTGTTCTCATGGGAGGGAGCAGATACAACAATAACTCATTCAGTCCTTTTGACCAAATTAATTGTCCCCTTGCCACAGGAGAAAACATTGTGGGACCGACTTTATATAATGCCGCTCTCAGTGTGACCGCAGGATCAGAAATACATGTGTGCCTTTAAATACACAGATGCACACACATTCACGTGCTTGCCTTTCAGTAGCACAGGCTTTCCAATGACAGCTCGCCAGTGTTTTGTTTAATTGCATGCCAAATACCTCTAGCCTGGGGGCATTTCCCATAGAGATGAAAAACCCCTTGTTTCCAATCTAAAAATGCTGTTAACAGTTACACTGCCAGCCAAAGTGACAACAGACATCTTTTAGCTTTGAGGAAGCAGTGTGGGATACTTGAAAGTTTTATCCAAAGTCTTGCTTCATGCAATGTCATGAGTATTTCAGATTGTAGCATGACTTTGCTTGTAATTAGGGCCCTGACAAGTTATCTCAGTGTCCTATGCACATGATGGAAATGGCAGCCCCATTTCTAGGATCACAGTCCAACTCCCCCTCCACCTCCACCAAAATGGGTCTGACAGAAATGTATTACTAGCACCCACAGCTCTCCCACACACACCAGAACTTTGGTTCATTTAGGCCATGCACACGCATTAAGTATTTAGTCAGTTTTTTACCTCAGAATTTGTAAGCCAAAACCAATAGTGGAACAATCTGAGGAAAAGTATAATAGAAACACGGGCACCGCTTCTGTATTTATTACCCTCTCCTGGTTTTGACTTACAAATTCTGAGGTAATAAACTCACCAAACACTCAATGTATGCATGTGGCCTTACAAATACTGAGGTAAAAAACTCACCAAACACCCAATGTGTGCACATGGCCATAGATGGGTGAACGTGCAGGGTTATTCCTTACTATGGGCCTCTGTAAACAGTCCAGCATACACTCAAAAAACAAGCAAATCTCTCATTTGTCAAGTGAAATGATTAAAAAGCATAGTTCTCGGCAGCACATCATGCAATGTTGTGTAATATTCTATACACACAGAATGATCGTATTAATCCATACCCCCATTGAAATTCCACACAAATAGGTCTGATATGCATACCTCCACCATCATTGAGAAAAATATAGCCAGCTTATCTTAATTGGTGTCCTGCATGAGGAGCTCAGATGCCACCCTTTGTGGCGTGGATGAATAGGTTCAATAAGAAAGTTCCAGCTGTTGCCCATTACTACCCATGGTTAATGGTAACTCAAACATCCCATTGGGGTCATTAAGCAATTTTTCCTCTTGTACATTTTTCATTCATTCTGGATTTTATGATTTTGCATAATAAAACCTATAATTTTATTTGTAGAGCTGGAACTTTCTTTTGAACCTTCACCATTATTGCCCTCACACCACAGAGACACATTATTAGGCTGGAAACACAGTTATGCGTGTAAAATCGGTCCGAGTTGCATGATAAAAAGTCGGACAATTTCAGTTCACTTTATGATCAGTGTGCAATGCAACTGCACTGCGATCCTGGGATTTTTCTCATGATTGTAGTCCATGTGCAATGCGTGTTTGGTGCTTATGGGATCTGTTTTTTTCTCAGCAGCTGTCATCTGCCATTCAGCTCTGCTACATGGCCGCTGAAAGCAGACACAGACAGAGCCATGTAGCAGAGCTGAATGGCCGCTGACAGCAGACACAGACAGAGGCATGTAGCAGAGCTGAATAGCCGCTGACAGCAGACACAGACAGAGCCGCACGATCAGAATGAAGTCGGATGAACTTCACCCGACTTCATGGTCATCCCACGGCTCTGTCTGTGTGGCATGGCCTGATTTTTGGCCACCGGTGAAGGTCGCACTGGTGACCGCAAATCCCAGTGAGTGACCGCAGTGAGCCGCGCGATCAGCGGTGCCGTCACTGAGGTTACCCGCGGCCACAGCAGCAGTCCTCCCGCTGAGATCTGTGGCGGTGGGTAACCTGAGTGATGTCATTGCTGATAGCGCGACTCACTTCAGTCTCTGCGGGGAGCTCACAGAGAGCGGTCGTGGTCTGTGACCGCTCTCTGTCATCTTCTGATGTAGCAGAGCTGACAGCGTCGAGGGACCTCTGTGGATTACGTCGGACATGGAAGGGTATTTGGGGATTTGAATAAAGTGGTGAAAGAGGGTTGTTTTTTTTTGTTGTTTATTTCAAATAAAGGATTTTTTGGTGTATGTCTTCATTCTCTTAATTTTACAGGTTAATCATGGAAGGTATCTCGGGGAGACGCCTGCCATGATTAATCTAGGACTTAGTGGCAGCTATGGGCTGCTGCCATTAACTCCTTATTACCTCGATTGCTACCACACCAGGGCAATTGGGGATGGCCAGGTACAGTCCCGGGACTGTCGCATCTAATGGATGCGGCTATTCCGGGCGGCTGCTGGCTGATATTGTTAGGGTGGTTGGCTCCCCATAACGTGATAAATGTATTTAGAAAAACGAATGTCACTAGGATGGTGTGAGTGCCGGTCCGTGTGACATCCGTTTATTTACCCGCTCTCATGGAGTTGCATTGGAGAGACACGCGCGAGAAACTCTCCAAAATGCAGCATGCTGCAATTTTTTTCTCAGTCCTATTTGGACTGAGAAAAAATAGCAGATGGGAGCTGCCTCATTGATTAACATGTGTCTAAGTGCAATGCGAGAAATTCTCGCATTGCACTACTGCGAGAAAATCGCAAGTGAGAAGCCGGCCTTACATGCCCCTAACCGAGAGGACAACATTAAAACTATATCTAAGCCTATCCCATAGCTAGTCATGTGAGCCGCAAAACTTTTGATCTGGTAAGAGGTGTATCGGCACTTCACTAATTTCAAAGTGCATAGAGTGCTCATGGGTCACTAGTTCTTCTCATGCGTCACAGGTCCAGCGCTGTTCCAGTCTGTTGTGCTTACTGCAATAGTCACTGATGGTGCTCACTGAACTACCTGCATCAGGACCATCATTGTGCAGCAATGCTGAATAAAAAGCCCAGGCTGATCAGTGGCACCATGTCAGTGATCTCTGTGCATCTGTCCCACATTCAAGGAACAAGATGGCATTACTTGTCACTTGAGTGCTGGTCAGATAAATAAGCAGGGATTGCATCAGTGGGTGTGCAACACCACAACATAATAATGTGCAAAAACAAAATTGCAGCCCCTATCTGGGTTATATTATGTAATGCCCTAAGCGATGGCCTACCACTGCCTACTCTAGATCCCTGTCCTATCTGTGATCTAAAGCCATAAGAACAACAAAGTGGCCTACTTATCTCTCCATAGAAAGAACTTTAGACACAGTATTGTCTTCTGTAGTCTGTTAATGTTTCCAGTAAAGCTGGGTTTACACACTGCAACATCGCAAAGGACATCGCTGTAACGTCACCAGTTTTGTGACGTAACAGCGACCTCCCTAAGTCTCTGGTGAGTCGCTGGTGAGCTGTCAAACAGGCAAACCTGGCCAACAACGCAACAGCGATCCGGACCTGCAGAGCGACCTAGCTGGTTGTTGGGGACGTTGATAAGCAGCTTTTTGAAAGGGAAGTTGCTAACAAAGTTGCTGCAAAGTCTTTCACACACTGAAACTTTGTAGCGATGCATGCTGCACAGCGGGAAACAAAGGACCTAGGAATGGTCCTGAACGATTTGTAGCGATCAGCAACTTCACAGCAGGGGCCAGGTCGCTGATGTGTTTCACACACTGCAACATCGCAAACGACATCGCTATTGCGTCACAAAACCGGTGACGTTACAGCGATGTCCTTTGCGATGTTGCAGTGTGTAAACCCAGCTTAAGAGCCGCCATAATAAATTTGGTATCTCCACACCTAAAATTCTATTTTAACCATATTATTTCCACTTAAGAACAAGTCTGTTATAATAATAATAATAATAAAAAAAATAATAATAATATAGTATTATATGTCAATTTGCTACGAATTTCTACAATTAGAGAAATGGTCATTGCAGTGTTTTACTGTACAGTTTTTTGGTGGCAAAATGTTTTTACATTTGGACACTATATACAATAATGTCTTATAGTATAATAGCAGAACTCTGGATAATCTTTTCTAAAGAATGTATATTATTTCTCTTACATTTCTCACTAAGTAATGAAAGGTAAATATGCAATGCAATAATAACTTGTCATCTTACCTTGTATTTGTGCTTGAGCCTGGTTGCTAAATGGGTTTGGGTTAGTCAGTGAGGGTCTTTGGTTAGGGTTGGGTTGAACCCTTATCCCCTGTCTCCGTATAAGCTCCAAATCACTGTAACGCTCTGAGAAATGCTTGCTTGCCTGCTCTTCATGCTTTTGCCGATGCCCTGCAACATTCAGATATGATTAGTGAAAGCATTTACCACAAAGTCACCAATATATAAAAGCCCCCGTTTTATTTTCTTTTGTTATATTACCAGTGTCTGTCAACCCTGGGTGGCAACCCCATATCTGCTGTTGTTTCCAGTTTCCTGAAAAGGCAAATATGCAGCTGTATTAAAGAGAAATAGGATAGGAGATCAGACATTGGCTGCATTATTGCAGCCGTGTATCTTTGATGCTAAAACACTATGGCTGATTCAGAGAAAACATACTTTGAAAAGCTTGCCAGGCGCTACGGCTGACTGATACGAGGAAGGTCCCCGGGCGGTTTCTCCCTGTCCTACTCTCCTAGATAGAAAGGTCGCTACTTATATCTGGTAATAAGGAGAGACCTATCCTTTTGGTGGAGCACGGCAGGGAGATGCCACTGGGGACCAGCCTTTTACTACTGTAGTAATCTGACACACATTGTCCCCTGCTGGTTTTTGCAAAATATGTTTTCACTGAAATGACATAACGTTTCAAAGTAAAGCATGCACGACTGTGATAATGCAGCTAGTTTCTGATTCATGTTACCTGTGGGTAGGGCAGCATGAATCTCCTATCAACTATCCCTTAAAGTGGTTGTCCACTATTTGTACAACCCTTTTGCATTCCCTATATTTATCCCATTAAAATAGAAAAGCTTATACTCACTTCCCGTGTAGGCGCCATTTCTGCAGTGGCAGCACTCGCTCTCACGGAGCACACATGAGGTTTTTACATCACACGAGCCCTGCGCCTTATCACTTCCGCCTTCTTTTTCCTCGCCCTCAGATTTATAACTAATCAAGAGGAAGTGAGGGACCAGACATATGTCACGCTCCCCGGGTCCTTGGCTTCCCTCCCCGGGTCCTCTGCTCCGCTCCCCGGGTCCTCAGCCCCGCTCCCCGGCTCACCTGCCACGCTCCCCGCTCTCCAGCCTCCGGTCCCCGTCCTTCCCAGGCCCCCTGGTCCCCGATCGCGGCGCCCGACGGCTTCCCAGGCCCTGGCCGGCTCCCCTGCGTCCTCTTCTCAGCCTCCTTCCCTGGCTTCTGGCACCCGGGCTGCGCGCATGCGCATTAGGGCGCGCGCGCGGTCACTGACCCTTTCTTAAAGGGCCAGCGTCCATTAACAGGTAATGAGGCTAATCAGGTACAGGGTATAAAGGGGTGTATTGTCCAAGGGGGCGGGGCCTGATCTTCGTGTTCCCTAAGCTAGGAGTCAGGTCTCCTGGTGTTTCAGTGCATGTACTCACCTATCTCTCTTTGTAGAGCCGTGCTTGCCTCGCCATCCAGTCTGCCGCATCCTGAACCCCGAACGCTGTCCTTCTGCCATCCTGACAGTCCGCACCATCTCGGATCCCTGCGGTGACCCGTCATCTTGCTCCCAAGGTTCCGGACCCCACCTGACATCATCTCGGCTTCCGAACCTGAGCTGCGTCACCCGGACCACCACCCATAACTCCGTGGTCCCAGGGACTTCTCCGCTATTCCCGTGTGCAAGGACTGTTCTGCTGTTTCTAGTGTTCCAGCTGCCGGACTCTTTCCTACCATCTAGGAGTTCGGTCCAGTGGATCCACCTCCTGGGCCTGCCCGTACACCTGGCCGTGACAGTAAGATCAGGCCATGGATCCCGCTGCAGCACTATTGGCCCTGCAAGAGGAACTCCAACGCCAGCGTGAAGTCCAGACCCGCATGCTGCAATTTATGACCTCCGTGGACACCCGCCTGTACACGTTACAAGCATCAATGACGCCTGCGGCAACCAGGTCCCCCACTAGGCAATCCACGGCTCCCGCACCAGTGGCAGCCGCGTCGGATGCCTCCCGACTCCGTTTGGCGTTACCACCTCGTTATGCTGGAGATCCCAAGACCTGCAGGGGCTTCATAAACCAATGTTCCCTTCATTTCACGCAGCTGCCACATCTGTTCGCCTCCGACCAAGCCAAGGTCGCCTTTATAATGTCTCACCTGGAGGGCGAGGCACTGGCGTGGATGAACCCCTTGTGGGAGAAGGAGGACCCCATGACCAAGGATCTTCAAGAGTTCCTGCAGGCCTTTCGCAGTACCTTTGACGAGCAGGGACGCGCCTCTGCGTCTGCTTCATCACTTCTCCGCCTACGTCAAGGAACACTGACGGTGGGCCAATACGCCATCCGTTTCCGCACTTTGGCTTCTGAACTCGGGTGGAATAATGAGGCCCTGACAGCCGCCTTCTGGGAAGGACTTTCGAGTCGCATCAAAGATGAGTTGGCGGGTCGTGACGTGCCCTCCACCCTAGATGCCCTGATTGCCCTAGCAACTCGTGTGGACATTCGTTTTCAGGAGCGCTCCAAAGAGCTGTCTCTGGAGAGACGTCCGGTACGACTGAACCCACGGCAAGCCAGGTGGTCCTTATTCTTTGCCAGGTTTGACTTCCAGCTCCATTTCAGACCCGCGGACAAGAATGTACGCGCTGATGCCTTGTCTAGGTCTTTCGTGCCCATGGAGCAGGAGGGAGAGACTACCCAACCTATCATCCCTCCTAGCAAGATTATCCCGGTGGCCCCTGTCACTCTGGCCCAGATACCGCCCGGGAAGACCTATGTCTCTGAGACTGACAGGCAAAAAGTGTTACACTGGGGTCATGCCTCCAAAACAGCCGGTCATGCAGGCCAGAAGAGAACATGGGGTGCGATTGTACGCCATTACTGGTGGCCATCCCTTCGCACGGACGTCGCTGCTTATGTCTCTGCCTGCTCCTCTTGTGCCAGGAACAAGACGCCCAAACACCTGCCCTATGGCCGTCTTCTGCCTCTGCCTATACCCTCAGTTCCGTGGCAACACATAGCGATGGATTTTATTACGGACTTGCCATTATCCTCCGGACACACAGTCATATGGGTCGTGGTGGACCGGTTCTCCAAAATGGCTCACTTCGTCCCTATGGCCGGACTGCCCTCTGCTCAGGAACTCGCGGAAGCCTATATACATCACATCTTCCGCTTGCATGGCTTTCCATCCCACATCGTGTCCGACAGAGGAACTCAGTTCACCTCCCGCTTCTGGAGGGCGCTCTGCAAGCATCTGGGAGTGACTCTGGACTTTTCTTCTGCTTACCATCCTCAGTCTAATGGCCAAGTGGAGAGGGTCAATCAAATCTTGACATCCTTCTTACGTCACTATGTCAACGCCCATCACGACGACTGGTCCACGCTTCTGCCTTGGGCTGAATTCTCACATAACCACCATATCAGTGAGTCGTCCTCCAAATCTCCCTTCCATGTCGTTTACGGACTTCAGCCCTCCGTTCCATTGCCTATATCCCCTTCTTCGGATGTCCCTGCGGCTGATACTGTAGCCCGTGACTTCGCTACCATTTGGGACTCTGTCAAGGCGTCCCTTGGACGCGCTTCCCAGCGGATGAAGAAACACGCTGACAAGAGGCGTCTGGACCCTCCGTGTTTCTCTCCTGGTGACCTGGTCTGGCTTGCTTCCCAGTACATCCGATTGAAGATACCTTCCTACAAGCTGGGTCCTCGCTACATCGGGCCGTTTAAGGTCCTCAGCAAGATCAATGAGGTCTCCTACAAGCTACAGCTCCCGGCCACGATGAGGATTCCCAACTCTTTCCACGTCTCCCTGCTCAAGCCGGTCGTCCTTGGTCCCTTCTCCGCTGCTGCCAGTCCGGCTCCTCCACCTATTGCCGATGACGACATCTATGCGGTAAGGGATATCGTGGCCATGAAGACCGTTCGAGGTCGTCAGTTCTTCCTGGTGGACTGGGAGGGGTATGGTCCTGAGGATAGGTCCTGGGAGCCCAGGGAGAACGTGGGCACTCCTCTGATCCGTGCCTTCATGTCCCGGTTGCGGGGAGGGGGGAGTGGGGGGGGGGGTACTGTCACGCTCCCCGGGTCCTTGGCTTCCCTCCCCGGGTCCTCTGCTCCGCTCCCCGGGTCCTCAGCCCCGCTCCCCGGCTCACCTGCCACGCTCCCCGCTCTCCAGCCTCCGGTCCCCGTCCTTCCCAGGCCCCCTGGTCCCCGATCGCGGCGCCCGACGGCTTCCCAGGCCCTGGCCGGCTCCCCTGCGTCCTCTTCTCAGCCTCCTTCCCTGGCTTCTGGCACCCGGGCTGCGCGCATGCGCATTAGGGCGCGCGCGGTCACTGACCCTTTCTTAAAGGGCCAGCGTCCATTAACAGGTAATGAGGCTAATCAGGTACAGGGTATAAAGGGGTGTATTGTCCAAGGGGGCGGGGCCTGATCTTCGTGTTCCCTAAGCTAGGAGTCAGGTCTCCTGGTGTTTCAGTGCATGTACTCACCTATCTCTCTTTGTAGAGCCGTGCTTGCCTCGCCATCCAGTCTGCCGCATCCTGAACCCCGAACGCTGTCCTTCTGCCATCCTGACAGTCCGCACCATCTCGGATCCCTGCGGTGACCCGTCATCTTGCTCCCAAGGTTCCGGACCCCGCCTGACATCATCTCGGCTTCCGAACCTGAGCTGCGTCACCCGGACCACCACCCATAACTCCGTGGTCCCAGGGACTTCTCCGCTATTCCCGTGTGCAAGGACTGTTCTGCTGTTTCTAGTGTTCCAGCTGCCGGACTCTTTCCTACCATCTAGGAGTTCGGTCCAGTGGATCCACCTCCTGGGCCTGCCCGTACACCTGGCCGTGACAACATACCTATCACTTCCTCCTGATTATTATACATCTGAAGGTGGGGAGAGAGGAGCCTGCGGTAATTGGGTATGGGGCTCGTGTGACGTAAAAACCTCACGTGACCCCCGAGAGACTGAGTATTGACACCACTGGAACGGCGCTGGTACGGGAGGTGAGTATAAGCTTTTTTATTTTAATGGGGCAAACATGGGGAATGAGAAGGGATTGTCAAGTAGTGATCAACCCCATTAAAATGGTGGATTTATTCATTTTTTTTCGTATACAATTAAAGAAAGCTGGAAGTGCACCCATGTGTGATCTATAAACACTTATATTCCTAATCCCTGAAATAAGATTAAGCCTAGCAATAACTTTTATGACATGAAGATCGTTATTCCATATTGTGATACAATGATTGCCAATGGGGTCACATTCAAACACATGGCATCATGTAAACAATATTCATGTGAAATGGAGCTAAGCTGCAGCACTCGAGAATAGCCATAACGCAATGAGTGGATCTTTGCTGTTCCAGCCCTGCACACTATGTACATCCAGTCACCATTGGAGCTGCAGAAAGCCTATCTGTGGGGTATCAGTCGTCAGCTCTCCAGCAAGCTTTTATTTATATATATATATATATATATATATATATATATACTTAAGAATGGGTCATATATATATATATACATATATATATATATATATATATATATATATATAAAAGTCCCGGATAAAGCTTTAAAATGAATTTTACTCTTCAGCTCCATAGAAATATTGCAACAGGGAGTCTTATGAGCCTAAATGGCATTTTGGCATTTTAAAGAGCACCTGTAATTTCAGATAACTTTTTATAATAAGCACATGAGAACTAGCAAGATATGGGGCCATTATATGACTTTTGTCCTACATTTTTTCACCTATTTTGATGGTTCTGTCTCTAATTTTCAGTTAAATCATAAAAATGGAAATTGGCCAAGATTTTGCTTTCACCTGAATTGATTATCCTTCACTTTTTTTTGTTTAAAAATAAAATAAATTATTTTTGTTAACCTGTTCGCTATGGTTACCTATGCAGAACGCTGCAGTTGAGCTGACTTTGCCACTGTCTGCTGTGCTGTACACAATGTTAAAGTAAAGTAGGAGTTAATATCTTCAGGCCTGTCAAAAAGTTTATGTGGAGTGGCATTCCACTTTTGAAGCTAAAGGGCTTGGCTAAGCTGGGTGGATTCTGGGTTTGTCTGTATTTACTATGCAGCTATATATTCTATTTGTTACTATTTTGGAAACACCAACATTTATGCATCATTTGTATGTATTCTATATTAAAGAATCCATCCTTTGGGAATTGAACATTTCAGAGTTTGAATTTACACACTTCCTTTAGTCTCACCAGCGCTAATAGCATCCCTGAAACTCCTAAAGTAGTAAAAACTACTTCAATATTATCAAACAATTCGCAAAAAAAGTCACAACTGCATTGTGTGAACACACCCTAAAAATTAACATTCTACTTAAAAAAAAACACCTCCATAAATAAAAAAACACAATAAAAAATGCATTTTGTTAGTAAGATTTGGAAATCTCATTCATTTTGCTGTTAGGCTTGGTTCTGTCATGATTTTGATTGGTGGTGCTCTGCTCTCCTGCAGAGCTGATGGTTGGTTTTGTATTATTCTCCAATGGACTGGTTGTTCCCAGTTTTGGGCACTGTGGGAGGGGCCTGTTTGTTGGAGCCTCGTTCTGGGTGATTGCTCTGCTTTATTTTGGTGCTACTTGACCCGGAACGCTGCCAGTGATAGTTCTTGTGTTGCAGCAATTATTGCTGGCTCCCGTAAGTGACTGTCTTGATCTTGTCCCGCTACCTCATTCCTAGTACCCTCCTCCGCCTGTTTCCCCGACCCTGACTTGACTCCCTAACTCACTGCTTGTATCCTGACCTTGGCTCCTCTCTCTCCCTTTGTACCTGATGTGTCTTCCTGGTTTCCAGACCCCTGGCTTCTATCTTGACCTCAGCTCTGCTCTCTCCCTTTGTACCTGACGTGTCTTTCTGGCTTCCAGATCCCCGGCTCCTATTTCTCCCTTGCAACTGATGCTAATTCCCGGCTCCTGACCTTTGGCTTTGTTTAACTACTTGTCTACTAGTCTATCTAGTGACATCTAGTGTTCATACATCTTCTTCTCCTCCACTAGTGTATTTAGTGACACCTAGTGTTAGACCATCACAGGTTCACACAGAGCTTTTTGACATAGGTTAGGTTCACACACAGCAGATCTACTTCAATTTCCAAATAAATAGTTGCTTTAAATACTCTTTTTATAGTCTTTACTATTACTAGTACATAGTCACTGCGAAGCTCACATAGTGTGTCATTGCGAAAAAGGTGCAGGAAAGCTGCATGTATGGAAGGATGCTCCACCCAAACGTTTGGCCTCCAGCTATCTTGCCCAAGTTTTCCATAAGTAGAAGCACTTTGTCTGTGTTGTTTTTGAAGAGCCATTGTTAGACATTGGCAGTGGCTGATCCTTTAAAGGACAGATGGATCTGTACTCAGAAATTGGACATGCCTGATTCTTATCTCCCCGGTCATCTATCATGGGCCCCCATACACATTTGAATGTTGACCAAACCTGTTAATATTGATGGATTTGGTCAATATTAGTCTAATGTGTATGGGGGCCTATAGCCAATGGGTGGATCCAAATAGGAGCAAAGGCTCATTCAGTTGAGCATATTATATCTCTGTTTGCACCATGGACCACACAGATCGAGAATATGGACCCATTGTAGCCAGAGTGATAATGCACAAGACTGATTTTGCACACAATACAATGAGCTGCATGGAAAAAAATACAATATGCGGTTTTCTGTTCTTTACTGACTAGATTAGGGCAAAGAAATAATAAGCAGCTCACAAGACCGGCCAAAGTGACCGGACACAGCTGATATTCCACTGTGGAATTACATTCGGAAAATCCATTGGGTGTTATATGTAGCTTGGATGAACATAAATATCTTACATTTAGGGATTACATTCAGATTCATGAGCAACCATAATACTGTCAAAATTTCTTAATAAATATATCAGATATCGTCAGCATACTAAATTACAGGCCTGGATATGACTCGAATGTTTAGTAAACAGTACAGCATTGTATTCATTTTAATCTAAAACCAAATCAATATTCATTTCACATCACATATTCTTGACATCTACAGCAGACAGTATTGTCAATAATTAGGAAAAAAGTTTGGGTATTTTCCTGGAATCAGTTGGGTGAAATTCTGTATGCTAAAATGTAATACTAGATGTATACTAAATTAGTAGCAAGCAAATTAAATGGTATTCTTGTTCTGTAAATAATAACCTAGTCTATTATGTCATATGCTCTTGCATATCTCTATTTTTCATTTGAAGACTAAGTCATCCCTTCTGGTAGTTTATACAGGCAGTTCATGCTCAGGAATATGCTCATATGATCATTGGGAAGAAAAACATAAATTAAAAATATATTAATTTTCTGTAAATAGCGTAAGAGTACCCTACACTTCATGTTTGATGATCGCTTATATGCCACTTGTAAGGGTTCTTTGACGTCAATCTTATGTCTATTTATCTTTCCTGAATATTCTATAGGCTCTTTGTCAGACACAGTGCCTGCAGAGAAATAATATTCCCACCTCTGAAGTGGGAAGATGTATGTCAAAAGGATGAAATGAGTTTGTCACACTTAATTCATTTTGCAGTGGGAATCTTTTAATCTTTCCCTCCATTATTTGGGCCAATATCTGTTTTCCATCTTTTTATAGAAATGGTTAGCATCCAAATGATCAATTTTTACAGCACATTGCTGTAAAGTTAAAACTTGCCAGGTTTTTGCCACCTAATCTGCAGCACATATAACAGTGATTTTATCAAAACTAGACTTAGCCAATCAGTAAGTTTACATCGCTGAAATCAGGGTCTTTGCCCCTAGGTTATGTTGCTTTGAAATGGGGAGCATAAACCTGGTGACTGATGCCATTTAAGTTTGTGATTTCCTCTGATTGATCGGCTTCACCTATAGTCATAACTTTCTGCATCAAGCAAAACTTTTCCATAGTTTTAGATAGGGCTGGCCTCACCACCCGGCACACCCGGGTAAATGTCAGAGCCCTGGAGAAACGGGGGGGGGGGCACTCGCCATTGGGGACAGAATTTACTGGTGTAAGGGGCCTGAGTAACTGTCTTCATCTAGTGCGGTGTCTCCCTCCGTGCCCTGTGCGATGAGCACAGCATCCAGAGTAAGACGTTTGTCAGCTTATGAATATTAACAAGAC
Organism: Anomaloglossus baeobatrachus; assembly: GCF_048569485.1. Taxonomy (NCBI): domain Eukaryota; kingdom Metazoa; phylum Chordata; class Amphibia; order Anura; family Aromobatidae; genus Anomaloglossus; species Anomaloglossus baeobatrachus. Next base: position 398,810,144 of record NC_134354.1, on the reverse strand, counting down.
TTTAGCAGAGCGTTGTCACTATCTCCGGCAGGGATCAGTGATGTCATCTACTGGGCTGCAATGATCCCATGCACTGCCCGGTATAATCAAGGGGGAAACAGTGCACGGGGGGGGAAGACAGTGCACAGGGCGAGGTGACAGCGTACAAGAAGGGGACAGCGCACAGAAGGGTGGGACAGTGCACATGGAGGAACACAGAACACAGGACATGAGACAGCGCACAGGGTGGATACAGTGCACAGGGTGGAGACAGCGCATGGGGGGAAACAGCACGCAGGGGGAAGTAGTTTATGGGGGGAAGCAGAGCACGAGGGCAGACAGTGCACAGGGGGAGACATCGCACGGGAGGAAGCGCCCCCCCAGTGGTATGTGTTAAGGGGGCCCACTGGGACTCTTTCACCCTGGGCCTATGAAAACCTGTAGTTGGCCCTAGTTTTAGAGATAAATATTTGAGCTCTAGAATAACCTCTAGTGAAACTTAAAACTCATGGCAAATACATCTAGAACAGTGCCCTGGTCTAAGTAACTTCATTACAATAACCCAGGTCTCAGCTCCTCAGACCACTGTGAGAATAATGTGAGATAATGTGAGAAACTGTGTAAACTGTAGCATACAAACTACAGCTGCTGAAATATTTTTACAGATAGAAGGAGCACTATATGATAGAAATTAGTTGTGAGACGGAACTTTCTACAAACACAACAAACTTTTGATCAAATGGAAAAAAGAGGTGAACTCAAGTGAAAAAGGGCTCCCAAGTTAATATAAAACTTCACCTTTATTTCTTGTATAAGAAATATTTTATATATATAGGACACCAGAGTTGACATGTAGAAGAAATATATTAACAAAACTACCCGTTTCGGTATAACACCATCAAACTGCTCTATTTTCTATTTATTTTTTATCAGGTTCCAGCATGGCACACAGTGACATCAGAGGCCTACCCAGCCACAGAAATCCTGTAGTAGAGTGACGCCTGCAAAAGAAGATGTATGCAACTGGGAAAGGCAAAAAGAAGAGACACAGAGGTCCAGATGGTAGGCTGCGGGTGTGGTAGGACAAGTAAATCATGAGGGTTTTTTTGTTTTTTTTAACATCCTCACTGTATTGTGCCGAGGCCTGGAGATGTCCCAGATCATAATAATAAAGAACATTAAATTCACAATGAATACCGATTCGCATGGAATTTCCCTGTGAAATGTGTGTTATTTGCCAAATTGTAATTTTGGCAGATCTGATCATTTTTAGAAATCCTCTTTAAGTATAGGTCACCTTTGTAAAATGTTATGCTTTAGGAATTTGCAGCAAAAATTTGACTGATATAGACCAAACAGCCATACAATTAAAACGACGAACAAGTGAAGTGAATAGAATTATCTCATGACAATGGCAGGGGTGGGATGTACTAGGCATCAAATGACACAGTTCTGAAAATTAAAATTGATTTGTTGGCGGCAAGAAAAATGGTTAGGCTCAAGGATAAGAGCAACAAGAACCATTTTGTGAGTGTTAGGCGGGCTTTACACGTTGCGACATTGCTACCAATATATCGTCGGGGTCACGTCGTTAGTGACACACATCCGGTGCCGGTAGCGACATCGCAATGTGTAAATCCTAGGTGCGACGAGCCCAAAAGCGTAAAAAATAGCTGATCTGTGTCACATCGTTCATTTCCATAATGTCGTTACTGCTGCAGATACGATGTTGTTTGTCGTTCCTGCAGCACCACACATCGCTGTGTGTGAAACCGCAGGAACGACAAACATCTCCTTACCTGCGTCCACCGCCAATGCGGAAGGAAGGAGGTGGGTGGGATGTTATGTCCCGCTCATCTCCGCCCCTTCCCTTCTATTGGCCTGCTGCTTAGTGACGTCACGGTGACGTGGCTGTGATGCCGAACGCACCACCCCCTTGAAGGAGGGATTGCTCTGCGGTCACAGCGACGTCAGCAACCAGGTATGTGCGTGTGAAGCTGCCGTAGCGATAATGTTCGCTGCGGCAGCAAGCACCAAATATCGCATGTACGACGGGGGCGGGTGCAATCGGATGCAACATCGCTAGCAATTGCTAGCGATATTGCAGCGTGTAAAGCCCGCCTTAGACAAGCAGATCAGAGCAACTTAAAAACATTAGGACTTACAGAGTACTACCAATCAAACTAGTAATCTGGTGACAGGGTCATGGTTGCCCAAGGTGCATTTATGCTGTAACAGTCGTCTCCCTGTTTTTGGAGACTAGTGACAGCGTCTCATCTCTATTGAGTTATCCACATTTAAATGTGGTTTGGTTTCCTTCAGTACCTAAATGGTTAATGTCAGTTTTTCAGCTCGCAGCATCTCCAGTAGTCTTTAGCTGAGTGTGTCAGCTGCAGTAGCTTTGTAGTCACACACTTCAGGATTAAATAGAGGTGTTACCCTGCAATCCTTGCTAAAAATAAAAAGCCATTTGTTCTCTGGCCGCATTGGTTTTAAGATCTGTGAAGGCTTGTTCCTGTATTTGGACTTTATCTTTTGTTGTTTTCCCCTGTTTGTCTTTCCTTTCCCTGTGTGTATTAGTGCAGCGGTGGAGCTAGCATCTGCCACCAGCCAATGCACTAGCCATGGCCACTACAGGTTTTTTCTTAGGGTCTCAGGTTCCTGTTCGGCGACAGTTGAGGAGACTGTATAGGGCCTAGTTAGGAGCATAGGGTCAGTGGCAGGTGAGTGCAGGAGTTGCCCATCTACCCCTCTCACAAGAGCTAGGGTCCACCATTGTTATTGTGTCCCCGGTGTTCCCCCCTATCTGTTGTACTGTTGTTTGTATTTTTTTCGTGTGTCCAGACCTCGGTTAGTTTGAACACATCTGACACGTGACAAAGCATGAGAGATGCACTTGTGAAGGTCAGCCAATCTGGTCTGATCCCACAGAAGAGATAGTGTAGCATAAATTGCTGAAAAAAATTATATTGCTACGAGGTGTAAGAACGCAAGTGCACTGCAGCTTGCTGTGTGAGGAGCAGCTTAGCAGCAGACTGGTCAGGGCATCTGAACTTACCCTCTCCACGGCCAAATGTACCTACAGTGACACATGAGCATCAGAACTAGACCATGGAGCAGAGAAATAAGGTGGCCTGTGCTGATGATTTATATTTATTTTATATCATATGGGTGTCCAGATGCTTATGGGTAACTTACATGATAAAAAGGTGACACCAGGATGGGAAGAAAGCAAACTAACAAAGATAGTGTGTTGGTATGAGCAATGTTCTGCTAGGATTCATCTTGTTCTGGCATTCATGTTGATGTTACGTTCACTTACCAGCTATCAAAACATTGTTGCAGACTAAGTAAGCCCTGTGATGGGGTTACTCACTTAGCTTGCTTCTCAAGGTAGCAACAGAACCACTTTTGGTTTAAAAGTCCAGTTGGTTTATTAAATATCACATAAACCACATTCCTGGTAACATAATGGAAACCTTCCTTCAGCTTCACAGAACATAACTCAGTATCACAGTCCGTTTCACTGACGTTATGCTGGCTCAGATTCGGACACAACTTCTCAGCAGAAGTATCCCAGTGGAGATATCTCAGCCTGCACTTACCCCAGTCAGAAGGAGCAAACCCTCTCTTCTTTAAGAGGATTGCATCCAGACGCATCACATCTTATAACATTTGGATACCACTTAGAAGTATCCCAATGGAGATGTAGCAGTCTCCACACACTGACGCCGCTCAGAAGAAGTGAACTCTCTTCTCTCAGAGGTTTTCTTTTAGACGCGTGACAACCTATACACACTGTTCCAGTCAGGACAAGCTAATCCTCCCTCTCTCAAAGGATTTCCTCCAGAGTCATCATAGCCTCCCCACAGTGACCATGTGTCAAACAAACAGATACTATTATAAAAACATGAGACACATACATAAACTAGTCCCTGTAGCGCCTTAATAAAAATCGTGGCACTTCAGGAAGCAGAGCAGACATCCAAGTTTACACCACTTCTGCGATACATACCTACCACCATATTAAAGCACCTTCAAAGTATTGGTATTCTCTAATGGTTTTTTAAAGGACAAAAATTGTTTGAAAATGGTTGAATGAACTTGACAAAAAGTTCAAGGTATAAACTTGACCTAAAAAAATGTCAATATCTAAGTGTAATGCTAGAAAGGTATATCTAATCCATAGAAGCCTCACATCTTAACCTATAAGTATACAAGGATCTGATGTTAACTTCTTGGTGCCTGATGCCACAGGAATAATGAGAGGAGGCCTTAAGGGGTTCATGTATCTACAGTTTTGGGGCAACAGGGTGACTTACAAAATATTGAGCAGGTTGGTACTTTTGTAGTTAAAATTTCAAAAGTTGATGTTACATTAGAAGTGATGATGGAATTCAAATTTGCTGGCTGCCTTTTCTACTTAAGGGAGCATGAGCTATACCTCTACCTCTATTAATTCATTGAAGCCCATTGGCAGAAGTCAAGGTGGCAGCAGAAAGTAGAAGGTAGCACCATGCAACTCTGAATAGTAGAGTTGGCAAATTAAACATGTTAGTGGCCAACTTTTTGATAAAAGTTTCTCCAAGTAAAAAAAAACCTAAAGCACTAGAATTTTTCATACATTTATTTTTGAAGTCATGACTTGCATAGTGTCAAATATTACACCAAGAGGAAGTTAGTTGATAATTTCTATGCAATTAAAAACATATGCTGTCCCCACATTTCCTATGAAGTTGATTCATCCTTGTAACATCTGCTCACCAAGTGCAGGCAGTGATGCCAAAAACCTGCATTTGTTAAACATTTTTTTAATGCAGCCAAAAATTACAGAGGGACTGTTAGACTAAAGCAACACCATCAAAACTATCAAATCTCACTCCAAGCTGTTTAAAATATGACACATCTATCTCTATGTGCCACCCACTAGGAATTATGGATATACATAGCAATGACTCTTGTCAACAAAGATCTCAAGAAATGTGATTTATGTTATTATTAGATATAGATTTAACTGTAATACAATGTTTCAATACAATCAGTGTGTTATCAGCAGGAGACTAAAGGGTGCTTTACACGCTGCGACATCGATAACAATATATCGTTGGGGTCACGTCGTTAGTGACGCACATCCGGCGCCGTTAGCGACATCATAGCGTGTGACACCAAGGAGCGACGATCAACGAGCGCAAAAATCGTTGCTCGTTGACACGTCGCTCCTTTTCCAAATATCGTTGCTGCTGCAGGTACGATGTTGTTCATCGTTCCTGCGGCAGCACACATCGCTATGTGTGACACCGCAGGAACGACGAACATCTCCTTACCTGCGTCCACCGGTAATGAGGAAGGAAGGAGGTGGGCGGGATATTCCGGCAGCTCATCTCCGCCCCTCCTCTGCTATTTTTCGGGTGCCGTGTGATGTCTCTGTGACGCCGCATGAACCACCTTCTTAGAAAGAGGTTTACCCGTGACACACAACCGACAGAGGCAGGTACACTCGCTAGCGATATCGGTACCGATATCGCAGCATGTAAAGTACCCTTAAGTCTAAACAGGAAGCTATTTTCCTTGCAGAGACTGACACACCATTCCAGCATATCAAATTTGAGGAGACCTTAAGCTGCAATGCTCCTCTGGGAAATATGCAAATTGTCTCTTCAGTGAGGAAGGAGATGAACTTTAGTGCCACTTATAGGAGGTAAAAGTCCTAAAAGTCAAAGTGACCCTTTAATGAGCCTAGAGTTCGTCTACTTCCTCATTGAATATCACTAAAGGTCACGTTGCCCACATGCCTGGTAGTCCAACTATGCCCCCAGCACTGATTAGCAGCTTTCTGTTAATATACAATGTACACAGAAAGCTGTGGTGGGATCGGGGTTATACACAGCTCAGCATCTGAGCTCTGATAGATCTACAACACGGAAAACTGTTATTCTATGACAACTACTGTAATCCAATAATCTAAGTCATACATTACTGGAATCTGGGTCTCTACCACTAAATCATACTGCTCTCAGATTACATAGCAAAAATTCACTGACAAATTCACTTTAACTGTTATAATAGGACCCCACAATGATCAACTCATCATTGAAGGACTTATTTGTTAAAGGGAACCTGTCACCAGATTTGGGGCCTATAAGCTGAGGCCACCACCAGTGGGCTCTTATATACAGTTCTTCTAACATGTTGTATATAAGAGCCCAGGACGCTGTGTAGAACATAAAAAACACTTTATAATACTCAACTAGGAAGGTCGCTCCGGTGCAGATTGGTCAAATGGATGGCACCATTCTCTGGTGCCAGCACCGACTCTTTTAGCCATCTTGGTCTTCCTTCTTCTGAAGCCAGTGCGCATGACGCGTCCTATGTCATGCACACAGGCCGGTATTGAGGTCCTCCGCAGGCGCACTACAATACTTTGATCTACGCTGAGCAGGGCAGATCAAAGTGCGGCTGCACAAGACCTCAGTGCCGTCGAGTGTGTATGACGTAGGATGCATTTTGCACACCGGCATCAGAAGAAGGAAGACCAAGATGGCCAAAAGAGGAGGCACTGGCACCAGAGAACGGCACCACCTATTTCACCAGTGTGTACTGGAGCGATCTCCTAGGTGAGTATTATAAAGTGTTTTTTATGTTCTACACAGCGGCCTGGGCTCTTATATACAGCTTGTTAGAATGCAGTATATAAGAGCCCACTGGTTGTGGCCGCAGCCCATAGGCCCCAAATCTGGTGACAGGTTCCCTTTAAAGCACCAGTCCAGCTTTTGTTTTTCACCGGTGGATTACTGCTTTTAATCTAAGGTCCCAACCCTTAGGGGCCCTTTGCACACTACGATATCGCAGGTGCGATGTCGGTAGGGTCAAATCGAAAGTGACGCACATCCGGCATCGCTCTCGACATCGTAGTGTGTAAAGCCTTTTCCATACGATTAACGAGCGCAAAAGTGTCGTTATCGTGTGATCGGTGTAGGGTCCGACATTTCCATAATGCCGCTGCTGCGACAGGTACGATGTTGTTCCTCGTTCCAGCAGGCAGCACACATCGCTGTGTGTGAAGCCGTTGGAGCGAGAAACATCTCCTACCTGCGTCCCGGCCGACGGAGGTGGGCGGGATGTTTACGTCCCGCTCATCTCCGCCCCTCCGCTTCTATTGGCTGCCTGCCGTGTGACGTCGCTATAACGCCGCACGACCCGCCCCCTTAGTAAGGAGGCGGATCGCCGGCCAGAGCGACGTCGCAGGGCAGGTGAGTGCATGTGAAGCTGCCGTAGCGATAATGTTCGCTACGGCAGCAATCACAAGATATCGCACCTGCGACGGGGGCGGGGACTATCGCTGCAGCGTCGGTAACACATTGTTACCGATGTCGCAGCGTGCAAAGCCCGACTTACTCATCCTCTAGCATTTTCCCCTTTTATCGGCGCCGCTCTGGTCAATCCATGAAAGTGTGATTTAACACTTACCGGAGGGGAGCGCGGGGAGCGCTTCATTCCCCGCTCCCATTGGTGTCCCCGTGATGTGATCGCAGGTCAGTGATAGGTTGTCAATGACAGCCAGAGGTCAGCTAATGACCTTGTGTCTGTCATGACGAATTTCCTGTGAATGCTTGCTGCCAGCTGACATTCTTAGTCATCATTTCTGCTGTATAAAGCAGAGCTGGCGCCCAGCTCTGTACAGTACAAGGGATCGGATGATGATTATAAAAGTGACAAAAAAGACACATATTTGGTATTGCGACATTCAGAAATGTTCGATCTATCAATATATAAAATAAATAAATCTGTAATCGGTAAACAGTTTAATGGAAAAAAATTAAAAACTCCAGAATTACATTTTTTTGGGCCACCGCAACATTACAATAAAATACAATAAGAGGCAATCAAAACATCACATCTAACCAAAAATGTAACCAGTAAAAATGTCAGCTCAGTGTACAAGAAATAAGCCCTCACTTAGCCCCAAATCCCCCAAACTTAAAATGTTACGGGTCTCGGAAAATGATACCAGAAGAGAATTTATATTACAAACTTCTGAAGTTTTTTCACCAATTAAATAAAAGAAAAACTACACATTTGGTATCTATATCTTTGTACTGACCTGGGCAATCATAATGCCAGGTCAATTTTACCATAAAATGAACAAGGTAAATAAAATAAAAATCAATTATGGAATTCCAATTTCATTGCAATTTTTTCCCCATATTTTTTCTTTAAACACAAACTTTATTCCATATTTTCGTAATGCATACAATAACAATGTAGGCAAAGAGATTATGGACATCAGAGCATTTACCAATCCCCTCTCATGAGGTCATCTACTACCTTAGGCCCGTTTCACACGTCAGTGAAAAACAGTGACGTTTTTCACTGGCGTGTAAAACACGCACATGTCCCTGTGTGTGCCGTGAATCACGGCACACGTGGGTTGTCTAAGTGCAATCCGGGCTCCGTTCTCCGTGGCCCGTGATTGCCCTTAGAAATCAACTCACCTGCGCCCGCTCCCACTGTCAATGGTGCTGAATCCTCCCGCGGCGCAGCATCCGGCCGGCGGTGACCCCCGCAGCAGCTGCTTCCGGGTTGGCTGTGTCGCGCATAATGAATATGCGCGACAGTAATCAGCCGGCTTAGAAGCAGCAGGGAGGACGGGCTGCAGAGGACATCGCTGAACGCCGGGTGAGTTAAAATGTTTATTATTTTAAATGCACGTTTTTTTCTGGCACGTGTTTCACGGACCACACCACTGCGTGGTCCGTGGGACATCAGTGATGCCAGAAAAAAATGGACATGTCTCCGTGCGGCAATCACGCACACGCGGGTACGCTGCACGGAGACACGTGCAGTGAAAAATCACTGACGTGTGAGCAGACCCATTCATTATAATGGGTCTGTGTATGTCAGTGATTCTGGTACGTTTAAAAAAAAGCACAAACGTACCAGAATCACTGACGTGTGAAAGGGGCCTTAATGGAACAAGTCCATCTCATCTCCAATAAATTCGTTCACCAACCATTAACTTTATGCAAATAATTTATATGGAAAGAAAAAACCCAAAAACGAACAAAAAGAAATGTAAGTAAAATGTAAAGAACACTCACATTTCACCACATGACACCATCAAGAGGTCTCCTTTTTTGCCCGTTTTCTAGTACACTATATGGTAAAAGGATGATTTCGCTCACAAGTACAACTCGTCCTGCAAAAAAACAAGCCCTCATATGGCAATATTGACAAAAAAAAATAAAAGTTATGGCTCTTTGAAGAGGGGAAGGAAAAAACAAAAACGAAAAATTGAAAATCGCTGTGTGGTGAAGGGGTTAAACAGCGTAACACCTATCCATGGTTTGTGCCTGATATTGCTGGTCAGCTGCAGAAAAGTCAACGGGGTGAACTGCAATACCTCACAAAACCCGTGGACAGGCTTGGTGTTGTTCTTGGAAGAAAGCGCTTCCTAACCATGTACAAACCTTTCAACATGATTTTCTGAGAAGCACCATTCATTTTCTAGAATTCTTCTTTAATACCTAAAGCAGAACTATAACCAATCATTTTAATTTTTATCTCATAAATCAAAAATACACATGAAAATAAGCAACTTTGTAATACATCTTATCAGATTTGCGTCTTTCTCTGCCAGACAGTAACAAAATTCTCAATTCTCAGGTAAAATCTGTATTCAGTGAACACTTTCCCATTACTTAGAGATGGCAGTTGGTACTCATGAAATTCTATGTAGATAGAAGAGGGAGGAGGAACAGAGCTTTGCATCTAGCTCCTCCCTCTGCCTCTAGCTCCTCCCATCATCATAGAATCTCATAAGCACTAACTGCCATCTCTTCTCTCAGTAATGGGAAAGTCTTCACTGAATACAGATTTTACCTCAGATTTGAGAATTTTTATATTGTCTGGCAGAAAAAGATTCAGATTTGTCTGATAAGATATATTACAAACTTGCTTATTTTCATGTGTAGAATTGATTTACCAAATAAAAATTAAAACTATGGTTACACTTTAATTAGTGAACACTGAACATAGATGAAATGAGGATTGCTTATTACAGATTCTAATGAAGAGCAACATTAAACAGGAAACTCATATTTTTTCTCTTTTCCTGTGTCAACACTTTGCATTAAAATGTGCAAACATCATTTCATGTTTTGTGTTCTATAAATTTAAATGCACATGGGAAAGTTTCTCAACTGTGTTTGTGATTATTGAAAAACATGAAAAATTGCCTACGACAACAGCAATTGTAGACCTTAATTTTACTATTTTACTTATATATTCCTCATGTTTTTTGTCTCTGAAAACTTTTTATTCATCATCATCACCATCATCATCATCATCTTCTTCTTATTATTATTATTAATATTATTATTATTATTATTATTAATAATAATAATAATAATAATACAAAAGTAAACTGGATGAATAGGGTGATCATGAAGAACATGTTTTAGATGTAGGACCTCATTCATCATTGCCTTTAGCCTGTTTTTTTGTATACTGTAGTTTTATATGTTTTGTGCCTTTTATTCACTATTCTTCTATTTATGTGTTATTTTAAGTCTATTTTATATGAGCTCTCCTGATTTTTTTTCTGCATTGTGGGCGGAGTAAATTAATTAATTGCGACTGCTTAAAAAGTCACAAAATTTCGCACACTTTTACCCTGGTCCCCCTAATGTATTTCTGAGTATGCCAAAATTTTGGCCCAATTTTTGGGACTTTTTAGGGCACAGAAGTTCAAGACAGGAAAAAAGCCAAGTTTTAAAATTTTGTAACAAATTCATGAATTGCGTGAGCCATTCTAATGAATTTAGCACCAAAAATGGCAACTAATGCCATCAGATTATATGGTCATCCGCACAAGTCCTTAGGACAGAAGTGTGAACTGGGATTACAGTTTAGCTACATCGCATACAGGGGGTATGAGGTGGTCTTTAGTGTTGAGCAAGTAGTTAACGAGTACTGTCTCTGCTACTCACATATTCGTTACGAGTAGCAGGCACAATTTAAGTCAATGGGAAATACTCGCTAAGTAGCGAGTGACCCGAAAACCATACTATTCGCTACTCCCATGAAAAGTACGGCTTTTGGGTTACTCGATACTTAGCGAGTATTTCCCATTGACTTGCAATGCGCCTGCTACTCGTAACGAATATGCGAGTAGTGGACAGTACTCGCTAACAGCATAGAGAGAACGAATAGTTAACAACTCGCTCAACACTAGTGGTCTTAGATACATCTACTGTCTCACAATTAGTTGAGGCTGCTGCTTCCTCCCTCCAACTGCAGCTCTGTCTCCACAGATTGGCTACTTTGTATATACAGGCTCAGTAGAAAATCAGTGCAGGGAAAATTCTACTACAAAATAGATTATAAAATACAGAATTTTTTACAAAAAGAGTCTGGAGAGTCATTTAAATATTTTGAACTGCAAGCATTGATTGGCTGCAGCGGTCACCTGAAGCCCTATGAAAAGAGGAAGCCAGGAGTTTAGATATGCAGTACACATAAGCAGCTGAGTATGTGTTATTTGTTTGTTTGGGTTATGTTACTAGTACCCCATGGGCCCACTAGTACATTATTAAATTATAATGGAAAACCCCTTTAAGTAATACTTATGTGAATGTAAAGTACATTTCAAAAATATATATTAGATTTTTTCAGGTGTCCCTAGAAAATGACTAGATACCGCAGGCCAAATTACATGAGATCTTGATTACTGGATTAAATATCTTACATACGGTGGAATAAAAATGATGAATTGTTATTAGTAGAAAGTCTACATACAGATTTGCGAGCAGAACAGTAGTGATTTTCTTTTCCTAGGAAACCACACTGTGACCACAGGCTGCCAGCCCGCTGTTTCATGTTATATTCTCATTAAATAAAACCAGGACAGATTTTTGATTATTTTTTTCCAGCTTAGAACTGTGTCCTTCCTTACCTTGCTGCTTGGTTTGAAATATCCCGAGATGGATGAGATGGCGAGCTGTACATTACTCTTTTTTTTTCAAAGCTAGTCATCTCTTACCACTTATCTCAATATATGTCAAAGCAAGCGTTAATATAAGACGACATATCTTCTATTTTCTTGTCTACATTTTTCTCTCTATACCACGATTATATAAATATTGCTCTTGTTAAAAAAAATGTAACATAAGAAATATAAATGTTCCCAATTAATTTACTTCTACCTCTAGAACAAAGCCTTCCCGTGCCTGGTATGTGGCAAAGTCTAGTGAAAAGAAACCCCCACAAGAAGTATGGTGCAAGTCATACAAGTACAATTCAGACTTAGAATTTACAATTTGTATAATAGTAATTATAGATGACAGTATTGATCAGCTGTGGATCAACTTTTGAATCTCCTGAGATTCCCAGATCCGCGCAATTTTGAACAGTTTACAATTCTGGAACCGTTGCTGGAGAACACGCAGCCAGGGAGTGGTCTCATGACATTAGGAGCCACCACATGAGCTTCCTCATAAGGCTTTCAGCTATCACATTACATGGTCTACTGCAGAAAATTAGAAGAGAATATTATACTATTACAACTGTACACCACCACACTAGCAGCAAGGCACACTAAAAAAGGGATCATTTTTGGATAGCTTGTGAAATAGCTATCGCTTTATTTAGTAAAAGAAAATGGTCTTGAAGGGAACCCGACAGATGATACATGCTGTCGATCTATGGGTTGCATGAATGAAACACTGGTGTCATCATTTCAGATATACCTTTTTAACTCTGAAACTGTTTGACTGACAATTCTATGACTAAGTGTATGTACAGGGGGAAACCTGTTACTCAATAAGTCGCCAGAAATATGCCTGTCCAACCAGTCTCCTGTGTGGCTTTGTCCCCAGTGGCTACTGAACTCTGCCTTTCTCTGAAATGCTGCAACGTTTCAGAGTTAAACATATAGGGCTAAGATTATGTGTCCAGTGTCCTATACATGCTACCTGTAGATTGGGCAGCATGTATCAGCTGCAATGTCTCCTTTAAAGGAAACTTGTCACCTAATGGTCGGTGCGGAGCAGACTGGTCTGATGGGCATTTCCGTTCTCTGGGTCCGCGCCACCTCTTTTGTCCATCTTTATCCTCCTTCTTCTGAAGCTAGTGTGGATGACACGTTCTGCCTACTCAGGGCAGATCAAAGTGCACCTGCGCAGGACCTCAATGTCGGCTTCTCTTTATGATGTAGAACCCGTCATCCACACTAGCTTCAGAAGGAGAACGAAGATGGCTGAAAAAGCAGGCGCAGACCCGGAGAACGGAGACATCCATCCGGCCAGTCTGCTCTGCACCGATCGTTAGGTGAGTATTATAAACATCCGGTGACAGGTTTCCTTTAATATTTACCAAACAGAAAAAGTGAAAAAGTGAAAGGCTTCTTCCGTTTGCACTGCTTGTATATACACACCAGCCAGGCAGTAATTTTCCACTGTAGAGGGATAATTTTTGGACCATTTTTTAAATCTAAGTTGCCTAAAATGTCTGTTACTACAGTGTGTTGTTAAAATAGGCTGTTAGTTACCACCAATTACAATATGTTTTCCTCTAGTTTGAGGTCACTTGCACATTTGTTATGCTGTGTTTGAATTAAATTGCTCAAAAGAGCTTCAATATAAATTTCCAAGTGTTAACTAGGAGTCCCAGAAATTTTGTGCTCCCCCCTGAAGTCCCGAAAGAGGGTCAAATGACCCTTAGTCTAAACTGAATATAACTAACTAGAAACTAAATGGCTAAACTCAATGGAAAACAGCACCTCCTGTGGTGCAACAGTAATGGCCTTAATTACATAACAAAAGACGGTGATTATAGGATGTTAGCGAAAATCCTTCAGGTCATTCGACCCGTCTCTGGGTTCCAAAGGTAGAAATGTTAACTGACCCCTCTCTGGGACTTCTAGTGTTATACCCGTATTTTCCAAGAAATGAAAAGCTTTATGATATTTAAATTTGTGACAAATTGCTAAAATACGCTAATCTATAACAGTGATATATCCTGAAGGTTTTTAATCAGTGTAAGATATATCTTTTCTCTTATTTTAAGCTATAAATGCTTAGCCAAAGTTACACAAATAGCTTTCTTAAGAGTGCAAGAAAAGGGTTTCTCAGTTCACAAATATGAATACAGGAATGTTTCATTCTAGAAGGTGTCTAACAATATGACTCGGTCTGTTTACAAATGGGTATCTTTTTATGAACAGATCTGTTGCAGCCTTTTGTACCTCATGAGAACAAAGCAGGAGAATGTATGCATGGTATGTGTCATGGTTCTAATTTTTGGTCCATCTTTTGGGCTGACTTTCTGTTATGCTTCTCCTGTGGAGCTTGTGTTCGCCTGTTGTTCCACGCAGAGCTTTTTGCCTTGATGCTCTGCTATTTTGCACTCCTGTTGATGGGTTGCTTCCCCGCACTAGGTCCTATGCTGGTGGTGGGAGGGGCTTGCTCATATGCTCCCCATTTCGGATGATTACTCTGCTGTATTAGGGAGCGTGCTTGGCCGGAATGATGCCAGTCGTATTTCCTGTTGTGCAGTAGTGCTTGGCTTCTGTTGTGCCTTGTTATCTGGTCTCATCTTTTCAAACCTGGACTGTTATTGACTCTGCTCTGCCTGCCCCCTGGACCTTGTTGTTACCTTCTGGCTTCTGACCTCGGACCTCCTCCTGACCATGTCCACACCTGGTCCTTGCATCCCATACGTACTTGTCACGCTCCCCGGGTCCTTGGCTTCCCTCCCCGGGTCCTCTGCTCCGCTCCCCGGGTCCTCAGCCCCGCTCCCCGGCTCACCTGCCACGCTCCCCGCTCTCCAGCCTCCGGTCCCCGTCCTTCCCAGGCCCTCTGGTCCCCGATCGCGGCGCCCGACGGCTTCCCAGGCCCTGGCCGGCTCCCCTGCGTCCTCTTCTCAGCCTCCTTCCCTGGCTTCTGGCACCCGGGCTGCGCGCATGCGCATTAGGGCGCGCGCGCGGTCACTGACCCTTTCTTAAAGGGCCAGCGTCCATTAACAGGTAATGAGGCTAATCAGGTACAGGGTATAAAGGGGTGTATTGTCCAAGGGGGCGGGGCCTGATCTTCGTGTTCCCTAAGCTAGGAGTCAGGTCTCCTGGTGTTTCAGTGCATGTACTCACCTATCTCTCTTTGTAGAGCCGTGCTTGCCTCGCCATCCAGTCTGCCGTATCCTGAACCCCGAACGCTGTCCTTCTGCCATCCTGACAGTCCGCACCATCTCGGATCCCTGCGGTGACCCGTCATCTTGCTCCCAAGGTTCCGGACCCCGCCTGACATCATCTCGGCTTCCGAACCTGAGCTGCGTCACCCGGACTACCACCCATAACTCCGTGGTCCCAGGGACTTCTCCGCTATTCCCGTGTGCAAGGACTGTTCTGCTGTTTCTAGTGTTCCAGCTGCCGGACTCTTTCCTACCATCTAGGAGTTCGGTCCAGTGGATCCACCTCCTGGGCCTGCCCGTACACCTGGCCGTGACAGTAAGATCAGGCCATGGATCCCGCTGCAGCACTAGCGGCCTTGCAAGAGGAACTCCAACGCCAGCGTGAAGTCCAGACCCGCATGCTGAACTTCATGACTTCCGTGGACACCCGCCTGACCATGCTACAAGCAGCAGTCACGTCTACAACATCCCAAGCCGCCACTAGTCAAGCCACGTCCCCCGCTCCCGTGGCCGCTTCTTCGGATGCTTCCAGACTGCGTTTGGCCTCACCACCCCGGTACGCCGGAGATCCCAAGACTTGCAGGGGGTTTATAAACCAATGCTCCCTCCACTTCACGCAGCTGCCACATCTGTTTGCCTCCGACCAAGCCAAGGTCGCCTTCATCATGTCTCACCTGGAGGGCGAGGCACTGGCGTGGATGAACCCGTTGTGGGAGAAGGAGGACCCTATGACCAAGGATCTTCAAGAGTTCCTGCAGGCCTTCCGCAGCACCTTTGACGAGCCGGGACGCGCCTCTGCGTCTGCTTCATCCCTCCTCCGCTTACGTCAAGGAACACTGACGGTGGGCCAATACGCCATCCGTTTCCGCACGTTGGCTTCTGAACTCGGGTGGAATAATGAGGCCCTAACAGCCGCCTTCTGGGAAGGACTCTCGAGTCGCATCAAAGATGAGTTGGCGGGTCGTGACGTGCCCTCCACTCTAGATGCCCTGATTGCCCTAGCAACTCGAGTGGACATTCGTTTTCAGGAGCGCTCCAAAGAGCTGTCTCGGGAGAGACGTCCGGTACGACATTCCCCTCCTCCACAGAAGCCCTCCGTATCGCAGTCATCAACAGCTGGGATTCCCGTCCACGAGCCCATGCAGATCGACCGAGTACGACAATCCGAACAACGTCGAGCAGAGCGGCTCGCCAAGGGCCTCTGCTTTTACTGCGGAGAGGACACTCACCTCCTACGCTCCTGTCCGGAAAGGCCGGGAAACTCCAAAGCCTAGGGTTGGTAGGAGAGGCCACCCTAGGTGCTGGGACTCTCTCAGACCCGGTTATGTGGACTGTGCAAGTGTCAACGGGAGAGACGCGCTTCACGGCTGAGGCATACCTCGACTCTGGAGCAGCAGGCAATTTCATCCAGCAGGCCACGGTGGACAAGTACCAGCTGCCTGTTACTCTACTCGAGAAGCCCCTAGTGATTGCCTCTGTGGATGGGAGACCCCTCTCTGATACCATCTCCTGGGTCACCAGACCGGTCGAACTGCGTATCGGTGCCCTGCACACCGAGAACATCACTCTCTACGTCCTTCCACACATGTCCCACCAGATCCTGCTGGGACTTCCCTGGTTGCGGACACACGAACCATCAGTCAGCTGGGGTACTGGCGAAATCACCCGATGGGGTTCTGCTTGTCATGAGAAGTGTCTGAAGTCCATACAACCTATCCGACGACCTCCGGTTCCAGAGAACCTACCGGAACTGCCCTCGGCCTATTGGTCCTTCGCAGACGTTTTTGACAAGAAGGAGTCTGAGGTACTTCCGCCACACCGTCCCTACGATTGTGCCATCGACCTGCTCCCAGGAACAACACCACCTCGAGGACGGATATATCCGTTGTCTCCGGCCGAAACCAGGGCCATGTCTACCTACATCACAGAGAGCCTGGCAAAAGGATTCATCCGGAGATCCTCCTCTCCTGCGGGAGCAGGCTTCTTCTTCGTAAAGAACAAAGAGGGTGACCTACGCCCATGCATCGACTACCGGGGTCTAAATCAGATCACCGTCAAAAACAAGTACCCTCTGCCGCTCATCCCCGAATTGTTCGACCGGCTCAGAGGAGCCCGTGTGTTCACCAAGCTGGATCTTCGGGGTGCCTACAACCTAGTTCGTATCCGCTCTGGGGACGAATGGAAGACCGCGTTTAATACTCGCGATGGGCACTATGAATACTGCGTGATGCCCTTCGGCCTGTGTAACGCACCAGCAGTCTTCCAAGAATTGGTGAACGACATATTCCGGGACCTCCTCTACGTCTGTGTCGTAGTTTATCTGGATGACATCCTTATCTTCTCTCCGGACCTCCAGACCCATAGAGAGAACGTACAGCTGGTTCTGCAAAGACTGAGGGAGAATCGTCTTTACGCCAAATATGAGAAGTGCGTCTTTGAGCAGTCTTCTCTCCCTTTCCTGGGATACATCATCTCGGGCACTGGACTGCAGATGGATCCAAAGAAGGTCTCCTCCATACTCAACTGGCCTCCTCCTTCTGGACTGAAGGCAATCCAACGGTTCCTGGGATTCACCAACTACTACCGCCAGTTTATCCCTCACTTCTCTGCCCTGACTGCTCCTCTCTCCGCTTTGACCAAAAAGGAGGCTAATCCAAAGGACTGGTCACCTGCGGCCGACGCCGCGTTTTGCTCCCTGAAGCGAGCATTTGCCTCCGCTCCTGTACTCCACCGTCCGGAGTTAAACCGCCAGTTCACCTTGGAAGTGGATGCCTCCTCCTCGGGGGCTGGAGCAGTGCTCATGCAGAAATCCTCCTCCGGCAAGATGGTGACTTGCGGTTTCTTCTCCAAGAGCTTCTCAGCGCCGGAACGTAATTACACCATCGGTGACCGAGAACTATTGGCGGTCAAACTGGCTCTGGAGGAGTGGCGCTACCTCCTGGAAGGAGCAGTGTACCCCGTGATTATCTACACGGACCACAAGAACCTGGAATACCTGCGGTCCGCTCAGCGACTGAACCCACGGCAAGCCAGGTGGTCCTTATTCTTTGCCAGGTTTGACTTCCAGCTCCATTTCAGACCCGCGGACAAGAATGTACGCGCTGATGCCTTGTCTAGGTCTTTCGTGCCCATGGAGCAGGAGGAAGAGACTACCCAACCTATCATCCCTCCTAGCAAGATTATTCCGGTGGCCCCTGTCACTCTGGCCCAGATACCGCCCGGGAAGACCTATGTCTCTGAGACTGACAGGCAAAAAGTGTTACACTGGGGTCATGCCTCCAAAACAGCCGGTCATGCAGGCCAGAAGAGAACATGGGGTGCGATTGTACGCCATTACTGGTGGCCATCCCTTCGCACGGACGTCACTGCTTATGTCTCTGCCTGCTCCTCTTGTGCCAGGAACAAGACGCCCAAACACCTGCCCTATGGCCGTCTTCTGCCTCTGCCTATACCCTCAGTTCCGTGGCAACACATAGCGATGGATTTTATTACGGACTTGCCATTATCCTCCGGACACACAGTCATATGGGTCGTGGTGGACCGGTTCTCCAAAATGGCTCACTTCGTCCCTATGGCCGGACTGCCCTCTGCTCAGGAACTCGCAGAAGCCTATATACATCACATCTTCCGCTTGCATGGCTTTCCATCCCACATCGTGTCCGACAGAGGAACTCAGTTCACCTCCCGCTTCTGGAGGGCGCTCTGCAAGCATCTGGGAGTGACTCTGGACTTTTCTTCTGCTTACCATCCTCAGTCTAATGGCCAAGTGGAGAGGGTCAATCAAATCTTGACATCCTTCTTACGTCACTATGTCAACGCCCATCACGACGACTGGTCCACGCTTCTGCCTTGGGCTGAATTCTCACATAACCACCACATCAGTGAGTCGTCCTCCAAATCTCCCTTCCATGTCGTTTACGGACTTCAGCCCTCCGTTCCATTGCCTATATCCCCTTCTTCGGATGTCCCTGCGGCTGATACTGTAGCCCGTGACTTCGCTACCATTTGGGACTCTGTCAAGGCGTCCCTTGGACGCGCTTCCCAGCGGATGAAGAAACACGCTGACAAGAGGCGTCTGGACCCTCCGTGTTTCTCTCCTGGTGACCTGGTCTGGCTTGCTTCCCAGTACATCCGATTGAAGATACCTTCCTACAAGCTGGGTCCTCGCTACATCGGGCCGTTTAAGGTCCTCAGCAAGATCAATGAGGTCTCCTACAAGCTACAGCTCCCGGCCACGATGAGGATTCCCAACTCTTTCCACGTCTCCCTGCTCAAGCCGGTCGTCCTTGGTCCCTTCTCCGCTGCTGCCTGTCCGGCTCCTCCACCTATTGCCGATGACGACATCTATGCGGTAAGGGATATCGTGGCCATGAAGACCGTTCGAGGTCGTCAGTTCTTCCTGGTGGACTGGGAGGGGTATGGTCCTGAGGATAGGTCCTGGGAGCCCAGGGAGAACGTGGGCACTCCTCTGATCCGTGCCTTCATGTCCCGGTTGCGGGGAGGGGGGTGTGGGGGGGGGGTACTGTCACGCTCCCCGGGTCCTTGGCTTCCCTCCCCGGGTCCTCTGCTCCGCTCCCCGGGTCCTCAGCCCCGCTCCCCGGCTCACCTGCCACGCTCCCCGCTCTCCAGCCTCCGGTCCCCGTCCTTCCCAGGCCCCCTGGTCCCCGATCGCGGCGCCCGACGGCTTCCCAGGCCCTGGCCGGCTCCCCTGCGTCCTCTTCTCAGCCTCCTTCCCTGGCTTCTGGCACCCGGGCTGCGCGCATGCGCATTAGGGCGCGCGCGCGGTCACTGACCCTTTCTTAAAGGGCCAGCGTCCATTAACAGGTAATGAGGCTAATCAGGTACAGGGTATAAAGGGGTGTATTGTCCAAGGGGGCGGGGCCTGATCTTCGTGTTCCCTAAGCTAGGAGTCAGGTCTCCTGGTGTTTCAGTGCATGTACTCACCTATCTCTCTTTGTAGAGCCGTGCTTGCCTCGCCATCCAGTCTGCCGTATCCTGAACCCCGAACGCTGTCCTTCTGCCATCCTGACAGTCCGCACCATCTCGGATCCCTGCGGTGACCCGTCATCTTGCTCCCAAGGTTCCGGACCCCGCCTGACATCATCTCGGCTTCCGAACCTGAGCTGCGTCACCCGGACTACCACCCATAACTCCGTGGTCCCAGGGACTTCTCCGCTATTCCCGTGTGCAAGGACTGTTCTGCTGTTTCTAGTGTTCCAGCTGCCGGACTCTTTCCTACCATCTAGGAGTTCGGTCCAGTGGATCCACCTCCTGGGCCTGCCCGTACACCTGGCCGTGACAGTACTCATCTGGTGTCCTGACCCTGGGACTGTATCTTGACCTCATTTCTGCCTGCTCCCTGTGTTCTGTCGTGTCCTCTTGGTTACTGATCCTGGCTTGTCTGACTTTCCCTCTGCTCTATAGGTTATGATGGTGGGCTCTCTCAGTACACTAGTGCTTCTAGCGCCATCTAGTTACTTACTTCATACTACATCACATAGTGTCTAGCTTCCCATGCATTACATACAGTATGTAAGGTGACTGAAATTACGCAACTCCATTAATTTATGTTGAAATGAATTATTGCCAGAAATAAATTACTGTATATATGATTTCTATGGATTCATTCTGTAAATTAGATCTTTTCTAGGACTTACGTCTTGGCTCTCGTGGTCCATCGACAGTCACTTTAATGGCTCTGTGATATGTGGCTACCTGCGTAGGACTTGTAAACACTGTAATTGTCAAGGTGAAACTCTTGCCTGAAGGTTAAAAATAAATGTGTTAGTTTATGATAGTGCACTCTTGAACCCAATATGTACAGTATAAGACATTTCACATTTTTAATCAATGGAAATAAGACACATCAGATAAACAATGTCCATTAGCCTATATTACCCTTACAAACATACTTTTCTATATTACATTTTGGAGGATTTCCTCCACTACTAATATGACCCCTCCTAAATATTAGCCCAAAAACTTTGTATTTGTATTATGAGTACTGGAACTGTGGTTGGAAGTTAAGTATATAGTAGATAACTTGTGGTATCTAGTGGAAATTTTGGTCAGAATTGCACAAAAAGATCATTCCATTCCTAGAATTATGTGTGCTATCACGTCCTGTTCATGATGAGGAGACTATGACAACTCACAAAAGCTCAGGCAGTAAACCATACTCTTTTAAAACACAGCTTATGGGTTTAAGATTCATTTTAGTATCAGAGAGGTCACATTGCAAAATATATGGGCTAAATAAAATGTTAAAGGGGATATCCACTACTGGACAACCCATTATAAATAGGCTTAGGTAATGGAATTAAAAGATATATATATATATATATATATATATATATACAGTATATATGTATATATACATATATATACCTCTCAGACAGGTGCCAATCCACCTATTCAGCGCCACTTTTTGCCTGCAGCGTTCACATTTACGTGTCGGACAAAGTGTGACCGCTACAGCTGCTAAGCGGCTGCACTGCTCATATGATACACCAAACAGTACTAACTACCAAAGAGATATGCCAGGGAGGGGGAGATGACTGAGTATCTTTTTTATTGTTTTACTCCCCTGGACCCATTGTCCAGCATTGGCAAACCTCTTTTTATATTAACCCAATGTGTGCAGGTTAACGTTATCTGACCTTACAGATTTGCTTTGAAAGTGTTGTCCAGTTAAATCAGGTTATCATTTGCTGATTAGTGATATCCCACTGCTGGGACCCTCACCGATCGATAAATTGGTGAAAGTGTATCCCCATTACAAAATGGCTTGGCAGGTCACTTCATTCTGTATGAGGCTGCTGGAAAAAGCTGAGTGCTTGGCAGCCCCATAAAGAATGGATGGAGTGCCAGCTGAACGTGCACACTGCCGCTCCATTCCAGTGTGGATAAAGGTTCCCCAATCTGGCGATCAGGGTGGATCCAAGTGATCGGACCTTTCAGATCAACAATTTATCTCCTATCCTTTAGATAGGTGATAAAATAACTTGTTTTGACTGGATAGCTCCTTTATGCATGGGTGAAATGTCTGCTAGTGATGGTGTTAGACAACCAAGGCACTACTGGAGACTTTCTTATTAGCCATATGAAGCTCATATTACATACCTATATTATTTATACCAATTTGCTTTACAGTAGTTTCCCAGTAGACATGGTACAACATTAAACTTTTATTGTGGGCAAAATTGTTGGGTAGACGTGTAGCTATTATGATGCCTTATTTTGGAGTTTTGAAATTACATCAATACACTCAAGATGAATCAGTTCAAAGACCAGACTTAGATTTATAAAGCATTCCGGTTTGAAATTTGTTTTGGAAGCATGAAAAAACTCTAACAGGATAATTAAGTACAGAAATAAAAGCTTAATTCATAAAAGGGCAGATTTTCCATCGCCAATCTGCAGTCAGTTAAGTACAGAATTTCGGAAAAAAAAATAAAAGTATGCATTTTAGGAAACTAAACAAGAAGACGGAAATGTTAAAGAAATGTTAACGCTTCATCATCTATACCGTGATTACAGATCATAAAAACTACTCATGTTTGTAGATTTGAATATATATTGGTTAAAAAACATTTTAGATTATGTTTTCCAGGGCAGTCAATACTTGGTAATTTATACTATATATTATGGTAATATATGGAAATATTAATCAGCAATAGATATTATAGGGCTCTATAATAAAATATTTGTTATGGGACTGTAAAACATAGCATTCTTAAACTACTCTTTAACCCACATATACTGTATGCCGTAATGACTTAGCTTTAGAATGAAGTAGATGAAAAAGGGAGTGCCTATAACTGTTGTGAAATTATAAGTATGTACATGCAATGACTAGCTGAAGATTGCCTTGGCATGATGGGTCTTGTAGTTGCACAACAATTTGAGGAACATAGTTTGCCAGCCTCTTCACTAAATTGCTTTAGCCCAATCTGTGTATCTTTATAAGGCCCATTTTAAAAGCAGATTTAGAAATCTGACGTGAAGATTGAAAGTTGTGCAAAATATTTCATAATGGGGTTATATGGCATCCAAGGGCCATGTAAATACTATACTACACTATACACTAAATATGGTGAAGGAGATTTGGTGAAAATAAATTAACTGATTTAACCCCTTCCCAAAATAGGATGTAATAGCATGTCAGGCATTACATGCCAACATCTGGATCGAGCTAAGAAGCTCAGCCCTTACTATACCCAACAAAAGACCAATGTGTTATATAGCAGGCATCTGCCTGTAATATCAGTGACCAAAAATTGTACTGTTCGCATACTGAATAACCATTTAAATGTTGTTTTCAATCATTGAGAGCAACGTTTTAAAGACGAAATTGCTGGTGCACCATTGAGTCCACCCCACATGATGCAAATGCAGGGTGACAATGGATTGTCATTGCAGCCGAGGGCCTGCTGAAGACTCCCCTTGTTATTTTAACTCCTCCTACGAAGGCCAGACTGGGGCTGAGCTTTATAGGAGAATGACATTTTCTCCATATACTACTATACAGTAGTATTGTGGTATGCAGAACAAATGATCGAACAATCACAACTTCAAGTCCCCTAAAGGGACTACTAAAAAATAAAAAGAAAGATTATCAAAATATAATAAAATAAAAAAATATAAAAATGTAAATCATCACATCTTTATCCAGTTAGATATAAAGAAATAGCAAAAGTCTTATTTGGCAATGCCACATCTGTAAAAGCAATTGCTATCAAAATATAAAATTAATTAACCCATATGGTAAACGGTGTAAAAAAAAATCCACAAAACACCAGAATTGTAGGTTTTTTGGCCCCCACATCTCCATATAAAAATGTAATGAAAATTAATCAAAATATCGTAAATGCCACAAATTGATTTCAATAAAATTATTAGCTTGCCACATAAAAAACAAGAAATCTAGAAACCTAACAGATCTCTAGAAAAAAAAACTTTGGTATCCCAGTAGTCATACTGACCTGTAAAATTATATTGTTAGGCCATTTTAACTGGAGAATGAACATTATTAAAAGAAAACAAAATAAACAAAACAATGACAAATATTGCATTTTTTCCCAATTTCAGTGTACTGGGAATTTTACAAAACTACAAGTCGTCTGGTACAAAATCAGCTCTCCAATAATAATGAATATTAGCATAAAAAAACTTTCATTGTCTAAATATAGTAGGCAATGAATTCATCCCTCCAAAAATTTAAATGTGAGCAAGGATGGTTGACCTTAGGGAGATCAACATCCACCACTGTGGAGACACCATCACGTGTTTCTCAACGCAGTGATTCTAGAGCAATGCCCCCTGGGAAATATTCAAAGCAAGAAGGCCTGCGGAGACACCATCACATGTTTCTCAACGTTGGCAGATGGTGTCTCCGCAGGCCTTCTTGCTCCAAAAATTTAAAGGGGTCAAAAAATATGACATTGTTTAAAATTTGAAGCAAAATTTTTATTAAAATGTAAATTAGAACTATTGCAATTTTCCCAGTGGCCACTGGGTTTAATTTGGACTCCGCATGTACATAGGCTGTAATAGACTGATTCAGAGCTTTTCTTTTTTATTGAAGGGTCAAATGAGCAAAGGTCACTGTGAAGGAAGGTGTAGCTGTGACATCACGTCTTGCAACAGGTAAGTTCCTCTATAACTAATCACTGGGGGTGCCAACAACAAAGCTCCCTACATTCAGCCTATTTTTGGTGGTCTCTTATTAACCAAAAAGGGTTACCCATAGTGGACAACCCTTTTAAGACCTACATCTCCAGGTAGCACAGTTTAGATTCATGTGAGATACGTGCCATCTTCATTATATACTGTATATTGCACACTACTATTCATTTTATCGTCCTTGAAACATCATCATTCTCTGAACTCTGTGTGTGTTTTTGTGTATTTTTCATTTATATGGCTGTCAGGAATATATTATGTAGTATATGGCCCAACTTATACTAGGGGGTCCAGTTTTGTTTTAAAGGTATTGATATCTTGTGACTTTTTTTTAGATTTGCCAATATTTCACCTTCCCATTCTATAAATATGATGGTTAGACCATGGTAATTCTTATCCAAGTACATTAGAAAAATCATTAAATAACGTGCCTATATGACATAATAAAATCACAGGGAGTTTGGAATGTCTTCCCTATTTTAGGAGAAAGAATTTGGGACATTAAGGCAGTACAGGAAAAAACACAGTCCTATATATTGCAGTAAACTTTGTGACTAAGACGTTGTACCTGAGTCCAAATCCCAATCATATAAAATATAATTTCGTAAGAAAAGAATCCTAAATTATCCATCAACAGTGAAGCAAATGACATCTAGCGATAAACAACTTACAAAACTCCCCAAACTTTAGATATTATTATAGCTGTGTCTCAAGTTTAGTATTTTTTTTTCTTTGTTATCCCTAAAGGAAGTTCTCCCATAGTTGACATTTTATCATCTATTCACAGGAGAGCTGATAATTGTCTGATTGCTGGGTGCCCTACAATTGTCATTCCCATCACTTGATAGAAAAATGGATCCCCAACCCCGATTTCCTCCGCAGAAAAAATAGAAAATGTCTACTATGGCAATTCTTAGCAGACTACTCCTTCATGACACATAATCTTACCCTGAAACCTGTGAATTATGACAGAATTCAAAGCATTGTTTCAATTATCCCAGTAGCTGTGAATGAATTGGGAGGGGATAATGCTACGGCTGATCTGTGGTCTCTACTACTTTGAATGACACAGAAGGTTTTGTGAAGATGTCAGTAGTCATTTAGAAATGGAAGTCTTAATGACAATACAGAAATGGTTAGGATTGATCACAATTTTACATATTTTATGTTATAAAATGGAAATAATCTATTAACATACTGAATATGTTTGAAAAAAAATGGTGTTTGGCTCAAACTGTATAATTTGTGTCAATAAGTCCTGTGTGTCAAGAACAAATGACCTTCAAAGAGACCAAGTATTGTTGAGTAAAGTGGGCAAAATTCCAATTTTGATTGCAACAATTTATTAAAAAAAACAAACAAAAAACAAACAAACCCAAAACGAGACTTCTTGTCTGAACTGTTTTTTTTTCTTGCAATAGACTCCAGAACTGTTTAACTGGAAACTTAAAGGTGTTGTCCTAGAAGAAAATATTGCTAACCTATCTGTAGGATATGTCATTAGTGTGATATTGGTAGGAATTTGACATCTAACCATGCTGAAAACAGATCCAGCAGTGCCGAGATGTAAATATGTTAAAGGGAGCTGCTCAGCACAACCCCAGCAGCAGGTTGACACAGTGGTTAGCACTGATGCTGTTCAGTGCTGGAGTACTGGGTTCAAATCCCACCAAGGATAACATCTGCAAGGAGTTTGTATGTTCTCCCCGTGTTTGCGTGGGTTTCCTCCGGGTTCTCCGATTTCCTCCCACACTCCAACGACATACTGAGAGGGAACTTAGATTGTGAGCCCCAATGGGGACAATGATGATGATGTCTAAAGCACTTGGGAATTAATGGTGTTAAATAAATAATAAACGCATTGTGTTGATGGCTTCTACAACATAGCTCCTATTTAAATGTATTGGAACTCTACTGCAGAACCCGGACCGTCTACGCAACATTAAATGGAACTGTTTTCACCTTATCATTGTGGAGGCCAGGTATCGGACCCCCTCTGATTTCATATTCATGACTCACAGATAGGTCATAAATATATTCTGCCTTTGCAAACATTTTAATACTATTGTATTATAAAATTAGAGCACAGTATTCTGCTGTTATTATTATCATTATTATTAGTAGTAGCTGTAGTTCAGTAATTATTGTTAGTAAAAGTTTTCTGCTAAACTATGTAGCCTAGATAAGAGTTGGAGTAGCATTAATCACAGACACTGTGAATTTTATCACAGCGAGAAAAGGTTATCTTTGATGACCTAACTATAGTTTTTGTAGCTTTGAACAATAACAATACAATAATGACTTTTTCTAATCAAACTGTCATCTTTAAAAGTGAAAAAAATTAAAATTGCGTATTGTTGCTTGATAAGTTGGTCCTCAGCATACGGACTGCTGTCCAGGGCAGCCTGTACTCTAGAGCAAAAGACACAAAATGTTGTAAGAGAAGCCATAGGCAACTTTATCCCCCTAGGGCTGTTTATTATTCTGTTAGTCCTATGTAACTAAAGTAATTATGTTGATCCGATATATACAACATATTCTTTGGAAGATGATAGCCCAAAATTGCTGTGAAAAAATGAAAGAATGGCCACTTTAAGACATGACAGTTCTAAGTGGTATCATAAAGCATTGAATATTACAGTTCTCACAGTCTGCCATGTCATGCTCACACTTTTTCTATCTGGTATATAGAGGCATGTACGGAGTAGTCTGTCTTTGTCTTTTGGTCTGGACTAACTCTTACAAGGTGTTTTTGAATCAAGGGTCCGTTACTTACAAAAAAGTGTTGTGTGGCATGCTGACTACAATTTGGTATTCTCCACTTCCCCAGGTTGATTGCTAAATGTAGGTCACGGCTTCTCAAGATTTCGAATGCTGTCATGCTTTTTAATGTCTTATTGTCTCCATGACATGCTTTATCTGAGATAAAAGCCAAAACAACCAAAGAGATGTATCCTTTATTGTTTTACTGCCTGTGCCAGGGTGAGATTGTGGTGTTTCTGAACAACCAAAGGAACAAGTGCAGAAGCAGTATAGATTAGACTAAAGGTGATAATGTTGGTTTAAAAAAATTATGATCACTTGGGATCCCGAAATTGGTAATTCTTAGTCCAATTTATGGTATATTTCAGATATGTTCTTGAAACCCTATTTTCAAATCTAACCGATCAACATATTACTTCTACTTCATCTAATGAATATTGATATTAGATACGGATATCTATCTGTTTTAGGTTTTGTGGGAGGTTGGATTATTCTACAATTGTTACCCATATTAATGGAATACAAAACCGAAAATGTATCTTATTACAACTGAACACTTTGGATTACCACTAAAATAGTGATAGAGTGAAGCCTACCTCGTCCACTTCTACCAACAAAGCGGAGATCATTGAATCGTGCTACTTGATTCTTCATGACAGCAGAAGCGTTTCTCAACTCGGCGGAATAATTCTCATCATTCCCAGCCATCACTGTTACTACCGTCCCATCCGGCACATCACCTAGTGCCACAACCTGCAGGGAAATGAGTACAGCCATGTTTAGAGGGAAAAAAGTATGGATTAGATGCCTATGAGTTTATATTTACTAATGTGTGCATCACACATGGTAATTATATACATTGATAGTACCAGATGGCAGAACTGGACTAATTTATAAATCTGGGCTGATCGTTCTCCATAAACTACGACCTTACATTTCATCGCCCTTTCATATATTCCATATACACGGCTATAAATTACTATTGATTTTGCAAATTCTAATTCTAATTTAGGTTAAAAAGACTAATCTGCGACAATGGCTGCACAGTATGTGCATAATACTATACTTTATAAGCTATAGATGGATATTGTGTCATGCAGCGTAGGTCAGAGTTTAGATTCACCTTTCCATTCTGTCATTAAGAATGTTTCTAAAACATTGTATTTGTATATGTATATATATATATATATATATATATATATATATATACATATACAAATACACTTATAATTAAAGTTTCACAATGCGAGGACAGCTTTAATGATCTATAGCTATGCTGCTAAGTTGACTCAAGAATCACATATTAGGAATTTAGGAATGAAATGTAACATTTTATAACATTTCAATGATTATTAATTATTTGTTGTGCTGTTTTACAACTATGACATTTAGACAACAGATCATTTATGAGAATTCTCTTTATTTCTTCAGCTAACAATATTTTGTATTATACTTATATCTTATAATTTCCTAACTATAACGGTTTACAATATTTTGGATATTTTTTTACTAATTTTCTAACATAAGTTTATCCTGTTCTGCAATTTGATAGATCTGATATGTGTTAGTAGCCTAAATAATGCCTAATAATAACAACTATATTCCTTTTACATATTCTGGTATCCTTCATGTCTTATCATGTATCAAGCCACCTTATTCATAGTTTAAATTCAAGAAATGTATGTAATATCTATGGTTTCTACCCAAAATGTGCTGAAAATAGTACATATATAGATTTATATTGTATATTACAGCACTCTAAATAATACCATTAATTTTTTACTTTGGATATACAAGTTTTTGACAGAATTAAAATAACTAATAAATATTCGCTACATTTTATATTCTCACATCTTAGGTTAATATGTAACAGTAATACTTTATTAAAATCATTAATTAACTTAACACTTAAATGGATGAAATACTGTAATTAAAATATTTAATTTCTCTTGAACATTGTTATATTTATATGAATAATAATAATAATAATAATAATAATAATACTTAATGTAAATTAATACGACAATTAGTCATTAACTTATTAGTGCTATGGAAATGATATGTATTCTTGCTTTTTACTATGCATTTGTTATCTTTGTATCTATCTAAATATTTATCTATCTATCTACCTATCTAACCTTTTATCTACCTATCTATATATGTATATATCAATCTTTCATCTATCTATCCATCTATCTATCTATCTATCTATCTATCTATCTATCATCTATCGATCAAATGAACTTTATAGCTTATAATTCAATACTTTATCATTACAAAATGACAGGCAAATCCAGCAGAACCTTGTTTTTTCATGGTTAAATTTCTTTGAAGTGGAATAAACTATGTGAAGCCTCAGACCTTCTTGTTTATTACTATGTGATCTTGGTAGATTTCCCAACAGAACTTTTCCTTAGATGTGTGTTCTATCGCTTCTTTTCAATCTCTGACCACAGATATCGCATGTTCTTGAATGTGTTATGCAGCAACCCACTGATTTCCCACCATCAGATATAGCACTTCGCCCAAAACCTGACATTTTATACTATTTTTTTTATATATGTGGCAATTACAAATTATGGTGTGATACATTTCTGCAGTGTTCTAAACAGAAACATGTTTCTACATTTCCGTAATGATCAATTCGATTTTTATATGTGTATTTTAGCTCGTACTTTAGAATAAAACATTGCAGTGTTTAGCAAACACAACAACAGTGCTAAAATCTAAGGTAATTGCAAAAGCATCGGTAAAGGGGTTAATTGTAACAAAACAGGTGGATTCTATGGTATGGAGAGGCAAAGATATTGCAAAATTTGATGGTTAATATAGGTTTTTTGGTTGCTGATCATTGCACTTGATAATCTTCAGAAGAGAAGGAGGAGTGACAATGAGGTTAAGAGACTGGTTTCTGAAGTGGTGTACCGATCATACCAAACTGTACGATGTAACCATTCCTGATTTGGTTAAGCAATACCTACATAATAAACCATAAAGCAAAATATGACTAGGTCAATTTACAATCATCTATTTTGCTATTTGTTACATTTTTACCTTTACGCCATTTTTTTTGTATCAAAGCTGCTAAATGATTGGACTCTAGATTTTTTGGAGCTGCTGATATAACCTCGGTGATCAGCAAAGTAATTAACTTGCTGTATAAATTACATTTAGACAATTGAAAGATTCTACAGATGGGGCAATGATAAGTTTGTCATTTAGTGGTGGCCTTAAGTAGGACTGCATTATTCTAGCACAGTGTGTTCCCCAAATATTGCCGCCATAAAGAGTTAAAATGGACCATGGTAACTATAAGATAAATAAGGTATGTCAAGCGTTGCCTGTTACATGGATGCAATCAGCAGGTGCAAGCACTTGTGTATGAAAGTATATTCCTTCTTATATAGTACAAATATGAAACATACTTAATTTTGCTGATGAGCGCACCCCCTCCCAATTTACCTTGAATGCCACTGGAAGGGTCTTGTTGCATCTCCAATGCGAAGGCAGGACAGAGCATAGGAAGTTGGGGCTGTCAGTTCTGACCAGTTCTCCAGCGTGATCTGCAAGGACATCCACTACCGTCCTTATCTCTGTTCTTGCTCGTCCTGGGCCAGAAGAGGTGATGGCTCCATTGCCGTCTCCCATTTTACTACAGGAGAAGGTAGTCGATGGAGGAGTAAAGCGCCGGCTGGTGCTCGGGTCTACTGGAATACGCATTACAACAACAAGAGTTAAAAAAGTGCCAGCCACTGGGTCTAAACTAGAAGTTTAGTATCTATTTCAGAAGCCCTAACCCACAGTATACAAGACAAGTCACTAAATTCTCATTTAAGATCGGTAACCCTGATCTTTTCTGAAAAGAATAAAAGAGTCCAGAGATCAGTAGCTCAGGAAGTGACTGTCTGATCTGAAATCTGCAGGGGTGGTAGACAAGGGGTGTTGCATGAGAAGAAACTCTGCGCCCAACCTCGTCTTCTCAAGTTTCTGCGCCCTCCTTAAAGTACCAGAAACCACAAAGAAAATGTTACAAAGTCTACAGCTATAACAGTGATCCAAGCAGCACAGCTTTTACACACAACCCTCCACAAGCGCTGAGTTGTGTGATATTGCAGCTGCTTCTTCTGCAATGGTCCCTTGTGAAGTTACAGAATAGGCACAAGTCAGATCTGAGGCTGGTAAATGGATGCAGTTGCTCAGATGACTTGGAACAGTAGTTTTCTTTATATCACAGTCCAGAAACTTCGTGCAATGTGAAAAAGTGCATGAGAAAACAGAAGTTAGCACACATCTGTCTTCTTCCTGATGGTTATGAAAAGAGCAATGTCAGCGTAAAATGATGTGGGGGTGGTTAGAGGTTTCTCTGAAGAACGCAATTTACTTATAAAACAATCCTGGAGATATGGGTTATAGAAAGTCCATGTTTGTAGTGCCCACAAGGCAATTAGGAAAAAAGAAAGTTCACTCCAAATCACAGGTCACGATGGAATTGCACTAGTCTCCTATCATCTCTTATACTCGTGCATGTAATAATCTCAATAGTTTCCTCTCAACTGATCTGCCCAGAAAAAGTGCAAGCGTCGTGGTGAGTACTGTCATCCAGTATTTACACCAGAGCTGTCACAGGCGGGGAGGAGAGAGTGACTGGCAAATCAATACAAGTAAAATATATCTTTGTACCGTGTTAGCCAGTAGAGATAAAAAAATTGTTTAAAAGAACAGAGACTTATGATGACCTTTGACACATTCAGAGAAGGAATGAATGTGTCTCATGGATTCATGTCTTTTTACATCAGTTAAAAGATGTGCTCCTCTGACCATCCGAGCATGTCACAGCCCTGGACCAGACCCTTATCAAAGGACAATAAAACTTTCACACTGAACTGCAGCAGTATTTATGGCTAGAACAGCTTGTCCCCCTGCCATAGAGATAGTTCTGTTTCATATAACTTGTTCTTTTTTTTTTTTTTTTTTTTTTTTTTTTTTACTGCACTATTCTAAGTCCTGTTGTGTATAAATACGTGACTCTTCAGATTTTGTGTTATACCATGCCTGATGAAGAGACCTGAGTAGTCTCGAAAGCTTGCAATTATTACCATCTTTTCAGTTAGCCATTAAAAGGTATCAACCACTGAGGACTCTCTGTTTTTTGGCAAATCAATAGAAGCTCACAAAAGGGTGTGCCTGCCTGGACAACAACTCCCCCCGCAAATTTACAAAGAGGGTCTGCCGTGGAGATGGACAGGAACATACTATACACTCTGAGAAATACAATAGTGATTATTGTATGCTGAGCTTTGTCACTGTCATGATCACCACTTTATATAAAAAAGTATTAATCCATGGTTACTTTTCTAAAACAATAAAAAAATGATCACTCATAAAAATAAATTCACAAAGACAAATATTTAGAAACACAGTTATGCAAGGACAGATGATAGACATATAGATCTGTAGATAGATTCATAGATAGATAGGTAGAGAGAACCATAACTAGATAGATTGATAGCTGTTAGAAATATAGATACATGGATAGATAGATAGATAGAACAATAACTAGATAGATAGATGGATAGACAGACAGATAGATAGATAGATAGATAGATAGATAATAGATAGAAAATAGATAGAGAGATACATAGGTAAATAATAAATAGATAGACAGATAGATAATAGATAGGAAATAGAGAGATGAATAGGTAGATAATAAATAGATAGATGGATAGATAGATAGATAGATAGATAGATAGATAGATGGATAGATAGATATTTAGAAACACAATTATGCAAGGACAGATGAGAGATAGATAAATTAAAAGAAAGTACGGTAGATAGGTGGTTAGATACATATAGATTAATAGATAATAGATAATAAATAGATAGATATTGTAGATGGAACCATAACTAGATAGATAGATAATACATTGATAGATAGCTATACAGATAGATTAATAATATATAGATAGATAGATAGATAGATAGGTAGATAGATAGATGATAGATAGGTAGATAGATAGATAGTTAGATTGATAATACATTGATAGATAGATAGATCCATAGATAGATAGGTAGAGAGAACCATAACTAAATAGATTGATAGCTATTAGCCATATAGATACATGGATAGATAGATAGAACAATAACTAGATAGATAGATGGATAGACAGGCAGATAGATAGATAATAGTTAGAAAATAGAGAGATACATAGATAGGTAGATAATAAATAGATAGATGGATAGATACAAATCGATTAATAGATAATAGATAATAAATAGATATTGTAGATAGAACCATAACTAGATAGATAGATAATACATTTATAGATTAATAGATGGATAGATAGATAGATAGTTTGATAATACATAGATAGATAGACAAATAGAACCATAACTAGATAGTTGATAGATAGATCAAAATAGATAAATAGATAGAAAGATGAATAGATAGATTAACACAACTACACCATTACAGAAGGATAAATACATGATAGTGTTAGCTGCTCCACATTTAAAACTATGAAGATATTTTTTTTTGCTTTATTTATTCATACTCAAATCAATACAGACCTAGCACTGACTGAGTAATAGATAAAGTTGGACTGAGATAAATATCAAAAACACAGATTTGTAGATTCATTGACAAATTGACAGATAATAGATAGATAAATGATAGATAAATAGATAAGGGAACAAAGAAGTGGTTGTAAATTAATATTAAATAGAAGACAGGGAGTACCAAGTTAAAATTATATAGATTTAATTTTAAACAGAAATTTCTTTCATAGAAATGTTGTAATATAGAATATAAAAGGAAATAAGAAAAAGATCCAGATATTATAATTGATTTAGAATTGAATAGAAAACAGAAAATGTTAATGCATAAAAATTAAATTTCATTGATACAAAATAAGAGAAATATTTTTTATACATAAGATAAAATAAAGAGACATAAAACAAATATTGATATTACTTACATTCTAACACATAGGAAGCAGATAAATGTTATTCATAAATGGTTTACTAGGCAGATATTAGAGATAGCTGGAGTAATAAATAGAGGTAAAGTGACATATGATTTTATGCTCATTAAATTGAAAGATTAAAACGACAAGTAGAAAGATAGGAGATGATGGATTGATATAAAATATTAGATAGGTAGATATGTAATAGATAAACTAGATAGATGTAAATTAACAGCTAATTAAAATCTTAACACTAAATTAAATAAATTAGATAAAGTTATTATATATAAAATATTGAATGTAAATTGCAATTTAATAAATTGAATAGATTAAAGACACAGATAGAACTTGATGCATAGATAGATAAATATATAGATAGGTAAATAGATAGAGAATGGGTAGATAGATAAAGTATAGATAGATAGATAATAGATAGATAGAAGATAGATAGATAGACAGAAAAATAGATAGATAAAGTATAGATAAATAGATAGATAATAGATAGAGGATAGATAGATAGATAGAGGATAGATAGATAGAGGATAGACAGATATAGACAGAGAAATAGATAGAGGATAAATAGATAGATAGATAGATGATAGAGACAATAGATAATACATAGCTAAGTGAGAGATAGTTGATAGATTGATAGATAGATGGATAGATGGATAGATAGATAGATGATAGATAGATAATATATAGAGGATAGATAGAAGACAGATGGATTGATGGATTGATGGATAGATAGATAGCTAAATAGATAGATAGATAATAGATAGATAGAGGGATAGATAGATAGAGCGCAGTGGAGATAGCAGCGCGGTATGTGAGCGAATGTCATAGACTTCGAGAAAGAGAACTATAATAAGCCATGGACTTCCATAGCCCCCCATCCCAGATGTGGCTCCCCAGACCCCACCCTGGATGTGCCCCATCCATCCCTCCTACAGTCCCCACCCTGGATATGCCCCATCATAAGCCATGGACTTCCATAGCCCCCCATCCCAGATGTGGCTCCCCAGACCCCACCCTGGATGTGCCCCATCCATCCCTCCTACAGTCCCCACCCTGGATATGCCCCATCATAAGCCATGGACTTCCATAGCTCCCACCCTAGATGTGCCCCCACAGTCCCCACCCTGGATGTGCCCCATCCATCCCTCCTACAGTCCCCACCCTGGATATGCCCCATCATAAGCCATGGACTTCCATACGCCCCACCCTAGTTGTGCCCCCACAGTCCCCACCCTAGATGTGCCCCATCCATCCTTCCTACAGTCCCCACCCTGGATATGCCCCATCATAAGCCATGGACTTCCATAGCTTCTACCCTAGATGTGTCCCCACCCTGGATGTGCCCCATCCATCCTTCCTACAGTCCCCACCCACCATCCCCACAGTCCCAGTCCCTAATGTACACTTGATTTGGCAAAACTAATTTGTATTTGGTCCTGTCAATAAAGCTTATTTGATTTGATTTGACTTGATAGATAGATACACAGATGGGTAGATATATACTAGATAAAAAGAGAAATGATAGCTAGATAGACAGAGGATAGCTATATAGATAGATAGTTACGGTAGATAGAGATAGATGAGCAAAAGACACAAAGATAGAGAGACAGATGAATAGATATATGGATAGATAATAGATAGATAGATAGATAGATAATAGATAGATACATTTTACATAGATATGTGATAGATAGATAAATTGATAGACAGACAGACAGATAGATAGATAGACACATAGAAGGATAAATAATACAAAGATATGTGATAGATAAATAGATAGATAGACAGACAGAAAAATAGATGATAGATAGATAATAGATAAATAGATAATATATAGAGGATAGATAGAAGATGGATGGATGGATAGATATAGATAGCCAGATGGGTAGACAAATACTAGATAAATAGAAAAATGATAGCTAGATAGATAGAGGATAGATATATATATAGAGGATGATAGAGATAGATGATCAGCAGACACACAGACAGATAGATAGATAAATAAATTATACATAGATATGTGATAGATAGATAAATAGATAGACAGACAGACAGATAGATAGATAGATAGATAGATAGATGGATAGATAGACAGATAGACGGATAAATAATACATAGATATGTGATAGATAAACAGATAGACAGACAGATGGATGGATAGATAGATGGATAGATAATCACATTGATCCATATTACATAACAATAGTATGGTCTATCTGAAATTGTAAGACATAGATTATGTAACCACAATTAGGATTTCTTGCTAACTATAAATTTGTATTGTTTTTAATTTTTTTTTTTACAAAATAAACACCAATTAATCTTCCATTCAGGTTTTATTAATTTTGTATGATCAGGATAGGATTCCTGTTCATCTAGATGCCATTTTTCCTATGTGTGGTCTATCATTAATAATTAATGTTACCAAATGTTTGCATTAAAAGGAAAATTACTTCATAGTGTAATCATTTAAGCCTGGGAAAAAAGGAGGCATTACCATGCATATATGGTATTGTGATGAACCTGTCCCTTTTAGACTTTAGGAATTACATTTTTATGATGTAATATTTTACGATATAAAAAAACATACTAAGTTAAGATTTGATTTGGACACTTAAAAAAAATTGTGTCATAAATTGTACCAAATGTAAAGAATAAAATCTTTCCAACTACATAAAAAACTAAGATCATTTTGTAAGTTGATTGTGTTACATATTATAATTGGAGGTAAAAAACAGGTGTGCTTTCACTGAACAACCTATGGGCATTGATTGTCTGCAGATTCGTTACATGTTTGCCAATCGGTGGTCGTTTCATAGCAGCTACCCGTACTTCCGGTAACAGATCATTTTATGCGCATAGACCGTCATTGCTCTTGGCAGCACATGCCCTATTTACGCAGAACGATGTGCCGCCGAGAACGATAACTTTTAAATCAGCTTAAAAATAATTTCACCCCACAAACTAGTGTTTTGCTAATTCGTCAGGAAATAGGCAGCTTTTTTCCTTAGGTCGATTGGAAAACGAGCATTCCTAGGAGTGCGTTCTCCAAATAATCAGAGAGTCAAAATGTACCCTTAAGGGCACTTTACACGCAGTGATATCGCTATCAATATTGCTAGCGACTGTAGCCGCCCCCATCGGTTGTGCGTCATGGGCAAATCGCTGCCAATGGCACACAACATCACTTACACCCGTCACACATACTTACCTGCTTAGCAACGTCACTGTTGCCGGCGAACCACCTCCTTTCTAAGGGGGCGGTTCATTCGGCGTCACAGCGACGTCACTAAGCGGCCGCCCAATAGAAGCGGAGGGGTGGAGATGAGCGGGACGAACATCCCGCCCACCTCCTTCCTTCCTCATTGTGGGCCGCCGCAGGGACGGTGATGTTCATCGTTCCTGCAGTGTCACACATAGCGATGTGTGCTGCCGCAGGAAACACGAACAACCTGCGTTCTGTAACAGCAACGATAATCGGGAATAGAGTGATCTGACAACGATCAACGATATAGTGAGTATTTTTGATCTTTATTGGTCATTTGTGCATTTCACACGCAACGACATCGCTAACGAGGCCGGATGTGCGTCACGAATTCCGTGACCCCAACGACATCTCGTTAGCGAGGTCGTTGCATGTAAAGCGGCCCTAAGACTTTTCTTGGTCTCTTGAATCTTTTGATATCAGTGATCACCAGCATGTACAGAGAAATCAAATTCCTTGTGACTGTGAGACTCGAGGTGGAAAATTTCTCCTTAAAGCCACTCTAATAATTTTGTGGATCTGAGAAATAAAGGTAAGGGTCCTAATAAATATGTCTGCTTGTGTACGGTAATTATAGTGATAAATTTGATTCTTCTCTGTAATAACTAACCATTTGCCTAGTCTATGAGAGCAAAGCATAGTGATGTTTTTTATGTTACGTTAACATTTCTTGCCACTAGTTGTCACTGCAGTAACATTTAACTTGAGATCAGTAGAGCTTATAGATAAAACTAGGTTTTAAGGTAAAAAAAGCTATAACTATGGTACTCATTTGATTTCAGGCAGAGATATAGGCAAAGACATTCCTGTTGATTTTTGTATGATTGGATGCCATGTTTCCAAGGTATTCTCTTGTATTTCTAGATGACAATATCTCCATATACAGACCATAAAATGTCTCAGTGTCTCACAGTGTGGGAAGCACTATATGTGTCTCAATAAACACAGCACTGCCATATACTCAACATAAGGAATAATGCAAGTTTCAAACACATTGGAAAAAATCTAATTTTGCCAAAATTCGGTACTAATTTAACAAAGAACTGTATGAAATGCTGTGGACCATATTTATTATGCCTTACAAACTTTTTTGCTGCACTGATAGACAAGAAACAGGGCTTAGGGAGCAGGGAAGCAGCCCTGTGAAGAGATGTGTGGCTTGACATGCATGCAACACTGTACACAAAAATTGAGCCATAATTTTGCCATTAAACTTGTAAAGAAAAATAACTCTAATAGATGGTTTAAACTTTTTTTTTAGGATGCACCAAATTTAAGCATGAACCACTATGATGAATTTGGACACGTCATGACTGTCTATTTTAACAATGTCGTGTGTAAAATTTAGTTTGAGCAAATCTGCATCATTGTTTTAATGCATTTTCAATGTTTCGGTGTTTTTTATAGCAGTATATTGTGAGATACTTACTTATATACCCTAATTCTCAGCACATTGTTCTTGGCATCCACTCATCAATCTGACTAAGGTCGGCGTTACACGAGACGATATATTGTGCAATCGCATGAGCGATCGCACCCGCCCCCGTCATTTGTGCGTCATGGGCAATTCATTGACCGTGTCACACAAAGTCGTTATACCCCCGTCACACGTACTTACCTCCCTAATGACGTCGCTGTGGGCGGCGAACATCCTCTTCCTGAAGGGGGAGGGACATTCGGCGTCACAGCGACGTCACACAGCGGCCACCCAATAGGAGCGGAGGGCCGGAGATGAGTGGGGTGTAACATCCCGCCCACCTCCTTCCTTCCTCATTGCCGGCGGGAAGCAGGTAAGCTGTGTTCGTCGTTCCCGGGGTGTCACACGTAGCGATGTGTGCTGCCACGGGAACGACGAACAACCGCCGCGCAGAAGGAGGAACGAGATTATGAAAATAAACGACGTGTCAACGATCAATGATAAGGTAAGTATTTTTGCTCGTTCACAGTCGTTCGGAGGTGTCACACGGTACGACATCTCTAATGATGCCGGATGTGCGTCACAAATTCCGTGACCCCGACGACATATCGCACGATATATCATACCATGTAACGCCGCCCTAAGGTCTGTTTCACATTGTGCTTTTACTTATGTTCAGTGGTCCCATCGGCACATCCGTCCGAACCGCACCTCCCTCACCCCACAAAACGGTAGACTACGTTTTGGTGTCCGCCTACAGAAAACATATATGCCCGAAAATGGTGCAAGACAGAGCACACGCTAACAGAGTCTGCTCCATTATAGTCAATGGCCCTGTCGGCGCATGCGTCCGAAACACGTTTTATGGGGTGGGGGAGGGGTGGTTCGGATAGATGCCCCAACGGGACCACTGAACGTAAGAAAAGCACAATGTGAAAGCAGCCTTATGCAGGAACTGTATATGTCTGCGGCATTTATGGTATGAGTCTGAATCCAAAGAGGTTGTACGACCCATTAATATTTTTTAACCAAAGCATTGAATTGTATAAAATACCCTACTTAGTAATACTTACATTAACAATCTTCTGCTGCTCTTTTGCTGTCCAAATTAGTGGCATCCATATGTTTTCATATCTGTATTTACCCTGGGGTCTGAATTTATTTTGGCATTTGGTTTAGGGCCTATATGTATTCTGTAATCTGGTTTGAATTCAGATATCTGTATTGGGATTTGACCTGTTGTCTGAATTTATTTTGGGATTTGGTTTAGGGCCTATATGTATTATGTAATCTGTTTTGAAGTCAGATATTATTATTATTATTATTATTTTTATTATTATAGAGCCATTCATTCCATGGCGCTTTACATATGAAAAACAGTTATAAGAACAAGACCAAAAGAAATCTGCTAGAACAAGAGGATTACCCAAAGTAAATAAATGTTATTATAAATACAAAAAATGAGTAATGAGCACAAATAACAAAGCTATACCATTAAAAACATTTAATAAGCCAAGATGTTAGGTTAATACCTGCGTCCCTCACCCTGCACCTATAATATGGTACAGTTTAACCCCTATACAAAGCAACTCCACTCTTTTTCTCTCTTCCCTTGAGAAGGCACAACAGGTGGCGATACGCATGGGGCTGCCTCCCTCTTTTCCTCCTTGTCCTTTGGTCCTGCATGTAGTTTATTCACGCATATGGCCTACCAGTGCAGTATCTTTTATTCTGTATTATCCATTACATTTGAGGGGTTAATATGTTTTAACAATTACTATGTTTAACAGCGTGCATTTTCTGGCAGTATAAGGGTTAATTGTCAGGTTCAGGTTCCCTTTTCATGGTGGTGTCAAGAGTGGTGTCTGATCCCTTGGAACAAAGGTTTTTTTCATTTAAAGTATCCTTCATCTATATACTCATTTTCATAGCTATTTATTTTGCATCTAAGTGTATATATGTACTGTCACCTTTTTGTATTTGCAAGTGGGGTTGCTTTATATAGGGGTTAAACTGTACCATATTAAAGGTGCAGAATGATTGAGGCATGTATTAGCCTAACATCTTGCCTTTTTAAATGTTTTTAATGGTATAACTTTGTTCATTACTCACTTTTGGTATGTATAATAAAATGTATTTGCTTTTGGTGGGCCTCTTGTTCGAGCACATTTTTTTTGGCCTTGTTGTTATAACTGTCATTTATTTGTGCCTAGAATGATCCGCTAGGGGAGTAATGCCCATTTGTGTTACATATGAATAAGGGGCATACATAGACAAGAACAATAATTGTGAACATTTCAAGGCACAGACTGGTACAGTTAGAGAGTCCTCACAGTCTACAGGGGATGGGTGAGGATACAGTAGGTGAGGGCAGAGCGGGTCATGCGACGCTGTGGTGGACTGAGGGTTACTGTAGGTTGTATGTTTGAACCAATGTCTGAATTTATTTTGGGATCTGCTCTATGGCCTATATGTATCCTGTCATCTGGTTTGAAGTCAGATATCAGGTTTGTCCTGATGTCTGAATTTATTTTGTGATTTGGTTTTGGATTTATATGTATGTTGTCTAATCTGGTTTGATGTCAGAGGTCTGCATTGGGGTTTAACTTTGAGTCTGAATTTATTTTGTAGACTGAATCTGAATACACTGGGGTCTGAATACATTCAAGGTGTTATAATAAAGTTATATGGACTACTTGTGAGCCATGTATTAAGTCAGGAGCGGATCTATATAAATGAGTGAAGTATAACTTAAACTAAAATATGACAAAGAAGGGAAAAAAGTCTAGTGTTATGCTTATTCTTGTGCATTAATCCGAATACAAGTAATGCATGCACCATCTTAGCCAAGCAGACAAATCATTGAAACATCAGAAGTTTTAGAAACTGCTAAAATATATGTTTTGTGCTGCTTAGCTTTTGGAAACAATCAAAAATAAGGAAATTTCCCATGTATGGTAACTATAAGAACATATCCCTTGATGATCGGGTAGTCTCATTGAAAATACGCAGCCATACACATGGCCACATGTACCACTGAAGGTCCTGTGCCTAAGCAGTGCCGTCCATTAGTAATAAAAATTACACACATATACTGCATATGTATTTTTTTTAATCTTGGCATATTATGAAAACCAGCATCTCTTTATTTGGGGGGGGAGGGGTACGGTGCTGCTGTGACAATGTGAAGCTTCAGCACAGCCGTAAGAGCAGTGCGGCGGGTGAAGCGGTGCTTCCTCTACTAGTATGCAGTCACATCGTGTGGTTGCTGAAAGGGCACTTAGTAAAACCTGCAATTTTACACAATAGATATATCTTATGTGTTCTCATTATGCAGAGTGAGCCAAGACTACAACCCTTTTTATCATCCTAATTTCCCCAGTATATATTTTATCTGCTTTGGTTAGTATCAGATTTGGATGTTCCTAAACTAAAAGTGGTGTCACACATAGCGACGACGACAGCGACGTGGCTGCTAAGTCACCATTTTCTGTGACGTAGCAGCGACGTCCCGTCGCTGTCGCTGTGTGTGACATCCAGCAACGACCTGGCCCCTGCTGTGAGGTCGCTGGTCGTTGCTGAATGTCCAGCTTCATTTTTTGGACGTTGCTCTCCCGCTGTGAAGCACACATCTGTTAGGGCCAGGTGGACGGGCAGACCCAGGAGGTGGATCAACTG
The DNA here is from genome assembly GCF_048569485.1 of Anomaloglossus baeobatrachus. Taxonomy (NCBI): domain Eukaryota; kingdom Metazoa; phylum Chordata; class Amphibia; order Anura; family Aromobatidae; genus Anomaloglossus; species Anomaloglossus baeobatrachus. The sequence goes on along the minus strand of NC_134354.1, from coordinate 398,767,198 downwards.
GGCTGAACACCTCACCGAGGGCAAGGTGCCCGGTAGCCGGAGCACTAGCAGTCCGTTTAGAGGAGTGGAGTAAAAAAGTCCCTGGGAGCCGGGGAGCGAGGCAGGGAAGCCGGGGAGCGTGGCAGGTGAGCCGGGGAGCGAGGCAGGGGAGCCGGGAAGCAAGGCAGGGGACCCGGGGAGCGTGACAGTACCCCCCCCACGACCCCCTCCCCGCAACCGGGACAGGAAGGCACATATCAGAGGAGTACCCACATTCTCCCGGGGTTCCCAGGACCTATCCTCAGGACCATACCCTGCCCAGTCCACCAGGAAGAACTGTCGGCCTCGTACGGTTTTCATGGCCACGATATCCCTTACCGCATAGATGTCATCATCAGCAATAGGAGGAGGAGCAGAACTGGCAGCAGCGGAGAAGGGACCAAGGACAACCGGCTTGAGCAGGGAGACGTGGAAGGAGTTGGGTATCCTCATCGTGGCCGGGAGCTGCAGCTTGTAGGAGACCTCATTTATATTGCTGAGGACCTTAAACGGCCCGATGTAGCGAGGACCCAGCTTGTATGATGATAGCTTCAATCGGACATACTTGGAAGCAAGCCAGACCAGATCTCCTGGAGAGAAACACGGGGGATCCAGACGCCTCTTGTCTGCGTGTCTCTTCATCCGCAGGGAAGCACGTCCAAGGGACGTCTTGACAGAGTCCCAAATCGTAGAAAAGTCACGGACTACAGCATCAGCAGCAGGGACATCCGAGGAAGAGGATACAGGTAATGGGACGGAAGGCTGAAGACCGTAAACGACATGGAAGGGAGAGCTGGAGGAGGACTCACTGACGTGGTGGTTATGGGAGAATTCAGCCCAAGGAAGAAGCGTGGACCAGTCGTCGTGATGGGCGTTAACGTAGTGACGTAAGAAGGAGGTCAAGATCTGATTGACTCGTTCCACTTGGCCATTCGACTGAGGATGGTAGGCTGAAGAAAAGTCCAGAGTCACTCCCAGATGTTTGCAGAGAGCCCTCCAGAAGCTGGAGGTAAATTGAGTTCCTCTGTCGGACACAATGTGTGATGGAAAGCCATGCAACCGGAAGATGTGCTGTATGTAAGTGTCAGCGAGTTCCTGGGCAGAGGGCAGTCCAGCCATAGGGACGAAATGAGCCATTTTGGAGAACCGATCCACCACGACCCATATGACTGTGTGTCCGGAGGTCAGGGGCAAGTCCGTAATAAAGTCCATCGCAATGTGTTGCCACGGAACGGAGGGTATAGGCAGAGGCAGAAGACGCCCATATGGCAGGTGTTTGGGCATCTTGTTCCTGGCACAAGAGGAGCAGGCTGAGACAAAAGAAGCGACGTCCATGCGAAGGGATGGCCACCAGTAGTGACGTACAATTGTACTCCATGTTTTCTTCTGACCAGCATGGCCGGCTATTTTCGAGGCATGGCCCCAGTGCAACACTTTTTGCCTGTCAGTCTCAGAGACATAGGTCTTCCCAGGCGGTATCTGGGCCAGGGTGACAGGAGCCACCGGAATGATCTTACTAGGACAGATGATGGGCTGGGATGTCTCCTCCTCCTGCTCCATGGGCATGAATGACCTGGACAAAGCATCTGCTCATACATTCTTGTCCGCGGGTCGAAAATGGAGCTGAAAATCGAACCTGGCAAAGAACAAGGACCACCTGGCCTGCCGTGGGTTCAGTCGCTGAGCGGACCGCAGGTATTCCAGGTTCTTGTGGTCCGTGTAAATGATCACGGGGTATACTGCTCCCTCCAGAAGGTAGCGCCATTCCTCCAGAGCCAGTTTGACTGCCAATAGCTCTCGGTCACCGATGGTGTAGTTGCGTTCAGGCGCTGAGAAGCTCTTGGAGAAGAAACCGCAAGTAACCATCTTCCCGGAGGAGGACTTCTGCATGAGCACTGCTCCGGCTCCCGAGGAGGAGGCATCCACCTCCAAGGTAAACTGTCGGTTTAACTTAGGACGGTGGAGCACAGGGGAAGAAGCAAATACCTGTTTCAGGGAGCCAAACGCGGCGTCGGCCGCAGGTGACCAGTCCTTTGGATTAGCCCCCTTCTTGGTCAAGGCGGAGAGAGGTGCAGTCAGAGCAGAGAAGTGAGGGATGAACTGACGATAATAGTTTGCGAATCCCAGAAAGCGTTGGATTGCCTTCAGTCCGGAAGGAGGGGGCCAGTTGAGAATGGAAGAGACCTTCTCCGGGTCCATCTGCAGACCGGTATCGGAGATTACGTAACCCAAGAAGGGAAGAGAAGACTGCTCGAATACACACTTCTCGTACTTGGCGTACAGGCGATTCTCTCTCAGTCTTTGTAGTACCAGCTGCACGTTCTCTCTGTGGGTCTGGAGGTCCGGAGAGAAGACCAGGATATCGTCAAGATACATCACCACACAGACATAGAGAAGGTCCCGGAACACGTCGTTCACCAATTCCTGAAACACTGCTGGTGCGTTACAGAGGCCGAAGGGCATCACACAGTATTCATAGTGCCCATCGCGAGTATTGAATGCGGTCTTCCATTCATCCCCAGAGCGGATGCGGACCAGGTTGTAGGCACCCCGAAGATCCAACTTGGTAAACACACGAGCTCCTCTAAGCCGATCAAACAATTCGGTAATGAGCGGCAGGGGGTATTTATTTTTCACGGTGATTTGGTTCAATCCCCGGTAGTCAATGCATGGGCGTAGATCGCCCTCTTTCTTCTTAACGAAGAAGAAGCCTGCTCCCGCAGGAGAGGAGGACCTCCGAATGAATCCCCTTGCCAGGTTCTCCGTGATGTAGGCAGACATGGCCCTTGTTTCAGCAGGAGACAGCGGATATATCCGTCCTCGAGGTGGTGTAGTTCCCGGGAGTAGGTCGATGGCACAGTCATAAGGACGATGTGGCGGAAGTACCTCTGATTCCTTTTTATCAAAGACGTCCGCGAAGGACCAATAGGCCGAGGGCAGTCCCGGTAGGGACTCCGGAACCGGAGGTCGTCGGATGGGCTGTATAGTCTTCAGACAATTCTCGTGGCAAGAGGAGCCCCATCGGGTGATTTCACCAGTACCCCAGCTGACTGACGGTTCGTGTGTCCGTAACCAGGGGAGTCCCAGCAGGATTTGATGGGACATGTGTGGGAGGACGTAGAGAGCGATGTTCTCGGTGTGCAGGGCATCGATACGTAGTTCCACCGGCTTGGTGATCCACGAGATGGTGTCAGAGAGGGGTGTCCCATCTACAGAGGCAATCACGAGGGGTTTGTCGAGTGGAGTAACAGGCACCTGGTACTTGTCCACCGTGGCCTGCTGGATGAAAATGCCTGCTGCCCCGGAATCGAGGTACGCCTCGGCCGTGAACCGCGTCTCTCCAGTTGTCACTTGAACAGTCCACGTAACCGGGTCTGAGAGAGTCCCAGCACCTAGGGTGGCCTCTCCTACCAACCCTAGGCTTTGGAGTTTCCCGGCCTCTCTGGACAGGAGCGTAGAAGGTGTGTGCCCTCTCCGCAGTAGAAGCAGAGGCCCTTGGCGAGCCGTTCTGCTCGGCGTTGTTCGGACTGCCGCAAACGGTCAATCTGCATGGGCTCGTGGACAGAGACACCAGACGACGCTGACTGAAGTACGGCGGGCTTCTGCGGAGGAGAAGAATGCCGTATCGGACGTCTCTCATGGGACACCTCTTTGGATCGTTCCTGGAATCTGAGGTCCACGCGGGTGGCTAGTGCGATCAGGGCATCCAGGGTGGAAGGAACATCGCGGCCTGCCAGCTCGTCCTTAATACGGCTGGAGAGTCCTTCCCAGAAGGCGGCGGTGAGGGCTTCATTGTTCCACCCCAATTCTGAGGCCAAAGTGCGGAAGCGGATGGCATACTGCCCTACCGTCGTAGTCCCCTGACGTAGCCTGAGGAGTGATGAGGCGGATGCAGCGGCACGTCCAGGTTCGTCAAAGGTGTTTCTGAATGCCTGCAGGAAGTCCTGGATGTTGGTAGTCACAGGGTCCTCCTTTTCCCACAAGGGTTTCATCCAGGCCAGTGCCTCCCCCTCTAGATGGGACATCACAAACGCCACCTTGGCTTGGTTGGAGGCAAACAAGTGCGGAAGCAACTTGAAATGAAGGGAGCACTGGTTTAGGAATCCCCTGCAGGTCTTGGGATCTCCGGCGTACCGGGGTGGTGAGGCCAAACGAAGTCTGGAAGCATCCGAGGAGGCTGCCACGGGAGCTGTGCCCGTGGATTGTACAGTGGAAACCTGAGATGCCAAGGATGTGGCCGTCGCTTGTAGCGTGTTCAGGCGGGTATCCACAGAAGACATGAAGTTCAGCATGCGGGTCTGGGTCTCGCGCTGGCGTGTGAGTTCCTGCTGCAAGGCCGCTAGTGCTTCGGCGGGATCCATGGCCTGTTCTTACTGTTAGGGCCAGGTGGACGGGCAGACCCAGGAGGTGGATCCACTGGGCTGAACACCTCACCGAGGGCAAGGTGCCCGGTAGCCGGAGCACTAGCAGGACAGTCCGTTTAGAGGAGTGGAGTAAAGAAGTCCCTGGGACCACGGGGTCTCTGATGGTAGTCCGGGTGACGGAGCTCAGGTTCGGAGGCCGAGATGTCGTCAGGCAGAGTCCGGAACCAATGGAGCGAGAAGACGGGTCACCACAGGGATCGGAGATGGCAGGAACTGACGGGATGGCAGGCCGTCACCGTTCGTGGTTCGGGTATCGTCAGGACCGGATGGCGAGGCAGGAGCGGCTCTACGAGAGAGATAGGTGAGTATATCACAGACACAAGGAGACCTGACTCCTAGCTTAGAAAACACGAAGAACAGGCCCCGCCCACTTGGAAAGGATCCCCCTATATACCCAGTACCTGATCCTTCAATATCCTGTTGGAGGACACTGGCCCTTTAAGAAAGGGTCAATGACCGCGCGCGCGCCCTAATGTGCATGCGCGAGGCCCGGGTGCCAGAAGCCAGGGCAGGGAGCGGTGAACAGGAGGCAGGGGAGCCGGCCTGGAGCAGAGCTGCCGACGGGCGCCAGGAGCGGGGACCGAGCCGCCTGGGGACCGCAGGTGATGGGGGCTGGAGGCTGTGGAGTGGGGGACGCCTGACAGAGGAGCCGGGGAACGAGGCAGGGAAGCCGGGGAGCGAGGCAGGGGAGCCGGGAAGCAAGGCAGGGGACCCAGGGAGCGTGACAACATCGCTGTGTGTGACAGCGAGAGAGCGACGAACTGAAGCGAGCAGGGAGCCGGCATCTGGCAGCCTGCGGTAAGCTGTAACCACAGTAAACATCGGGTAACCAAGAAGCCCTTTCCTTGGTTACCCGATATTTACCTTAGTTACTAGCGTCCGCCGCTCTCACGCTGCCAGTGCCAGCTCCCTGTTCCCTGCACAAGTAGCTTGAGTACACATCGGGTAATTAACCCGATGTGTACTCTGGCTAGGAGTGCAGGGAACAGGGAGCCGGCACTGGCAGCGTGAGAGCGGCGGACGCTAGTAACTAAGGTAAATATCGGGTAACCAAGAGAAGTGCTTTCCTTGGTTACCCGATATTTACCTTAGTTACGCTTCCACGCTTCGCTGCTGGCTGGGGGCTGGCCACTGGTCGCTGGTGAGATCTCCCTATTTGTAAGCTCACCAGCGACCATGTAACGACGCAGCAGCGATCCTGATAAGGTCAGATCGCTGGTCTTGATCGCTGCTGCGTCGCTATGTGTGACACCACCTTAAGGTGCGCTGTTTACTTAAGGTACCATCACACATAACGAGATCGCTAGCGAGATTGCTGCTGAGTCACGGTTTCTGTGATGCAGTAGCGATCCCGTTAGCGATCTCGTTATGTGTGACATCTACCAGCGATCAGGCCCCTGCTGTGAGATCGCTAGTCGTTGCAGAATGGTCCAGGCCATTTTCTTCAAAGGCGATGTCCTGCTGGGCAGGACACATTGCTGTGTTTGACACTGTGTGACAGGGTCACAGTGACTGCTGAGATCGTTATAGAGGTCGCTACTGCGACCTGTATCGCTCCTGCATCGTTGGTAAGGTCTGACTGTGTGACATCTCACCAGCGACCTCCCAGCAACTTACCAGCGATCCCTATCAGGTTGCATTGTTTTCGGGATCGCTGGTAAGTCGTTGTGTGTGACTGGGCCTTTAGGCGCAGAAAGAGCCTCTGTTGTTCATTCTTGTACCACTTATACAGTAATTAATTTTTAATATATGATCTAATATAATACATGATTTAAACCATACCCCTACTTCTTTCATATTGCCAAATACCCTAATCTTTCTTTTTTGTAGGTCATGACCTGTTCTTAAAGTATGGTTTGATAGTATTTTAGTATAGTGTTATATGCAAATCAAAAAAGTCCGTGGAGCCTCTGTTAGGAGTCTCAACACTGAAACTAGCCAGATATCCCTCCAGGAAGGACCTAACCAAGGAGTGGCTCTTTTTAGGAAACCACCATAACCACCATATTAAGTGGCCCTTTAAGTCAACTCAATATCCAACTATTTGACAAGTTTAAAGATATGACAAGGGAAATACCAAGGCCAGGTATCCATCCACAGACAACTCTTTTGGGGTATTGCCCCTCATCAGTGTGGAGTCGGATTCTGGCCAGGGGGGAGCAATGCCTAGTAGACCAACAAGACAAAACAATCACTGATCTCGGGGAGACCAGCCAGAGAAAACACTGCTGGCAGCCAATGATATAGTATAGTTTAGTGTTATAGGCACTGTATGATGGTATTTTTTAGGTATGGCAGTGTTTTCCATTCAGGATGTGATAGTGTTCTATATTAAAGGGGTTATCCGGCTTCTTTGACATTTTTTTTTTATTTCCCTATTGGGCTACATTGGGGCAGGTAAGTAGATAGAGACCACTTACCTGCCCTGCTGTCAGCCCCTCTCCCCCGGCTCAGAGCGGTCATGTGACCGCTCCTGCCGCGATTTTGCTGCTTCCGGTCATTTCATGTCCACATGGGCAGGGCCATGTTGACATGCAAATGTGGAACAGCATGTCGCCTCCCTGCTAGGCTGTACAGTGTGATGAGTCCCCGCCCCCCTTCCCTGCACCCTCCCACACATTCCCCCGCACCTCCAGTAACCTCCCCCCTGCACTGCTGTGGGGTCCGTGACCTGGGGGCAGGGCCTGGCGGCAGCTGCCGTGGTGTCAGCTCCAGCATCGGGCCCCTGCTCAGGATCACACATTCAAATGTACCGGCATCACAGATCACCGATGCCGGTACATTTGAAAGTGCTGTTGAGAAGCAGCGCAGCGCTGCTTCTCATCACTGTCCCTCCCGCTGTCTGTGCTCTCTTCAGCACAGCGGTGACGCCACTACTGTGTTGAAGAGAGCACAGACAGCGCACGAACGTGCAGGAGCGGCGGGGACCGAGGATAGGTGAGTATGTACTCCACATGTGTTCCCGATGGGGATGGGGATGGGGGGGGTTGCAGAGCCATATGTGTGTGTGTGCAGAGCCATATGTGTGCGTGTGAGGTACAGAGCCATATGTGTGCGTGTGCAGAGCCATGTGTGTGCGTGTACGGTGCAGAGCCATATGTGTGCGTGTGCGGTGCAGAGCCATGTGTGTGCGTGTACGGTGCAGAGCCATATGTGTGCGTGTGCAGAGCCATGTGTGTGCGTGTACGGTGCAGAGCCATATGTGTGCATGTGCAGAGCCATATGTGTGCGTGTGCGGTGCAGAGCCATATGTGTGCGTGTGCGGTGCAGAGCCATATGTGTGCGTGTGAGGTGCAGAGCCATATGTGTGCGTGTGAGGTACAGAGCCATATGTGTGCGTGTGAGGTGCAGAGCCATATGTGTGCGTGTGAGGTACAGAGCCATACATGTGCGTGTGCAGAGCCATGTGTGTGCGTGTATGGTGCAGAGCCATATGTGTGCGTGTGCAGAGCCATATGTGTGCGTGTGCGGTGCAGAGCCATATGTGTGCGTGTGAGGTACAGAGCCATATGTGTGCGTGTGCGGTGCAGAACCATATGTGTGCGTGTGCGGTGCAGAGCCATATGTGTGCATGTGCAGAGCCATATGTGTGCGTGTGCGGTACAGAGCCATATGTGTGCATGTGCGGTGCAGAGCCATATGTGTGCGTGTGCGGTGCAGAGCCATATGTCTGCGTGTGCGTGTGCAGAGCCATATGTGTGCGTGTGCGGTGCAGAGCCATATGTGTGCGTGTGCGGTACAGAGCCATATGTGTGCGTGTGCGGTGCAGAGCCATGTGTGTGCGTGTGCGGTGCAGAGCCATATGTCTGCGTGTGCGTGTGCAGAGTCATATGTGTGCGTGTGCGTGTGCAGAGCCATATGTGTGCGGTGCAGAGCCATATGTGTGCGTGTGCGGTACAGAGCCATGTGTGTGTGTGCGGTGCAGAGCCATATGTGTGCGTGTGCAGAGCCATATGTGTGCGTGTGCGGTACAGAGCCATATGTGTGTGTGTGCGGTGCAGAGCCATGTGTGTGCGTGTGCGGTGCAGAGCCATATGTCTGCGTGTGCGTGTGCAGAGTCATATGTGTGCGTGTGCGTGTGCAGAGCCATATGTGTGCGTGTGTGGTGCAGAGCCATATGTGTGTGTGTGCGGTACAGAGCCATATGTGTGCGTGTGCGGTGCAGAGCCATATGTGTGCGTGTGCGGTACAGAGCCATATGTGTGCGTGTGCAGAGCCATATGTGTGCAGAGCCATATGTGTGCGTGTGCAGAGCCATATGTGTGCGGTACAGAGCCATATGTGTGCGTGTGCGGTACAGAGCCATATGTGTGCATGTGCGGTGCAGAGCCATATGTGTGCGTGTGCGGTGCAGAGCCATATGTCTGCGTGTGCGTGTGCAGAGTCATATGTGTGCGTGTGCGTGTGCAGAGCCATATGTGTGCGTGTGCAGAGCCATATGTGTGCGTGTGCGGTGCAGAGCCCGATGTGGGGCTGTCAGGTGCTGGGGAAGAATACTGACAGGGAATGTGTGTGCAGGGGGCGGGCAGAGGGCGAGGCTGGACACTGGGGTGGGTGGTGACAGCTCTGACTGAGGTTTGGCACAGGAAGTGGTCAGTTTGCTGGAGCTGAATGTAAACAAGAAGCTTCCGAGAATAAAGGGATAATTCAAGAGGAACAAAAGTTAGAAAACAAAAAATAACAATGTAGGTGTGATTTATATGACGATACAGCACAGATAAACTCAAAAAATTTTTGTTAAGCTAATGTCGGACAACTCCTTTAAGTAATCGTATGGCGGTCTTATACAGTCATCAGATTGTCCTAACATTTAGTAGCAAACACAATTAGCCCTAAGGGCAACTAGAGGTACCCTAACTAAAGGTCTATAAAAAAAAAATAACTTTTATTATAATCAAAATCAAAATCAAAATCACGGGACAAGGTTAAAACTAACATGCAGAGCGACCAAATCCACTAACTAAATCAGGTGTCCGGCCAAGGACCAGACACTATCACCAGCTGGACACCTGCCCTATAATAAATAAAGGTTTCACATGTTTCACCGTGACTGGCTTTGTGAAGCCCTCTCACCTGCAGGTCGCCTCAGGGTCTTCACGTGCTGGGAATCTTCCGGCAACAGGTATGTCAGGTTAACTTCAATAAGAATCGTGACGCCACTCTCGGTAATTGCGGTCAGGGGGTGACCGCCACTGCAGTTTAGAGAGCGTCTGGGGCCGATGGTAAATGCAGTCTGGTGTTATGGCCTCCCGAGAGTGAGGCTGCCCCCAGGGGCTAGGTGTAAGTGTGTAGTACCACAGGTCGCAGAAGAACTCACACACAGACCAGAATTGTCTTTCAGGGTTTTTACTCACTTTTTGCTGGTAGAGTGAGACAACCCGGGCGATGCTATGATGAACCAGGTGGAACCAGGTATCCCTCAGGCTGATATAGGGGTGACTGCTGACTCGCCTTCCTGCACCCTTGTTTCAGACCACCCCTGAGTTGAAGTCTATCGTGGGATGCATCCAGGGAAGTCGCTACTGTCTTTCTCCCCTTTCTGACCCGTTTGCTGACATCGTGGACCAAGGATAAGATAGCTCCAGGCTCGATCCTCCTTAAGGGCCTCCTCGTTGCTGTTGATGCTGCGGGTTCTGTGTTGGTTGGCGTGGAACTTCTAGTCCCACCGCCTACAGGATTTAGCAGACCACTAAATGGATGTCTGGCTCTAGGGACCTGTACCCCATGTGTGCATTCATTACCAGGAGTCCCCATACTCGACTCCTTACAGCTCTCATTCTTCGGGTGACTTTCAGTCTGAATTGGTGGTAATGTTCTCCCCCGCCAGCAGCCACTGCACGTGCAGGGTCAGACAGTGTTCCGCTCTTCAGCCCTACACTTCAGACACAGCTGCTTCACTCCTTCTCCTCTGACTGCCACTGCACAACTCTCCTCCAGCTACACTACAGCACCACACTAACTGAGATGTGGAGGCTCCTCCCCCTCCTGGGTCTGCCCAGGGGTCCCCTCCAATGTGTGTGTGTGTTGTGGTCAAAGGGTGCCTGTATGTGTCCACACCCTACTCAGCCTTTGGGACTACCTGTTTGAACTGACCCAGCAAGGGTGAAGTACTCAGTGGTGCCTGACCTTAGTTATCAACAACACATCCTCGGGCTGTAAAGACAAAAAAGTTTTAAAGTGCAAACTTTTCACATAAAAACATCATAAAACATTATAAAACATTATAAAACACTCCAGTTACCATTTCTCACCACCCTCCACCCACAAGTCCGTAACCCACCCAAAAACCTCTCATCTTCTTTTCCTGAGGTTGGTGGTTAAAGGTAGGCCCCATAAACAGGCATATCCGCTTCCATGTGGAGGAGAGCTAGGCCCCATAAACAGGTGTGCTCCCTTGTCGTAGGCAAGCCAGGCCCCATAAACAGGCGTGCTCTTGGCTTTTGGACAGCAAGTGCCATCACAGGCGTGCTTCCTGGTGATGCAGAGCCAGGCCCCATAAACAGGCGTGCTCTGGTTGGTACCGCTGGAGCAAAACTACATACACTGCGAGAGTTTGTGGCTATAGCCAGTTCATAGCCTTATGGTCCGTAGTTTAAAGTGCACAAAACTAGGTGCTTAAAAGAATTTTTCAAAGGTTCTCACAACAGTACTTGTGGGCACATTATCTTGAACTTTTCAACATTGCTTCAACTGGTAAAACTGTAACATTTCTTTACTTTTCCTTACTCTGACTCCTCAGCTACATGGACCTCTTTTTCTGGTGCATCTGGATCCAATGCTGCATCTGATGTGGTACCTTCTTTGGCACTTTGTACTGTCTCTTGGGCTGTGTCTTGTTCTTTGTCTTGTAGGTCTTTCACTTGTGTTTCTTTAGCTTGCGCTTCTTTAGCTTGTGCTGCTTTAGCTTGTGCTTCTTTAGCTTGTGCTGCTTTAGCTTGTGCTTCTTTAGCTTGTGCTGCTTTAGCTTGTGCTTCTTCTGGTGGCGGTGTCTGTAGGGACCTGGTAACAGCAGTAGGGGTGCAGCTTGGTCTTGCCACGGTGCTCTTTGGGCACTGCATTACATCCAATGCATACCAGCCTCTCTCACCCTGGTGCCTGGTGTATTCCACGAGGTCTCCCATATACAGATCGCAACCAGGGTGTCCTCTCTGCAGGTGGGCCTGGACATCTCTTCTGGACACAAATATGCCCTCTTTGACCCCAGGCTCCACTATAAAGCCGTAGCTGGTTCGCAGGTTGAATTCCTCAACCACTCCGTGGTGGAGAGGACCTCTGACCTGGTGCTTGGCTCGTCATAGGGACTGTGTCTCCTCTAGATCTCGGGCCGTCACCAGCTCCTTGTACTGGGATTGTACTGGAGGTTGTCTTGCCCTTACGCGGTGCCGTCCTCTGCTGGCTGGCCACCGCATCACCATCACTTCACTGTCTGCGGGCTCCCAGGTCACATGCATACTCAGCATAAAGATGGTCGGCTCTTCCTCCGATTTCACTGGCAGCGGCTCCGGGGATGAGCCCTTATCTGCTGGTCAGGGTGGTGAGCTCTTCTCTGCCACAGAGGTTTCTGGGACCGCTCTGGGTCCGGACGGCAGCCTGGGGACCAAGTATGTGTCCACCAGGTGCATGGGGAAGCGTGCGCTCAACTCCTCCTTGAGCCGCAGGAATACTGGGTCTTCTCCTGGCGGTGACGCAGGACCCGGCTCTTCAGTCGGCGGCTGGGGCGCTGGGGCTGCTTCTGCTCTGCAGGCATGGGTAGAAGGCATTGCGGCCTGGTCTGGTCTGGCCGGGCGTGGCGTTGCGGCCTGGCCTGCTCTGGCCAGATGGGGCATTGCTGCAGCCTGGTCTGGTCTGGCCAGACGCGGCGTGGCTGCGGCCTGGTCTGGTCTGGCCGGACGGGGCATTGCTGCGGCCTGGTATGGTCTGGCCAGACGCGGCGTGGCTGCGGCCTGGGATGTCACCGCAGGGGTCGCCTCTGGGATCGCAGCGGGGATCGCCTCCGGTATCAGCACCAGCGGGGTTAACACACCCGGTCGGACAGGGGCAGCGTGGGACTCACCCAAAGGCATCAGCAAGGGGGTTTGGGTGGTCACTTCTCGGCTCGGCACTTGTCGCGCGGTCCACCTCTCATAGGCCCGAACCGCCGCAGCCGTCTCCCGTAGCTCCGAGCGCCACTCCATCACTTGCTGCATGATCCAAGCTTGCACCCGGTCACAGAACTGGGTGAGCTCCCAGTCTCACCAGGCGGCAGTGCCTGGCTCTGGCTCGCTGCGTGCAGACGCCATCCTCTCTCCGTCGCTGCTCACCAGGTTTTGGTCACGCTGCAGCCTAAGTTTCGTTTCTTCTAGACTGCATGTTCCCGCCGTCTCTGGTCAGATCCGCCCTCATCTTCTCCGTGCTCTCCACCAGAGTGCTTCAGGAGTTCTAGAATAGTCACACCTCTTCGTGGGCGGTTACTTCTTCTTGCGTGGGCTGCTGTTGTTTCTTGGCGCGCTTTTTGCGGTGGCAATATGGCGGCGTTTCAACTTTTTCAAGTGGACCACCAAGGCGCACGGTCACCTGTCTTAACAGGTCTAGTCCTCCTTATCCTGTTCGTGACGCCAGATGTGAAGCCCCCTCACCTGCAGGTCGCCTCAGGGTCTTCACGTGCTGGGAATCTTCCGGCAACAGGTATGTCAGGTTAACTTCAATAGGAATCGTGACACCACTCTGGGTAATTGTGGTCAGGGGGTGACCGCCACTGCAGTTTAGAGAGCGTCTGGGGCCGATGGTAAATGCAGTCTGGTGTTATGGCCTCCTGAGAGTGAGGCTGGCCCCAGGGACTCAGGTGTAAGTTTGTAGTACCACAGGTCGCAGAAGAACTCACACACAGTCCAGAAATGTTTTTCAGGGTTTTTAATCACTTTTTGCTGGTAGAGTGAGACAACCCGGGCGATGCTATGATGAACCAGGTGGAACCAGGTATCTCTCAGGCTGATATAGGGGTGACTGCTGACTCGCCTTCCTGCACCTTTGTTTCGGACCACCCCTGACTTGAAGTATATTGTGGGATGTGTCCAGGGAAGTCGCTACTGCCTTTCTCCCCTTTCTGATCCATTTGCTCACAGCGTGGACCAAGGATAAGATAGCTCCAGGCTCGATCCTCCTTATGGGCCCCCTCATTGCTGTTGATGCTGCGGGTTCTGTGTTGGTTGGCATGGAACCTCTAGTCCCACCGCCTACAGGATTTAGCAGACCACTAAATGGATGTCCGGCTCTAGGGACCTGTACCCCATGTGTGCATTCATTACCAGGAGTCCCCGTACTCGACTCCTTACTGCTCTCCTTCTTCGGGTGTCTTTCAGTCTGAATTGGTGGTAATGTTCTCCCCCGCCAGCAGCCACTGCACATGCAGGGTCGGACAGTGTTCCGCTCTTCAGCCCTACACTTCAGACATGACTGCTTCACTCCTCCTCTGACTGCCACTGCACAACTCTCCTCCAGCTACACTACAGCACCACACTAACTGAGATGTGGAGGCTCCTCCCCCTCCTGGGTCTGCCCAGGGGTCCCCTCCAATGTGTGTGTGTGTTGTGGTCAAAGGGTGCCTGTATGTGTCCACACCCTACTCAGTCTTTGGGATTACCTGTTTGTACAGACCCAGCTTGTGTGCAGTACTCAGTGGTGCCTGACCAGGTCAGAGGCGCCACAGCTTCATCTGGGGGCTGAGGCTATAATCTTAGGTAGGCAGTGTAGGGCTCTACCGACCTTTATTTATTATAGGACAGGTGTCCAGCTGGTGATAGTGTCTGGTCTGCAGCCGGACACCAAATTTAGTTAGTGGATTTGGTCGCCCTGCATGCTAGTTTTAATCTTGTCCTTTGATTTTGATTATAATAAAGTTATTTTTTATAGATCTTTTGTTAGGGCACCTGTATTTGCCCTTTGGGCAAATTGTGTTTGCTTAATTAACTCTACGTTGATCAGGGTTATAAATTGAGGTTTAAACATTTAGTAGGACTCAGACACCAGATTCTGGTACAGCTCCATGTGCCTTGTATTTCCCAATATGACCTTTTTTTTTGGGAGAGTGGGAGAGGAACAATTCACACCACTGTACAGCAGGATTCTATGATATTTAAATTTACCAGTTGAGCAACTAATAATTATTTATGCAGCATCACATTTTATGTTCAATGCTAATTAATAGTATTTATTTTTGTTGAGTTCTTTCGGGAACACTGACCAATTATTACAGTTGCTTAAAACCAGAGGAATGATAATTATCACAATCTTGGTGATAAGTATAAATGTGCCTTTAATAGAGTTATATTTAGGCTCAGTACATAGTGCAGTGTTCGCCATACATATAGGTCTCTATTGTGTCCTTATTCATTAAAGAAGAACTCTTATCTGTATTTTTTTATTAAATGTGTATAAACTCGTATACATGTAATTTAGTGTTTGTATTAACATACTTCCGTACTGTTGCTCTCTTCAGTGTTCACTGCTCTTCTACTCTTCTCAGTGCCGTCACCGCAATTGCTACTAGCTGGCTCATTCTATCCTCTACGTGTGGGCCGGAAGTCTTTTTTACATTGAAAGCCTCATTCAGATGCTTTGTAGGCTTACATTGTTAAAGGCACTTCCGGGTCACACGGAGAATTGTTACCCGAACACTCTGCGTAAGGATTACCAATAAGAACAGTGCTCTACACTGGAGAAAGCAGCAGTAAGTGAGCCTATTAACACACTCAACCTATACTGCATGCATATACAGTATAAACATTTAATTAAAAAAAAAATAGATAAGAGTGTTTCTCTAAGTATCCTTATTCCACATGTATCCTAATTAAATCCTTATTCAGGATAGATGTATATATTAAAATTAAAATATTTGAAATCATAATTAATTAATTGTCCAGAAATTAAGCTATAGAATATAGAAGAATTAAACAAGACAGAATCTGACATCCGTATGTCATTGAAATATGATTTACAAGTAATAGTATGATGAAGGTAAATAGTTCCTTATATAAAATGTCCCAAGGCTTAGATATAAGCAACAAGGTGCTTGACAGTGAAGTGAACAGTTTCCAGCGACACAATCTGAAACTTGTAGCCACCAATGCAAAATCTGCAACTTCTCGGGATCTTTTGGACCCCCTTTACTCTAGGGCAAGCCCTACACAACAATAGTTATTCCCCTGGTTGGGACTCTCTTGAGTCAGAGTAAAATGTCAGTGTAGGACACTAACCCTAAAGTCCAGACAAAAGAATTTCCTTGAATAATGGAGATGGTCATAGATAAAGAAACCTAATAATATTTAGAAACTGCATACTATATCTTCTGACCTTATTTATAAGTGTCTTTACATGCTTCAATAATTTGATGATTTGACTAAATTCAATAATCACTTGTGGTCATTTTTGAAAAGGCGAATACTGGTACATGACTACTTTCAATAGTCAAAATTGTAAATTTCCAATCAATAGAACCTAAATCACCACTCCAGCTTGTTGGTGTTCTCAGTAGCAGATTTTATCATAAGATCCCTTCCCCAAGTAGTATGCTCACTCTCCGGCATTTTCACCTTTTATCGACTCCACTCTGGTCCTGCGGCGCCATCTTGTGATCACAACTTCTGACTGGCCAGAAGTCAGAAATTACATCGCAATCCCTTAATGCAAATCTATGAGAGCCAAAATGAGACCAGAACGAGGCTCTCCTAGACTTGCATTGAGATGTAACGTCCGGCTTGCTCCATAAAACACTGTAGCAGCTGGCAGATCACAAACTGGAGAAGCCCAATGGGAGCAACACCAAAATCATGAAGATGCTCAAGGAAGAGTATAAGACTGAAGAAAGGGGACTTAGATTTTAAGCACCACTGCAGTGGTAAAATAATAAAAACCGTACGTTAGAGTGGTGGTTTAGGCTATTACTCGTCATATATATTTTACATAAATATTTGCCAAATCTGCTGACTTCTGCAGGATCAGCCATCTTCTATCTAATGTGTATAAAGGTCTTTGCCCTCTCTCCCAGTGATGTAGCCTCATAAGCTTTATGGTGGAGATCGATCCAATGACCCAGTTCTATAGCAGTTTAAGAGATTTATAGTGCCCTGTAATCCTATCAGCGTGGGAATTTGTCATGGTCCAAGTTCATAGACCTTCACAGATGTCATTTTGTGATGTCAGAAGATATAATGAGGATCACTCTGGAAAAAAAATAAAATGATGGATGGTGACACCTAGAATTAGGTATCAAAAAATTAGCCAAATTATTTGGAAATGTTACCGCTTCAGACTATGCTATGAGTATCACTATTAAATTCAAGAATTTCTGTGAATATCAGTTGATAATCCCAGTAGGGTCATTTGATTGCTTTGTTGAAATGACTTCTTATGGAACCTTGAGTATAATTCGAACAAAAGCTCTAATAATCACCTCCATTAAGGGTTAATATCACTTGCTGTTTTTCATGTAATTTGTAAAAATACTACAGGAAAGCAGATTTTGTATTAATAATTCACAGTTCCACTGCTTTCTGTAAAGCATTTAAGTACTGTACAATGCTGATTCTTTGCCCTCTAATACATTATTGATGTTTGTTTCCCACGAAATGGCACTGTCCTGTGAATGGTTTGGATTATGAATAAAGAACATACAAATGGTTTAAATATAGGCAGAGAATGAGCACATCACATTAAGAATAAAACTTCCTTAAATAAGAATAAAATATGTCTTAAAAATGCTGAACACGCATAGAAACAGATCTATAGACTATAGATATTCGTGAGTTGAATTCCCTGTTTTCCTTAGTTTATATCAGTGTGAATATAAATGTTCATGCAGAAATGATAGCGATACATTGGTTAATAAGGATTTTTTCCCATTAACCCCTTCCTGCTCCAAGACGGATATATCCATGATAAGGAGCTGAGCCTGCTCCACACAGGATCGGTAACAGCTGTGCAATGAATGCCCTATGTCCTGCTCCAATTTTTGCTCTTTTATCATGCCAATGCTACTGTTAGTCTCTGACAGCGACATTTAAGTGGTATACTATTGGTGGGTATCCATTCATGGATGTTCATGCCCTGTCCCTCCAGCGATCTGATTGCAAGTTGCCTGCTAGAGGTCCTGTAGCTGTTATCTTGGTGCACCTTCGAAGACTAGGTTCAAGTCCCTTAGGCCTTGTGCGCACACTGCGTTTCTTACTGCGTCTTTTGGGTGCAGTTTTGTTCTCAAAACTGTATGCATTTCCTCCCACAGCAAAGTCTATGTGATTTCATTTTTGCTGTCCACACATTGCAGCTGTTTTTGGCTGCGTCTTTGTGGGGACCACAAAGATAATCAAGGTAGCAAAACGGGGTACAAAATATAAAATTTAACCTTTAATAAATATTCCTTAAAAGGAAGCAAGAGATCCTTACTTCAATAAAAGTTATATAAAAAAGTGCCATATGCCACATATCCCCCTTTAGCATGTATCAGGGGCTCAAATGGCCAGAAAAAGGACTTCATGAAAGATAACATAAAGTGTGCTGACCAATGCAACCTGAACAAGAAAGGACAGCCACTGATAGGATTTGAGCTAGAAGTATCACAAAGTCCAGAAATCACTGTCTCAACAGAAAGAAAATGGAATGGTCACAACCATCATGATGTGATCCGTCCATCTTCACTCATAATTTAAATGGATTTTCATATCATCCTGTGCGTCCCAGTGGTTCTTAAAAAACTAAACACATGGTCCCCTTTAAGATGAAATCCTTAGGTCCCTGTTCTCCCTTGATTATCTTGATTACGGTACTATACCAATGGCTATTTTTCTTTCTTTTTCTTCCGGACCACAAAAAAGGAGCATGTCAATTTTTTCTGCATTTTTACCAGCGTTTTTGAGCCTTTCCAGTCAATAAACTTGAGTTAAAAAACGCACTGGGCAAAAACGCTGTAAAAAGACAAAGAAAAACACAGCAAGAATTACTTGCTGAGAGAGCGTTTTTTGGGAACAAAAATGTGCATCTTTGTGGTCACCGCAAAGATGCAACGTGCGCACATAGCCTTAAAGGGAATAAAAAAGTGAAAATTAAAAAATATTGAATTAATAATTAAAAAATTATGAATCACCCTCCTTTTCCTAATTCAAAACTAAAAAAAGTAAAAAAAAAATATGAAAGAAATAAGCACATTTGATATCACCACATCGATAAAAGGCAAACCTATTGAAACATAAAATGATTTAACTAATAAGGTAAACATTGTTAAAAAAATAAAATTAAACCTCACTTCAGAATTGCTGTATTTTGGTCAATCATGACCCCCAAAAATATATTTAAAGGGATCAAAATGTCATATGTACCCTGAAATGGTACTAAAATAATTGGTAGAATTTTCATCATTGTTTTGACCATGTTTTGATTTTTTTCCCCGACATTTTTTCATACATTATATGTGTCATTCTAAACTGCAACTCATTCTGAAGAAAACAAGCCTCATGTATTGCTATGCAGAAGGCTCTTGAGAAAAAGAGAAGGAAAAACTAAAGGGCAAAAGCAAAAATGTCTGCAACATTACGGGGTTAAACATTATTTCTTCATGGTATATAATAAGGTTTTCTCCTTTTTCTTTGTTATTATGTTTTATATTATTTCTTAATTTTCAGAATTTGATCTGTATGTTTACTTATAGAAAATCTTTCACTCATGTGAGCATGTGCAATGGATGAATTCATGGAATAATAATGCAGAGTTGCATAAAATATAGTTTTTATTTTTAATTTCTCCTTTCCGTTACAGAGATATTATCTTCTACAATGTAGGTTATAATTTATGTGATAGTTTGACTGAGTGTAATTAGAAATTAGTCTCTGGTGCAGGGGCGTACATAGAAATCATGGGGCCCCATAGCAAAAGTCTGAATGGGGCCCCCCCACCAATAAAAAAAACAAACAAACAAAAAAACAAACAACATATTATCATAATAATCATTATACATGTTACTGGGGGCTGGCATGCGATACTGGGGGCAGCTTATAGTCAGAAATAACACATACTACTACATAGTGTAACTGAACAACACCCACCATATAAAGGTTTGCAAAGTATTATTACATTGCAAAATAATGCCGCCACACCATGACCAAATATCACCACAGAGTCTGAATATAACCACCATCCTGTTACTGAGCAAAGGCCACTGCACCAAGACCAGTGGGTTCACAACGCAAATCCCTAAAAAATATGCAAAATGTGAACTTGGCCTAAAGTAGGCATGTCCTTCTTTGCGCCCCTCACTACACACAATACACTTCACATCTGTCTCCCCCATTTAATGGTAATGATTATGACCCTCTTCACAGCCTTAGGATCTATAGTAAAAGGCTGCAAAATACAGGGATAATACATACACACACACACACACACAGTGATGGCACAGGCGCAAAACACACACACACACACACACACACACACACTGATAGCACAGCACAGGGACAACACACACACAGTGATGGCACAGCACAGGGGCAACACACACACACAGCATTGGCACACGGTCAACACACACACACAGAGTGATGGCACAGCACAGGGGCAACACACACACAGCATTGGCACAGGGGCATCACACACACACACACACACACACACACAGTGATGGCACAGCACAGGAGAAACACACACAGCATTGGAACAGAGGCAACACACACACACACACAGTGATGGCTCAGCACAGGGGCAACACACGGCATTGGAACAGAGGCAACACACACACACACACACACACAGTGATGGCACAGCACAGGGGCAACACACACAGCATTGGCACAGGGGCAACACACACAGTGATGGCACAGCACAGAGGCAACACACACAGCATTGGCACAGGGGCAACACACACACACACAGTGATGGCACAGCACAGGGGCAACACACACACAGCATTGGCACACGGGCAACATATACACACAGAGTGATTGCACAGCACAGGGGCAACACACACACAGAATTGGCACAGGGGCAACACGCACACACACAGTGATGGCACAGCACAGGAGCAACACACACAGCATTGGAACAGGGGCAACACACACACAGTGATAGCTCAGCACAGGGGCAACACACAGCATTGGCACAGGGGCAACACACACACACACACACAGTGATGGCACAGCACAGGGGGAACACACACAGCATTGGCACAGGGGCAACACACACACACAGTGATGGCACAGCACAGGGGGAACACACACAGCATTGGCACAGGGGCAACACACACACAAACAGAGTGATGGCACAGCACAGGGCAGTTTTTCTGTAGTGTTACAGGCAGACGTTTGTACATTATAATACTCACCTGCTCCTGTGCTGTGAGAGACGATGATAGTGGCTCAGACCTCCCTGCTGCACTTCCTTTGAGTCCTCCTGGTTGCTCCTCCTGTCCTGGTTTTTCTTTCTGTTCCTTCTGTTCTCTGCTTCTCATAGTTTTTTCTGCTCTCTGTTTGATTTTCTCTCTTTTCTCTGGTCTCTACTCCTTCTTCACTCCTGCACTGTTTTCCTTTTCATCATTTCATTCTTCCGTGGCTGTCCTGAACAAGCCCCGCCCCCTCTCCTGATTGGCTGTTCTCCTTCTGCCATCTCTCACTAGAAGAAGCTGCTGCCTGGCCCCTCCCTCCTCTTCAGCACAGGCCGTGCACAGTGTGTAGTGTGGGCGAGTTTTGAATCTCTGCGTTGGCCAGTCTGCAGCTATAGAAACAGTGCCGACTCCCAGCGGTATTAATCAGCTACTTGGTGACGGCCCCGGGGGCATGATGCATGAAAGTGAAAACGTGCACACTGCGGGCAGCCACCCTGGGCCCCTCCAGCCAGTGCTGCCACCAGGAATTTCCGGGCCCCCTTCAGACTCCACCACAGCTCCGCCTCTACCCCTCAAACCTTCGGCAATAGAAAAAAGTTGTTTTCAGCATCACGTCCAAGAAAAGGTTAAAAACCAATTTTTTTCCATAAGGTTAAAACCAACAGTAGGTTGGATGGATGTCCACGAAGTATGGATGTCCACGAAGTATAAAACAATGTCTGACGCGTTTCACACCTAAAAGAGGTTCTTAGTCTTAGACATATCCTGATGGATTTGCACAAGTAAGTTATGGAATAAAATTGTTTTTTAACCTTATTTCTTGGACGTGATGCTAGAAACAACTTTTTTCTATTGCCGGACTTTGCCTCTTTGAACATGGAGCTGACTTCCTTGCACCGTCCCCCAGAGAAAGGACCCAGGTGATGCCTTTACCGGGGGAGCCGAGATCCTCCTTTACATAATGACCTCCAACCTTCCACAGTCTCTCCATCACTCTTGGAAAAGCTCCAATTCTGCAAACAGTCCTCACCAATCAAACATTGACCCCTAGTCGTCATTTTGACAGCCCGAAAAAAGCTGCATGCACCATTTTTTGGGTCATTAAAATGACGAACCCCAGACAGAATCGTCAGCCATATGTGTATATCTAATATATAAAGCTGTGCATATATATATATATATATATATATATATATACAGTTAGGTCCAGAAATATTTGGACAGTGACACAAGTTTTGTTATTTTAGCTGTTTACAAAAACATGTTCAGAAATACAATTATATATATAATATGGGCTGAAAGTGCACACTCCCAGCTGCAATATGAGAGTTTTCACATCCAAATCGGAGAAAGGGTTTAGGAATCATAGCTCTGTAATGCATAGCCTCCTCTTTTTCAAGGGACCAAAAGTAATTGGACAAGGGACTCTATGGGCTGCAATTAACTCTGAAGGCGTCTCCCTCGTTAACCTGTAATCAATGAAGTAGTTAAAAGATCTGGGGTTGATTACAGGTGTGTGGTTTTGCATTTGGAAGCTGTTGCTGTGACCAGACAACATGCGGTCTAAGGAACTCTCAATTGAGGTGAAGCAGAACATCCTGAGGCTGAAAAAAAAGAAAAAATCCATCAGAGAGATAGCAGACATGCTTGAAGTAGCAAAATCAACAGTCGGGTACAT
This sequence comes from Anomaloglossus baeobatrachus, assembly GCF_048569485.1. Lineage (NCBI taxonomy): Eukaryota > Metazoa > Chordata > Amphibia > Anura > Aromobatidae > Anomaloglossus > Anomaloglossus baeobatrachus. The sequence continues at coordinate 398,744,739 of NC_134354.1, read as the reverse complement.
TCTGAGAAAAAAGGAATTGACTGGTGAGCTTGGGAACTCAAAAAGGCCTGGGCGTCCATGGATGACAACAGTGGTGGATGATCGCTGCATACTTTCTTTGGTGAAGAAGAACCCGTTCACAACATCAACTGAAGTCCAGAACACTCTCAGTGAAGTAGGTGTATCTGTCTCTAAGTCAACAGTAAAGAGAAGACTCCATGAAAGTAAATACAAAGGGTTCACATCTAGATGCAAACCATTCATCAATTCCAAAAATAGACAGGCCAGAGTTAAATTTGCTGAAAAACACCTCATGAAGCCAGCTCAGTTCTGGAAAAGTATTCTATGGACAGATGAGACAAAGATCAACCTGTACCAGAATGATGGGAAGAAAAAAGTTTGGAGAAGAAAGGGAACGGCACATGATCCAAGGCACACCACATCCTCTGTAAAACATGGTGGAGGCAACGTGATGGCATGGGCATGCATGGCTTTCAATGGCACTGGGTCACTTGTGTTTATTGATGACATAACAGCAGATAAGAGTAGCCGGATGAATTCTGAAGTGTACCGGGATATACTTTCAGCCCAGATTCAGCCAAATGCCGCAAAGTTGATCGGACGGCGCTTCATAGTACAGATGGACAATGACCCCAAGCATACAGCCAAAGCTACCCAGGAGTTCATGAGTGCAAAAAAGTGGAACATTCTGCAATGGCCAAGTCAATCACCAGATCTTAACCCAATAAAGCATGCATTTCACTTGCTCAAATCCAGACTTAAGACGGAAAGACCCACAAACAAGCAAGACCTGAAGGCTGCGGCTGTAAAGGTGTAAAGGCCTGGCAAAGCATTAAGAAGGAGGAAACCCAGCGTTTGGTGATGTCCATGGGTTCCAGACTTAAGGCAGTGATTGCCTCCAAAGGATTTGCAACAAAATATTGAAAATAAAAATATTTTGTTTGGGTTTGGTTTATTTGTCCAACTACTTTTGACCTCCTAAAATGTGGAGTGTTTGTAAAGAAATGTGTACAATTCCTACAATTTCTATCAGATATTTTTGTTCAAACCTTCAAATTAAACGTTACAATCTGCACTTGAATTCTGTTGTAGAGATTTCATTTCAAATCCAATGTGGTGGCATGCAGAGCCCAACTCGCGAAAATTGTGTCACTGTCCAAATATTTCTGGACCTAACTGTATATATATATATATATACTGTGTGTCCGCTATAGGAGCCCGCACTGTCTCATTTACAATCATGATATTTTGCACATACACCTCATGTGACTCAGGGATCGTCATAGACTATTTTTTGAGGGGAAAATGTAACCCCGCGCTTTAGGCTGGGACCACACAGGGCACTAGTGCAATCCTCGCATGTGATCGGACCTCAGCTGCGGGGGACGGGCCGGCACTGAGGAGAGGAGGGAGGGATTTATCTCCCTCTCTCCTCCATAGCCGGCTATTGCCATTCTCGCACTGCACTCGCAGTACACCAGTGTAACGCGAGTGCAGTGCGATCTTTCTCTCGCCCCATACACTTGAATGGGTACGAGTGAAAGAGTCTCGCATTACACCCGCAGCATGCTGCGATTGTTTTCTCGGTCCGATTGGGGCCGAGAATATAATTACTCCTGTGTGCTGGCACATAGGCTAATATTAGTCCGAGTGGAATGCGATGTTTTATCGCATCCCACTCGCTCCGATTATCATGCCGTGTGGCTTATGCCTTACAGTTACTCTCCAAAAATATTCCTTACATTAAAGTCAATGGAGCTAGGAGGTGAGGTCATTAATAGGAGCTGTGATTCGTTATTATAGGCAACAAAGGACATTGCTAGTGTAAGAAGCTTCTGTGTGAGGTAATATGATATCGGTGGGGAGATGGATAGAGAGAGACCGACAGGGAATGAGAGAGAGACAGAGACAGACAGACAGGGAATGAGAGAGAGAGACAGAGACAGACAGACAGGGAATGAGAGAGAGAGACAGAGACAGACAGACAGGGAATGAGAGAGAGAGACAGAGACAGACAGACAGGGAATGAGAGAGAGAAAGAGACAGACAGGGAATGAGAGAAAGAAAGAGACAGACAGGGAATGAGAGAGAGAGAGAAACAGACAGACAGGGATGAGAGAGAGAGACAGACAGGGAATGAGAGAGAGAGAAAGAGACAGACAGTGAATGAGAGAGAGAGAAAGAGACAGACAGGGAATGAGAGAGACAGACAGGAAATGAGAGAGAGAAAAAGAGACAAACAGGGAATGAGAGAGAGAAAGAGACAGACAGGGAATAAGAGAGAAAGAGACAGACAGTGAATGAGAAAGAGAGACAGACAGGGAATGAGAGAGAAAACACCAATAGTTAGAGGACAAAATCCATACCACATAAGATTCATGAATATAAGAATACGTATAAGGTCAATACTAAAGTGTCGCGGGCGGGGAGGAGGGTGTCAGCACACCGCGCTCACCCCTTCTGCTCGGCTCCGGCATCTGCTCAGTGGTGGCTCGAGCGGTGGGCCGGATCCCGGGGTTTCTCGAGCGACACTCCTCGCCCGTGAGTGAAAGGGGGGTTTGTGGTTGGGTGTGGGGATTGTTATAGTTCGTGACGCCACCCACGGTTGTGGTGATTTCACCACCGCTGCTCTGTACGGGGCTTCCGGGGATGGTGATGCGGAGCAGCCAGGTGTTGTGTTGCCCCTCCGTGGGTAGGGGTGGTGATCCCGTGGCCCGGTGATGGAGAAGTAGGTGCGGGGCCTGATGGGCGCAGGGACGCGGGGGCAGCGCTGTGCCTTGCGGCACTGTGGTACTCACTCAGCCTGAGACACGGATACAGTTTGTACGGTAAACCAAACGGCTGGTAGGACGGTCCCACAGACGGCTGCACCTGCACTCCCGGTAGGTGACGGTGATGTCCCTCTTCCTTGCACCTATGTTTGACTTGTGGTAGCGGTGGATTCCCTCCGGTTACCCGCTCCCCGACTGCAATCTGGGCCGGAGGAGCTCTACACTTTGCCCGCAGGCGCTGGCCCTGAGAAACTGGTGCCGTGGCGGTGGCGGTGTCTCTCCAATACGGGTTGGGCTGTTGCCTTCAATCGGGACTTGGTTGTTGGGGGATCTGCGTCCCCGTCACTGACGGATTTGGCAAATTTGGCGACTCCTAGCCTTGCCGGGGTCCGAGAGGCCCCTGCCCTGGTGCTGACTGTCCTTCGGAACACTGCTCCAGACCACCGGGCACACAGCCAACGGGGTCCTTCCAGGAACTTCCAAACGGTCCCCCTCCAGACAGTCACCGCCGTCGCTGACCTTGCTGTTCTGGCCCTACACAAAGCTGGACCCTTCAGGCTTTCTTTCTTTACTGTCACTTCACTTGCTTTCCTCCTTTTCCACTTTTCTACTTTCACTTTCTTGACTCCTCTCCTCCCTGAGCTGAACTCTGTTGTTTACTCAAGCTCGTCCCTGAGCTGACTGCCTGGTTTTCCCGCCTCCAGAGTTGTGAGCTCCTCGGTGGGCGGAGCCAACCACCTGGCCCACCCCCTGGTGTGCATCATCAAACTCCTGGAGGAAGGCAACAAGGATTTCTGGTTAGCATAGATGAGCCTACCTGGAGTGTGGGGTGTGGTGGTGTTGTGACCCGTGTCCCCTGGCTTGCCCAGGGCGACACATTCCCCCTTAGCAAAATGCAGACCGTCCGCGGGCTGCCGTCCTACACCGGTTTTATTTTTCTGTAAAAAGGGGTAACAAGGTTAAACAAACATAAATAACATTTTTAATAACTCTTCCCAAGACGGGAGGCACATTTACTTAAACGTTGCAACGGTTTACGGTCACGGTTTCCGCTCTCTCCCACCCAAGCAACCTGGCCCTGATGCTGCCCCTAAAACCCAGGCAGCACCCCTTGACCCACAGTCCAGCACAAGTCACCCGAGCGGGATCTGTCCTTCCCCTCCAGAGGGTGGCCACCGGTTCCTTTGGTGGCTGGGCCCTAGCCTGCTCTGCTCAGGGCCCTCCCTCCAACCTGCCTCTCCGGAGGCGGCATTGCGGAAACGGTAACGGTAACCAACATATTTACAAGCCACTTAACGTTTGTGGTGCCCTGCAAGTTCACGGGCTTGTCCATGGATAGTCCTCCATGCAAAACTTAAACGGTCCCCACGGGGACAACGGTGCCGGCTCCTGCCGGCTCAATCACAAAAGCAAATCAGGTTAAACTTCGGTATCATTTTTCTTATCATTCTTCAACTTTTCAACCAAACAACAACACTCTTTCACATTTGCGGACCCCTTTTGCTCATAGAACGGTCTCCCTGTACCTAAGTGGGGGTCTACCTAGGTTGGAACGGGTGGACCTTCGGGGCCCGGTGTCAGTGGTGCTAGACAGTGGGGTAGAGGGAACAATCGGTTCCTCCTCCCTGCTACAGTGTGGGGCAGGCGGAGGTGTAGGGGGGCTGGGTACAGGTTCATCCCTGGGCACTGGCACTGGTTCTGGCTCACGGTTAACCGCTTCCACTACTTCTTCATCCACGGGTTGTGGGAACAGTATCACTGGAAGAATCACCGCGCCGTTCTGTGTAGGCCAGTTTGCTGGGAAGTCACCCATTACAGTGTGGATTACCTCTGCTGCCTTCTCCACTGGTGGAGGAACCGGTACTTCAGCCTCTGTCTTTAACGCTGGGGGGCATTTTTTTAGATGGTCCCGAGAAACTGTGGCTAGGGTGCCCCCTTGGTCACGACTGATCTGGTAGGTCTTCCCATCTCCCCATTCTGTGGGTTGTATGACGTAAGGGACTTGCTCCCACTGATCATCCAGCTTGTGGGCTTTTCTCTTCCGCTTCAGCACCACATCTCCTGGCTGGAAAGGACCCGCGGGCGCCTTCTGATTGAACCGGTGCTCCTGCTGCTCTCGACTTCGACTGAGGTTTTTCTCCACATACTCCTGGATTTGCCGGTACTGTGCCCTCCTCCGACTTTCCCACTCCGCCGTTGAAGGAAGTGCTTCCGGGGCTTCCAACCCCATCTCCAGATCCACCGGCAGGCGGCCAGGCCGAGCCCTCATCAGATACGCTGGGGTGCGCTTCGTCGAGCTAGACGTGATATTATTGTACATGTCGACCAAGTCAAGTAGCTTTTCCGGCCACAGGTTCCGTTCCTCCAGTGGTAGCGTCTTGAGGAGCCCCAGGACCAAGTGGTTCATTTTCTCGCACATGACGTTGGTTTGGGCGTGGTACGGAGTGGTCCGGATCTTCTTGCAGCCGTACAACTGGCAGAATTCGTGAAACACCTCTTCTTCAAAAGCCGGGCCTTGGTCAGTCAGCACCTTCTCGGGGTACCCATGGGGTCGGCAGAAATAAGCCTGGAACGCTCGAGCCGCGGTTCGACCAGTTAGGTCCTTAATGGGGACTACCACCATAAACCTTGAGTAGTGGTCTACCATGGTCAATGCGTAGGTGTACCCACTTCGGCTAGGGGTGAGCTTGACATGGTCCAGGGCAACCAGCTCCAGCGGCTGATGGGTGACTATGGGATGTAACGGTGCCCTCTGGCTAGTCTCGTCCTTTCTCCTCAGTGTACAAGGACCACACTCTCGACACCAGGCTTCCACCGATTCACGCATCCCACTCCAATAGAACCGCTCCCTCAACAGCATCTCCAGCTTCTTCCACCCGAAGTGGCCAGCACCATCATGGTATGCCCGCAGGACAGTAGCGACCTCAGCTTGAGGAACGATCAACTGGCATATTTTCTCATGGGTCTTCGGGTTGATCAGCTCACGGTACAGCCTCCCTTGGTGTAGGTAAAGCCGTTTTCGTTCTTTCCACAAGCGTTGGGCTTCGGCTGGAGCGGCAGGGTCTATTCCCATAGCACCTTGTTCCACCAGAGTCTTGACAAGGCGGACAGCCGGCGCTTGGTCCTGGGCGTCCTGCCACTCTTGACTGGGCCGCGGGTCCAGATCTACCCTCTGCTGGCATACTTGTACCCTCTCAGTAGGCGGCTGGTGAAACGCAGGCAACTCGATCTCCTTGAGGTCGTCATCCTCGCACCCCTCTTCTGACAAATGGGGCATCCGGGAGAGTGCATCAGCATTTATGTTGACACGACCAGCTCGGTACTTTATGGTGAAATCATAGTTGGCTAGCCGGGCTACCCACCGCTGCTCCAGCGCGCCCAACTTGGCCGTGTTTAGATGGGTCAGCGGATTGTTGTCCGTAAATGCGGTGAAGGTTGCTGCCGCCAAGTAGTGGCGGAACCGCTCCGTGATAGCCCATACCAACGCCAATAGCTCGAGCTTGAAAGAGCTATAATTCTCGGGATTCCTTTCGGTCGGCCGGAGTTTTCGGCTAGCGTAGGCAATCACCTTCTCCTTTCCATCCTGGACCTGGGATAGGACCGCTCCTAGCCCCACGTGACTGGCGTCCGTGTGGAGGATGAACGGGCGCCCATAGTCAGGGTACGCCAGGAACTCTTCTCCGGTCAAGGCCGCCTTCAACTGGCAAAAGGACTCCTCATGCTTGTCTTCCCACGACAGTGGGGTTCCAATGGGTCTACCACCTTTGGTCTGTCCCACGAGGAGATCTTGCATGGGGGCAGCCATCTTCGTGTACCCCTTTATAAAGCGCCGATAGTACCCCACCAGACCCAGAAACTGCCTTACTTCCCTCACTGTAGTTGGTCTCGGCCAGCTCTGGATGGCAGTAATCTTCTCAGGGTCGGGGGCGACACCATCCGCACTCACCACATGCCCTAGATACTGCACTCTGGGTTTTAGCAGGTGGCATTTTGAGTGCTTCAACTTCATCCCGTACTTGGCAAGGGACGCGAACACCTCGGCCAGGTGCTCCAGATGGGCTTCATACGTCTGGGAATAAACAATCACATCATCCAAATACAGCAGGACGGTCTCGAAGTTTAAATGTCCCAGACAGCACTCCATCAACCGTTGGAAGGTCCCGGGGGCATTGCACAGCCCAAACGGCATGCTATTGAATTCGCAGAGCCCCATCGGGGTGGTGAAGGCGGTCTTCTCCCGGTCCTCTGGGGCCACGGCCACTTGCCAGTATCCGCTGGTGAGGTCAAGGGTCGAGAAGTAGTTTGCAGTTCTCAGTGCAGCCAAAGACTCTTCAATACGAGGTAAGGGATAGGCATCTTTATGGGTTATCTGGTTGATCTTCCGGTAGTCCACACACATCCGCATGGTACCATCCATGGACTACAGCTGTCCCGAATAACCCCTGCCTCCTTCATATTCCTCAACATATCCTTGGCACACTGGTAATGTGCAGGGGGAATAGGTCTATACCTCTCTTTGATAGGGGGATGTTCACCCGTGGGAATGTGGTGTTGGACCCCCTTGATCTGCCCAAAGTCCAGGGAGTGCTTACTGAAAACCTGTTCGTACTCCTGCACCACCCTGTGTACCCCGGCCCTGTGATGTGTAGGGGTATCATCAGTGCCTACATGTAGCTGTTGGTGCCACTCCTTTGTGTCCCCCTGGGGTGGGGAAGTGCTGGTGGTAGGTGAGAGTGTGGGTGGACTGGCTTCATGGATGGTGTGAGGGTCCAGGGTGAGCAGCTTGGCAATGGTGGCATACCGGGGGAGCCTGACTTCTTCCTCCCCACAGTTCAACACTCTCACGGGCACTCTCCCTTTCTTCACATCGACCACCCCTCGGGCGGCCACTACCGTGGGCCAGTGCTCGGAAGGTATGGGCTCCATCATCGCAGGGTAGTCACGCCCCTGAGGCCCTACTGCTGCCCTACACCAAATCATCATCTCACTCCTAGGGGGCACAGTCAATGGAGCAACATCCATCACTCTCACTCCACCACTCCACCAATCTCCCCTCCGGTTGAGCTTACATGCTGGCGGTACATCAGGGCGCGGATCTCACGCTGCACAGCCCTCTGCCGGCTCCCTGCCGCTGTGGCGGCTAGCTGTTGCAATAGGTTCAACACATCAGCCATGCAGTGTTCCATCACATTGGTTCCCAGCACTATTTTCGGGTTATGGTCGCTGGGTTCATTCAGGATCACAATCATCACAAACAGCTTGCCCCACTGTCATAGCCACTTGTTTATACCCCACCTGGGTCAATGGAAGTCCATTAGAGGCAATCAAATTATTGTCTGGGGGCGCCAGCTCGTTTGTGGCCCAATACTGCTGATACAACGTGTACGGTATGGTAGTTACCTGTGATCCAGTGTCCAAGAGAGCCATCACCGGTATGCCGTCCACAGCCACGGGGATGATAGGGCGGGCCCCGATATATCGGTCTCGCCAGTCCGGGGGGCCACGGTGTTCTACTCCTGAGGATTGGCCCGGGGCCCCAGGGGTTGCTCGTTTAACGGGCACTGTCGGTAATAATGGCCCGGCTTACGGCACTTGTAGCAGATTGGGGGTCTGCTCCGCGGGTTGTTAGCACTTCTCCGCTGCATCCAGGGAACATCTTCAGGACTGTCAGCAAGCTGTATCTGCGCTGGAGGCTGAGATCTGGTCAGAGGTTGCAGTGCAGCGAGGATTTTTGCAAGGTCTCCGTCCATGCGACGGACCTGGGCCGCCAGTTCTTCCACGGTGCTGCTCGGGGCTGCAGGTATTAAGGAGGTTGGTTTGGCTGGGGCCGCCACAACGGGGGCTGTCTCGACGGGCCACGGGACGGATTCCAGAACTTCAGCAGCTGGGGGCTGTAGTGCCTTGATAGCCCGCTCCTTTAACACAGCAAAGCCCACATCAGGGTGTTCCAGGGCCCACAGCCGGAGTTGTTTACGATCCTCAGGGGACCTCATCCCCTGCGCAAATTGCTCCACTAACATCTTGTTACTATCCGCCTCATTAATAGAGTTCACCCGCTTCAACGTGCGGAGGGCGGTCTGCAGACGTAGAGCATAGTCCCGAATGCTATCCCCAGCTCGTTGCCGGCACTGGTAAAACTGCATCCTCAGCTCAGCTTCAGTCCGGGTCTCGAAGGCAGTCTGTAGCTTCTCGAAGATGGCGGCTACAGAGAGCCGGTCACCCTCGGCCCAGGTCTCTGCTTCCTGCTCCGCCGCACCGGTTAACTGGCCTAGCACTATCGCTGCACGTTGCTTATCAGTCAGGGGGTACAGCTCTAGCAACGGGTTAAGCTTTTTCCGGAAGGCCTGTAGGGCATCCGGTTTCCCGTCATACCGCGGTAGCCAGGCAGCTCCAGGCGCATAGGGCAAGGAAAACGGCATGACCTGAGCAAGCGCGGGGGCCGCGGCACCTCCCGCCGGTACGGCCGGGACCTGGGCAGGCCCATTCCCATCCGCGGGTGCCGCTGCGGCTGCGACCACTGCTCCTCCGGCGGCTCCGTCGGGCGCAGACATCTTGTTTCCGTCCCCCTTAGCTCTTTCCGGCCCCTCCTCTCTCGGGGCGGAGTTTTGGCCTTCGCGCCTCTACTGCTCGAGAAGACGCTCGAGCGGGAACTTTTCGCGCCAAAGATGGCGGCTTCTGAAATTTTTCTGCCGGATACCTCCGGCGGTAACAAGGCGCACCTCTACCTGACGGCAGAGCGGTAAGATCCTGTTCGTGACGCCAAGTTGTCGCGGGCGGGGAGGAGGGTGTCAGCACACCGCGCTCACCCCTTCTGCTCGGGTCCGGCAGCTGCTCAGTGGTGGCTCGAGCGGTGGGCCGGATCCCGGGGTTTCTCGAGCGACACTCCTCGCCCGTGAGTGAAAGGGGGGTTTGTGGTTGGGTGTGGGGATTGTTATAGTTCGTGACGCCACCCACGGTTGTGGTGATTTCACCACCGCTGCTCTGTACGGGGCTCCCGGGGATGGTGATGCGGAGCAGCCAGGTGTTGTGTTGCCCCTCCGTGGGTAGGGGTGGTGATCCCGGGGCCCGGTGATGGAGAAGTAGGTGCGGGGCCTGATGGGCGCAGGGACGCGGGGGCAGCGCTGTGCCTTGCGGCACTGTGGTACTCACTCAGCCTGAGACACGGACACAGTTTGTACGGTAAACCAACGGCTGGTAGGACGGTCCCACAGACGGCTGCACCTGCACTCCCGGTAGGTGACGGTGATGTCCCTCTTCCTTGCACCTATGTTTGACTTGTGGTAGCGGTGGATTCCCTCCGGTTACCCGCTCCCCGACTGCAATCTGGGCCGGAGGAGCTCTACACTTTGCCCGCAGGCGCTGGCCCTGAGAAACTGGTGCCGTGGCGGTGGCGGTGTCTCTCCAATACGGGTTGGGCTGTTGCCTTCAATCGGGACTTGGTTGTTGGGGGATCTGCGTCCCCGTCACTGACGGATTCGGCAAATTTGGCGACTCCTAGCCTTGCCGGGGTCCGAGAGGCCCCTGCCCTGGTGCTGACTGTCCTTCGGAACACTGCTCCAGACCACCGGGCACACAGCCAACGGGGTCCTTCCAGGAACTTCCAAACGGTCCCCCTCCAGACAGTCACCGCCGTCGCTGACCTTGCTGTTCTGGCCCTACACAAAGCTGGACCCTTCAGGCTTTCTTTCTTTACTGTCACTTCACTTGCTTTCCTCCTTTTCCACTTTTCTACTTTCACTTTCTTGACTCCTCTCCTCCCTGAGCTGAACTCTGTTGTTTACTCAAGCTCGTCCCTGAGCTGACTGCCTGGTTTTCCCGCCTCCAGAGTTGTGAGCTCCTTGGTGGGCGGAGCCAACCGCCTGGCCCACCCCCTGTTGTGCATCATCAAACTCCTGGAGGAAGGCAACAAGGATTTCTGGTTAGCATAGATGTGCCTACCTGGAGTGTGGGGTGTGGTGGTGTTGTGACCCGTGTCCCCTGGCTTGCCCAGGGCGACACAAAAGCATAATCAAAATGTGGGGATATAGGATCAAATAGGACCATTCGGATTAGATTATATTAAACCAAAAAAGAAAAACCGACCAACAAGGTCTTAAATATAAGTTAAATCTTTATTATCATGATTAAAATTGTACATAAAACACACACACACACGGCTGTTGACTGGAAAAGGCGTCAAAACCTGCATAGTATATAGGGATAATAGCAATCGGAATGCAATAGTACGGCAATAGGGATAGTGTGAGGGAATTCAAGGACAATAATAAGTAATAATAAATTATAATTATTACAACCAAAAGCTTACAGGCACTAGGAAAATGTAGCTAGAAATAGTGCCACATGTATAAAATGTAGTCGGCAAAAAATACAGCTGATGGCAGGTAAAATAAATAAGTAAAAATAAGTATTGTTCCTGAATACCACAAGCACTAAACCGACAGCCTCAAAGAAGCAGGAAGAATATGAAGGGAGAGACACACGGCTCAAGGGATTTTAGACCAGTAAGGAAAAGTCATAGTTGTGAATGATCTTAGAGAGTTGTCAGAATCGGCACACTCCAATCACTAAATAGTGATATATTCACCTGGAATTATAGAGCACAGCCTCCTCACAGTATACAACGCCTGCCCCTAATACTACCAAAAGCTTTCAGGCACTATAGAAATGTGGCTAGAAATAGTGCCACATTAATGGGATATAATCAGCAAAAGGTACAGCTGATGGTAGACAAAATGAATAAGCAAGGAAAATATCGTTCCTGAATACCACTAGCACTAAACCGACAGCCTCAAAAAAGCAGGTAGAATATAAAGAGAGAGTGAGACACGGCTCAAAGGATTTTAGACCAGTAAGGGAAAAGACATAGGTGTAAATAATCTTAAAGAGGTGTCAGAATCGGCACACTCCAATCACTAAATAGTGATATATTCACCTGGGGTTATAGAGCACAGCCTCCTCACGGGTACGGCGCCTGCCCCGACGCGCGCACGTTTCGTAGCGACTTCTTCAGGAAGTCGCTACGAAACGTGCGCGCGTCGGGGCAGGCGCCGTACACCGTGAGGAGGCTGTGCTCTATAACCCCAGGTGAATATATCACTATTTAGTGATTGGAGTGTGCCGATTCTGACACCTCTTTAAGATTATTTACACCTATGTCTTTTCCCTTACTGGTCTAAAATCCTTTGAGCCGTGTCTCACTCTCTCTTTATATTCTACCTGCTTTTTTGAGGCTGTCGGTTTAGTGCTAGTGGTATTCAGGAACGATATTTTCCTTGCTTATTCATTTTGTCTACCATCAGCTGTACCTTTTGCTGATTATATCCCATTAATGTGGCACTATTTCTAGCCACATTTCTATAGTGCCTGAAAGCTTTTGGTAGTATTAGGGGCAGGCGTTGTATACTGTGAGGAGGCTGTGCTCTATAATTCCAGGTGAATATATCACTATTTAGTGATTGGAGTGTGCCGATTCTGACAACTCTCTAAGATCATTCACAACTATGACTTTTCCTTACTGGTCTAAAATCCCTTGAGCCGTGTGTCTCTCCCTTCATATTCTTCCTGCTTCTTTGAGGCTGTCGGTTTAGTGCTTGTGGTATTCAGGAACAATACTTATTTTTACTTATTTATTTTACCTGCCATCAGCTGTATTTTTTGCCGACTACATTTTATACATGTGGCACTATTTCTAGCTACATTTTCCTAGTGCCTGTAAGCTTTTGGTTGTAATAATTATAATTTATTATTACTTATTATTGTCCTTGAATTCCCTCACACTATCCCTATTGCCGTACTATTGCATTCCGATTGCTATTATCCCTATATACTATGCAGGTTTTGACGCCTTTTCCAGTCAACAGCCGTGTGTGTGTGTGTTTTATGTACAATTTTAATCATGATAATAAAGATTTAACTTATATTTAAGACCTTGTTGTTCGGTTTTTCTTTTTTGGTTTAATATAAGGGAATGAGAGAGACAGACAGGGAATGAGAGAGACAGAGACAGACAGGGAATGAGAGAGAGAGAAAGAGACAGACAGGGAATGAGAGAGAGAAAGAGACAGACAGACAGGGAATGAGAGAGACAGAGACAGACAGGGAATGAGAGAGAGATAAAGAAACAGACAGACAGGGAATGAGAGAGAGAAAGAGACAGACAGACAGGGAATGAGAGAGACAGAGACAGACAGATAGGGAATGAGAGAGACAGAGACAGACAGATAGGGAATGAGAGAGAGAGAGAAAGAGACAGACAGGGAATGAGAGAGAGACAGACAGGGAATGAGAGAGACAGAGACAGACAGGGAATGAGAGAGAGAGAAAGAGACAGACAGGGAATGAGAGAGAGAAAGAGACAGACAGACAGTGAATGAGAGAGAGAGAAAGAGACAGACAGACAGGGAATGAGAGAGACAGAGACAGACAGATAGGGAATGAGAGAGACAGAGACAGACAGGGAATGAGAGAGAGAAAGAGACAGACAGGGAATGAGAAAGAGAAAGAGACAGACAGGGAATGAGAGAGAGAGAAAGAGACAGACATGGAATGAGAGAGAGATAAACAGACAGACAGACAGGGAATGAGAGAGACAGAGACAGACATATAGGGAATGAGAGAGAGAGAGAAAGAGTCAGACAGGGAATGGGAGAGAGAGAAAGAGACAGACAGGGAATGAGAGAGAGAGAAAGAGACAGACAGGGAATGAGAGAGAGAAAGAGACAGACAGGGAATGAGAGAGAGAAAGAGACAGACAGGGAATGAGAGAGAGAGAAAGAGACATGGAATGAGAGAGAGAAAGAGACAGACAGACAGGGAATGAGAGAGAGAGAGAAAGAGACAGACAGACAGTGAATGAGAGAGAGAGAAAGATACAGACAGACAGGGAATGAGAGAGACAGAGACAGACAGATAGGGAATGAGAGAGACAGAAAGAGACAGGCAGACAGGGAATGAGAGAGAGATAAAGAAACAGACAGACAGTGAATGAAAGAGAGAGAAAGAGACAGACAGACAGGGAATGAGAGAGACAGAGACAGACATAGGGAATGAGAGAGAGAAAGAGACAGACAGGGAATGAGAGAGAGAGAAAGAGACAGACAGGGAATGAGAGACAGAGACAGACAGACAGGGAATGAGAGAGACAAAGACAGGGAATGAGACAGAAACAGGGAATGAGACAGAGACAGGGAATGAGAGAGAGACAGGGAAAGAGACAGAGACATCCAGACAGACAGACTACATGCACAGTTATACACACTATACATTACCTCATCTTGCAGTTTCTGATCAGTGAAGAGCAGGAGAGAAACCACGGGGACTCGCACGGAGGCTGCTGCAGCTGAATAGCAGGACCTGCCACTTCACTGGTCATGTGATCAGGCACATGATTAGTTAGATGACAGGTCCTTCACTGCAGCCTCCATAGTACATTTTCCTGTCCTGCACCGATAACATAGATCAGTGCAGAGTAGGAGAGAGGGCAGCTCTCTATGAGCGACTCGGGCCCCCTCATTGCCCTGATGTTGGCTCCGCCCCCTGGGGCCGGGTGAGCTTAGGGATGAAAGGGGTGAAGCCTGGGCTGTCAGCTGGGGCCCCCCCTCCTGCCTCCAGCTCACGAGCCCCATAGCAGTGGCGTGGTCTGCCTCTATTGTCGGTACGCCACTGCTCTGGTGACATCTACTTGATGCCCTGCTTGGAAACCTTGTGAGGAAAGTTTCCCCTACCCGCCAGTAAAGTCCATAAAAATGAACACTAAACAATTAAGCTTATACAGTGGGGAAAATAAGCATTTGATACACTGCAAATTTTGCAAGTTTTCCCGCCTATGAAAAATGGAGAGTAGTGATGGATGAAGCCGCAGATACCTGGGATCGGCAGGTCCAGCCGGATTTAAAAACAAAAAAAAAATCCTGTTCAGGCCTAGATTTCTCCCAGAGATCTGCCCAGACACTGATCCCCATATAAGTCTATGGGGAACTGAATCAGGTGCTTTAAAATGGTGGTTAAAGGGACAGGGGAATGAGAGCAAGCACGTTATACTTACCAGTCTGCCGCGTGGCTGTATCACTATTTCTGGGACCATTCATTAACCTCATGCCTATGCACTGCTTGACCCGTGGGCCGGCAGTCTCGACGTTTGTGATTGGTTACAGTCTGACCACACCCCCACCCTGTGTGACAGCGTGTCTGACTGCTTGCAATTGCACATTCTTTGTGTCCCTATTGTGGTGTAAAAATAAATAAATAAATTGGTCTAGGGTCCTCCCATATTATGATACCCAGCACAGATAAAGCATATGGCTACAGGCTGCAGCCCCCAGTCATGTGCTTAACCATGTGCTGTGTACAGGGCCGGCTCCAGGTTTTTGTGGGCCCTGAGCGAAAGAGTCTCAGTGGGCCCCATCCACGCATAGACATGCACAGATACATACACATACAGGCATACGTACACATATATATTCAAAGAGAAATTCAAAAAAACATATATAAACAGACATAAATCTAGACACAGTCACATACACTGACATACATAGATACACATCATACATGCACACACAGACACATTAGAGATATTTCTAATATTGGGAAGCCAGTAACAGCCTCATTCACCTCCCCCGCTTGTCTCCATCCAGCTCCTGCTGGGCATGTGTCTGTGCCACGCTGACTAGTGGCCATCACTAACAGACATGGCCGCACATAGAGAACACTAACACTGCTGTATATACATCACAAGAGAGGCTGGGGACATACACATTACTGGGGGGTATACATATTACTGAAGAAAGGGGTATACAGCAATGGGGGCATACAGCTCTAGAGGGGGTCAGTGGCTCTGGGGTGGAGGATTACATGCAGCTCTGGGGGGTAAACAGCTCTGGGGTGGGGGGGACATACAGCTCTGGGGGGTATACAGCAAGGGGTGGGGGAACATACAGCTCTGAGGGGGTATACAGCACCGGGGAGGAGGGGACACACAACTCCTGGGGTATAGTAGTATGCAACCCCCATATTCCTCCATATAGTGTTATGAAGCCCCCATAGTCCTCCATATAGTATTATGTAGACCCATGTAGTATTATGCAGCCCCCATATTGCACTATGCAGCCCCCATATGGTATTATGCAGCCCCCATATGGCACTATGCAACCCACATATAATATTAAGCAGTCCCCATATAGCACAATGCAGACCCATATGGCATTAGGCACCCTCATGTAGTATACAGCCCCTATATAGCACAGTGCAGACACAGATAGAATTAGGCACCTTCATGTAGTATACAGCCCCATATAGCACAGTACAGACCCAGAGAGCATTAGGCACCCTCATGTAGTGCACAACCCCTATATAGTACAGTGCAGAGCCAGATAGCATGAGGCACCTTTATGTAGTACACAGCCCCATATAGCACAGTACAGACTCAGATAGCATAAGGCACCCTCATGTAGTGCACAGCCCCTATATAACACAGTGCAGACCCAGATAGCATTAGTTCCCTTTATGTAGTATACAGCCCCATATAGCACTGTACAGACCCAGATAGAATTAGGCACCTTCAAGTAGTATACAGCCCCATATAGCACAGTACAGACCCAGATAGCATTAGGCACCTTCAT